>NC_071497.1:53293976-53602101 GCF_028500815.1 Rissa tridactyla
TCTTATATAGTCTTGATGAAGCATTTATCACAGGTTTGAAAATCCATAAAAATACCTCAAAAGTGTGGTAAAAAAAATCACGTAGAAAACAGACTAGGCCACATTCTGCTTCAAATTTCCATTGAAATTCAGCTCATAGTGCTTACAGAAAGTCCAGCAATGCTTTTATTTTCTTAAATTTGACAGATAAAAGGGATACAGAGGCTGATTATGGCTTCTGTGTTTGTTTTCTCTGCTGAACAGCCCTGAAGAGCTAAAATCCAGATCCAGAATTAATACTAACATGAAGGTTTCACAAGCAATATGTTGAAGGTATGAAGGTGAAGAAGACCTAGTGGATCAGGCACGTATAGGTGAAGCATACTGCAGCACCACAGAACCACAGCATGGCTGGGGCTGGCTGGCACCACTGGGGATTGCACAGTCCTGCCACCGATCAAGCAAGGTCAGCTACAGAAGGTTGCTCAGGGCTATGCCCAGCTGAGCTTTGAATATCTCTAAGGGTGAAGACTCCACACCCTCCCTAAGCTGACAGTTTGACCACTGTCACAGTGTCCATTTTTTTCCTATAATATGAGTGTTTAAAAAAGAATCTGTGTCTTGAAACCCAAGAATTGCTGGGTCTCAGTGTTAACAACTTGAAATAATTCATCAGTTGGTGTCATTTTTAAGGCACAGTGTTATGTGTGTATGTTAAAATTATTAAACTTATTTCCCTTTTGTTACTTATTTTACTAATAGTTCTTCTCTGTTCTTTATCTCTGGTCACGGCATAGCACAAAATGTAATGTGACCTAGCGAGAAAATATTTTTATTGCCTTTCTCCTTCTCTTCCTTATATACCACAATTCTATTTGGTCTGTGTGGGAGGGATTTGTGAGTTCAATACGCTGCCACGAAGTACCTGCATTAGCCTTGAAAACTCAACATACAGTCACTGTTCGTTTTCCTGATATTCATCCATGGTTTACTTTTGCCAAAGTAAATATATTCCTCCTGCTGCTAAACAAGAGGTTCATTTTTGTCTGAGTCATGTTTGGGTGTGTTATAATCTTCTAAAATATCACATATCCAGCAGAATGTTATATTTAATAGAAAGCTACTAGCAGATGTTTGCATAAAAACACATTCACCTCTTTGATCATCTTGGAAGACTCTGGATGACTATGTTTTATTTCCACACAAATATTCAGAGCCTCTACAACTAGATTGTTTGCCATACAGTGGGGAAAAAAGAGATATCTGCCTAGGATGTCCCAAACCGAGCTGACACATTTCTTAGTCTTTTTATTATGCTCACTGGAGTCAAATGCTGTGTGTGAAGCTTTCACAGGAAGAGTGCATTGCTGCATAGGAGGTGCTGGATCAGAAACTCATGCAACAGGCAGCCACCTCTCACAGGAAACAATAGCATAAATGAAGCAGAATTAGCACTGAACAGCACTTGAGTTATCAGAGTCTACCCCATGCTTAGGTGGTCTTAAAGAACTTGCTAAAGTAACTGGAGTTAGGCTGATTAATATGAGATGAGAATCTGACCTGAAATCTTTGTTTAGGTAGCACTGGAATGGTGCCTTGTGATGCTGCTATAGGAATAGCACTATCTCAGGGTATACACGCTAGGCAGCATCACCTCCTTGTTTATTGTTTGGACTTGCTTTTCATCTGCTGAAGAGGAGAACAAAGCCAGAAGTAAAAAAAATGTTTGCTTTTATTTCTTCTTCTGGAGGGGTTTTTACCTTGCACAGCACTCATCAAAAAAAAAAAAAAAAAAAAAGAAAGAAAAGAAAAAAAACAACAGATAACACAAATGCAACAAAAATCTGGAAGCTAATGGCCTCTGATGGTGCTGAGTTAAGCACCTGTAAGTTCTGTATAAGCTCTGTAATTCTTCTCAGGTCTCCTTACAGTCACTTCATGCCTTCGAGGATGCTGAGTGGGAAGATGCCAGTAAAAAACACTTATGGTAGAGTATTATTATGATATTAAATCCAACCCACTAAAAGTCTGTACTCAGAAGTTCTAGAAGGTGTGTTTTTCCACTCGTGATTCAGTCAGGATTGTACTAATTACATTGTACGTGTTTGAGAGAGCTTTCAGGGTTCACTTTTTTTCTTGTCGCTGCACAGAATAAGGAGGATGATTGTCTTTTGTGATAAAAAGTTTGGTATTTCTGGATGGAAGGATAGTAGCAGATGCCATGTACCTTGCCTTTAGTAAGGCTTTTGACACTGTCTTACACAATACTCTTGTATCTAATTTAGCATATTACACTCTGAATGTGAGGACAATCAGATGCATGAAAGAAACGGTTGGGTGTTCAGGTTCAGAATGTCATGGTTAAAGGATTGTGTCCTGCAACTGTGGTCTTGTAGAGTCAGTCCTGGGACTTTGTCATGTTTAAAAACTCTGCCAGGGACCTAGAGGAGGTGACAGAGGGCTGATGCATCAAGTTTGCAGACGATACCAAGAGGGACCAATCAATGCTTAAGGGCTTAAGGGCTGGACCACCATTCAGATGGTGGCGGACAGGGGACGAAGTGTCCCATGGGACCCTGTGAAATTCAGCAAGGAGCAATCCAAGATCTACACTGGAAGATGGAGTGCTGCAGGAATGCAAGCTGGGGCTGATGGAGCCAGAGAGCAGCTGTGGGGGATGACCCTGTGCCCTGGCAGGCAGTGAGCTGAACCAGGGCCAGCCACACACCCAGGCAGAAACGAGGGACAGCGATGCCTGGAGTGGTGTGAGCAGAGCATGGACCTGAGATCCAGGGGAGGGAAGGGACTGTCCCCTCTGCTCAGTGCTCATCAGACCACATCAGGATAGCCTTTCAGTATCCAATTTTGGGCCCCCAGTGCAAGAAAAATATATATGAGCTGGCAGGAGTTCAGGGGAAGCCACCAACACAGTAAGGCTGGATCCCTTGCCCTGCGAGGAGACACTGCAGAGCTGGAGCTGGTTCAGCCAGGAGAAGGGGCACCCAATGGCATCCCCAGCACCTACGGGAGGGATGGAGGACACACAGCCTGTGTCTCCACAGTGATGCGTGGCAGGATGGTGAGAGGCAGTGGCACAAGCTGAAACATGAGCAGCTCAGGCTGGAGATAAGGAGAAGAATTTTCCGATAAGGACAGCCCAGCGGTGGAGCAGGGGCTGAGGAAAGTTGGACTGTGTCCATCCTTGGCCATTACACATCCGTGGTGAGTGAAGCCTTCAGCCGCCTGGACTGAGTTCATGGCTGAGCCTGCTCGGGGCAGGGTCTGGGACTGGAGACCTCCCCAGGTCCCTGCCAGCCTGAATTTTCCTGACAATCGCAACAGAATATTAAGCTGAAATTGTCTGACCAGCTCTGCTCCACATCCTCCTCGAGGTCTTACCTATTGACTTTGCATTAAACCTGCCCCTAGAAATCAGAAAACTGGAAAATGTCAGCCTTAAATTAATTGGGCAAAACCTTCAAATAATCCAATAACGGGATAACCCTCTACCCCACAGTTTACTATTTTTATTTATGTGCTTAAAGCATAAGTAGATACAGAACTGGTATAGAACTCTGATCTGAAGTAGCTCTTATCTTTGTTGCACTACGGTTATTCCAATCCTAATCTAAATCAATCCATTTAGATGTAATGGCAAAACTTCCTTCACTGCTGCTAGAGCAATCAATTTAATCCAGTTTCAAATGGAATCTGATGTCCTTAATCTAAATGTAATACTGGTAGTATATATGTTATTATTCATCTAGTTTAACTATGGTGAAGTGCTCTAGTTTTCTATTCTTTCTGTAACATTATAATATTCTTAACAGGAAGGAAAGACCTGAGCTATTAATATACCATGCAGAGAATCAAATCTTCCTTTTCTGAATATGCTTTGTTTTTGCACAGAAACCCTGGGAAACCATATGAACTGAACAATAAAATTTCTTCTGCAACTGAAAATTAAAGGTAGGTCATGTGAAACAAAAATGGGAGGACTGGAAACAGACAAGCCTCAAACACCTGAAAGAAGATTGTTGGAAGAATTGTATACTTTTGTGTATTTGCTGTTGTAGTGCTTAATATTTTTATAGGAGCTGTACAGAAGATTTTAAGTGACATAATATTTACCATCTCTCAGTGACTGAAAGGATCTGTATTCATATTGTCAAATGTGGCTTGCATTTTCACAGTCAAAATACTCAATTTAGTAAAATTAGCCTCCCTGCAGTGGGATTTTGTATATTGGTGGATATTGTGAAAGAAAATAGTAATTTTGTAAGCAATTTTCTTTAATCTTTTATTGTTTGTTTTTATGTGTGTTTACAGATGGCCAGTGTTCAACAGTAGGTTATTCATTCTCTTTTCTTAACAGAAAATTCAAACAGAAGGAACTGAATGTGTATTTTTGTAGTTTCTCATCACAGAGTAGCCACTTCAGCTTTTGATGAGTTAAATATTATAATACGTTCGTCAAATTTCAGACTGATCTCTAACAAAAAAAACCCAGCCCTCCAAAAGAGCATAACAAAGAAAAAGAAAATTAGATATTTCCATTCTATAGATGTTTCTGTTCTATTTTTCTAGAGATTGAAATGCATGCACTATGGCAATCTGTTATTTCTGTAGAAAATTAAAGAGTTGTGGGTGGATTTGTTTGTTTGTTTGTTTGTTTTTGTTATTTTTGTTTGTGTGTTTGTTTTTTTGGTGTTTCCCCCCCCCCCCAAAGAAATTATATTGCTGTGTATGAAGAAGATAGCTGCCTACATGAGAGACCTTGCTAAATGGAGAACAGAGAAGAATACTTGAATGGAAGAATGTTACATGTCTAACTTTCTTGACCACAAGATCTTTGCTACATCTTAAAGAAAACCTTGAATCTTTTTGGAAAAAACTGTCGGTTTCTGAAAAATATAGTATATGATATTTTTTCCTTTGGAATTTTGTCTATTATATTGGAGATGAACTCTGTGGGTAATACAATATGTGGATTTTTCTCTGCTCTTTCATCTTGAGGAAGAATACCTTTGTGAGATTCAGTAGAATATTGGCATAAGAAACAGCTAATTTCATGTAGTTTGCAGTCATTTGCTAGTTTCAATAGGAAATAATATGTGTCTTAGGCACTCTAGATACTAGTATTCTAGTAACGGCAAGCTGATGTGTGAAAATCAAAATACAATAGCCATAGTCTTTCCAAAAAATAAGAAAAAACACTTAAATTAGTTCAATATGTTAATCTGGATAAATCTTTGCACAGAAGCAGCTCTGACTTGCCTAAGCATCTTCAGTATATACTTGTGAGTGAGGACTGAACTTCTGTCAGTTACTTACACTGTGGGGTAACTCCATTAATCAGATTGATATGGAATTGTTTCTTACCCAACAGACAAAAGACAGTGAATAATAACATATTTTTTTGCATGTTCCCATCCCAACACTAAGCCAGAAAATTCCAACACTGCTAGGGGTAAAATTTTATCTGTCCAGAAAAAAGAAAAAAATATCCAAACCCTTTGTGGCTTCCCATTAGAAACTGTTCTGACAATTCTGAACGTCTTTGAAAGAAAGTACTCTGCTTTCTTTTCTTCACTCACCTGCTCTGGCATCACTGCAGAGAGTACAATCACAGAATCACAGAATTGTAGGGGTTGGAAGGGACCATTGCAGATCATCTAGTCTAACCCCCTGCCAAAGCAGGTTCACCTAGAGCAGAACGGTCCAGGTGTGTGTATTCTATCATTTACTACCTGTGTAAACTGAAGACAAGGCCCTAAAAGCAGAGCACAGCATAACCAAGGAGAAGAATGGAAAAATGGATGGTCTAAAATGACTGAAGGAGCATCAGACCGAAAGCAGATGGAAAGAAATAGGTGCTAGTAATATGCATAAAGGGAGAAAGAGTATGTGTAGTAAAAGAAAAATCGATTCAGAAAGACTGATACTAGGCTATATCCTGTGATTCTCAGACCAAGGAGATTCTAACTGCTGGATGGTCATCTGATAGACTGATAGTTTTATTTTCTCTAACAGTAAAAACAGTAAGCATGCTTTATTTTTATCTATTTCACTCTCTATCCTATTTGCACTGACAGCAATCAGGGTTCCAAGCTATGACCAAAGAATAAACGTAGCTCTGCTTTCAACTAGCATAGGAAGCAATGAAAACAGCCAGAAGGTGGCAGTTTTAGACCATTTTGAAAAGTGGCTGTCAATTGCTTTGAGCATAAGTAGAGTCCTACTCTATGTTCTGAGATTTAAGCTAGAAACAATCTGAAATATAGTTTTAATTTTTTTTGTTAAAATAGTTAAAATTGTTAAAATAGTAATGAAATAAAAAAGACATTTCAGCTCAAGAGTGCTAAATTTAGCCTCATTTAGCTTTAGTCTAAACACAAAGGCTACTACTGAGAAAACAACAGTTTCTTCAGAAGCTCCTCAATTTACCATGTAGGAATTTAGAGACAAAATATATTTTCAGTTAAGACATGAAAATGCCTTTGGAATCCATCAGGGCAACAGTATTCACCTTCTAGCTATATCTAGAAATCACAAATTTTAGTCTAGTTCTTGGTATGGCTCCTAATTTGTTCAGATAATTTAGCTCAGGTGTTTTTTTTTTTCTTTTGATTAAGACTTACATTTTCAGGCTACAGTGATGTTTGGGAAATGGCAATACTTGAGAAAGTAAAGCCAATTACTTATATAAATATACCAAAGAGAGATAATTAGGCAGAGAGGCAATAAATTTTGCTTTCAAGGCTTGCCAGAGGAGCTCAGAATTAGGCCCTTAGAGATCATCAGGAGGTCATGTATAAAAGTATTTGGTTAAGTTTACAGACAATAGTTAATTTTTAGTTTAGCAAGAAAAAATGTTCTTTTACAGTTGCAACCCCAAGGAACATTAATATGCGTTTAAGTCCTGAAATATTTGTCAGCAAAAACTGCAATGAAATCTCTGACTTCACAAAGGAGAAGCATACATTTGCAGGATTAGGGTACGTGGTAGGGCATTTTCACCCCACAGCTTCTCCCACAGGTGAACACTTGGTACCATGCATGATGTGCCATATCAAAGGGACTGGCATACAAACTAAGCTTTGGAAAGATGCGTGATCAGAAAAAAATGAGCATATTACAACCGAAAAAATTCATGTAACTTCAGTCAAAGGATTTCTGTCTTTATAGATACCTGAAAAAAGAACCCTTAAAATAGAACTCCCCTGTGCTCTCCTTGAAAACTTTTCCAAAGGACAACTGACCCCTTTTTGTTCTCACTTTACAATACTATCAGTCATGAAGAAAATAATACTTTAAGAAACTCAAGGACATAAAGCACATAGTTGGCAAAAAATATAAGAAACAGAGAAAAGAGAACAGAGCATATTCAGCTGTGAGGTCAAATTGGACTACAGGGGAAGAAAGGAGGGAAGTAAGGTTCCGGATTTTAAAAGAGGGCAAACCTTGATGAACTGAAGGAATCATTAGTAAAGTCAATTGGACTGAAGAGCTCAGGGACCTGAATGTGAGAGGGGCCTGAAATTTCTTCCAGTCAAACTACTGAAACTATTAGTTGTGTACCCCAAGAAAGAGAAAAGATTACAGGGAGGATGCAAACACAAATGGGTGAATAAGCAGTTCAAGAAAGATACTGTGAATAAGCAGAGAGCTCAGGAGGAATGCAAAATGAAATTATTTGCAATTCCCTAAAAGGCAAGAGGGTGAGAATTTAAGTGAAAATTAAAGGAAGTCTATTTGAGGGCCTACACTTTGCTCTAGCAAATTTTGAGACAACAAATCAAATGGAAAAAGGCACTTCAACTCTTAAAGTGAGATTAGAAATGGAAAAGAAGAGGCCTTGTGAGAGAGTGAGGAGAGAGTAGAAGATATGTACAGCTCCAAGGACAATCAATGATTTTCTTAAGGTTTTCAAAATGCAGATTCTGTTAATCTTATACACAAAGACCGTATGAATGCTGTCAAACTCGAGTTCTGCTAAGCCGCAGAGAGAGTACAAGATTTTTCTGCTTTCTCCTAAGAGTGTGTGTGGACAGTAGTCCAAACTAGCAGCATTAAATTGCATGTTGTCTTCTGGATCAGCTATTCTAAAAATGGTCAGAGGATGTGCTGTCAAGTTTTTTTCATCCTTTTCAGATTTGGGGAAGACAAGAGACATGATTATTCTTCTACACTGCATTTTGCGCTTTACAGTACTGCAATAGAAAATTGTACGCTTGTTGCATACTTACATGTTTGCTTTGTGATCTGTCACAAGACTTCAGCTTTACGACACTGTATTGCATCTCCAGTGCCACATCCTGCTACACTTCACTATTTCAATATTGGCTATTCAGGTGTAAATGCCTCAGGTTTAAGAATTTAAAGACAAAAAAAACAATCTTCACCCCCATAAAATTTCTGCTCCTAAGCAGATTAAACTACTAAGAGAAAAATAGAGGAAATGGCAATAATAAAACAAAACAAACAAAAAAAAACCTAAACCAGACCAAACCAAAACACACCAACCCGTATCCCCCCAATCTAAACTGACTTATAGAAAATTCAGTGTTCGAAAGGAAGGACAGTGAAGTACTCATAAATAAAAAGTGTCACAGAGAAGTCTGCATTTTACAATACCACAGAAATAAATCCTTCCCAACGCTCCTTCTGTATTAATAGTGTTTCATTTGAGCCACATACTTCCTCAAGTAGAACTCAGGGCTTGGTAGCAAGACTAGCTAGCTCTTCCTCTCACCACATCCTGAAGAGCTTTAGAGAGGATGTCATACGCAGGGAAACTGAAGCACAAAGAAGTGAAGTGAATCACTCAGTCATACCCACCCAGGACAATAGGAACAGAACACTGGTTTTTGAGTGACAGAGATTAAAAAGTTTGTTCTTCTGGGACTTATTAGTTGTAGCACCTTCTTCACTTCTCCCTCATTAAGCATCTAGTCAATACAGTGCACATGGCAATGATGTGGTTACCTCACAGTACTTATCAAATTCAATAATGCAAATATATGGTTTTTTTATATGTACTTTTACTCAGAAAGTGCAAAAAATGGAAAATAGCCTCCTTTCATGGGGTTCAGTTTTGTATTTTAACTTGAGCTTACAGGTAAAAAGTCACCTGTCATTCAGGATCTGTGAAGATTAAGTATGAGGGTAATCAAAGCACAAGTTTAAGCAAAAGCTCACCTTCTCCCTGATGTGGTCTGACCACAGCTTCCTTCCTCTCCTTCAGCAACTTTTGCTTCATGCTCTTCTCCTTCAATCCTTGCTTCTTCTGGTACAACTATCTATCAAAACCTCTGTAGGTTTCTGCTTTTATGTTGATCACCTTATGATACTGATTTACTGAGGGCTTACTTTTTAAGCATTAGTACTTTCAAAGTTCAGGTTATCTGAGATATGGGTTATCTTTATAATACCTCTCAGAGAATTTGAACTATGTCATTGCAACAATGTTCGTCATAGTTCCTATTGGAAATATGTTTATCACTTTCCCTTAAGTCAAATCCTTTGACTTCAGTGTGAACTTGATCCATCAAGTACATAATGTACTATGCAAACTTCAGAACAGAGCTCATTTTTAAGTACAGGAAATATAAGTACAGTGAAAACTGGAAGTGAAAGATGCTGGCCCTGATAAAAGATGCACATACAATTTAAATTAATTCATAGCTTTTAAAATGTTAATCACAATTTAAATGAATTCATAGCTCTTAAAATGTTCATCACTTTGAACCTGCTTGAGATTCCTTTGTAAAAAAAGTAGTTCTTGAGGGCCTGCAAGGTTGCAGAAGCCTACACTTACTAGGAAAGGAGAGATTCATGCCATCGAGCAGCTATTTTCTTGCCTTTATTCTGCTTCTCTGCACATGTTTGTTTAGATGAAAATCAGCCTAGTATAAAGTGCCAACACAAAGCTTGTTTCTGGATTTAGTGGTGCAGAAAGACTCTGGGTAAATTTTACCTTCCATGAAACAAGTTTTCTAATTGCTGCCCTTGCCTTCAATCCAACACATCTGATCAGTTTATGTTCTGTATTTCTTTTAGGCCTTTTCCACTAGAAAGACGAACAGGACTTTTCGATAAAGTAATGTTTGAAGTCTGGGTTCTTGTTTTCTGTTCAGGAATCAACTTTAAGTGAGACTCTGTGTGTGTTTCATCTCAAATCCAAACCAAAGAGAAGTCTTCCTTTTTAGAAAATGCTACTGAGAAGGACTTTTGGATATTTAAGTTTGGTTTTGATTGTAGGTAGCGGGCAGCATATTTTACTTTGAAAAAAAGAAAATGAAAAATGACCCTATATTTCATATCTCACTGAACTTAGGCAGATAACCAATTGCACTTGTCAATGTTCTTTTAATGAAAGAATGGTTTTGTCAGTGCAAAAGTTCAACTTATCAGGAAGGCAATCGTGCACTCTATATACTTTGAGCATACCCATATTAGTCTCACTGAACAGAATACTTGCTCAAAGCAAAACCAAAACACATCAACACAAAATATACAGTTTAGGGTGCTCAGAGCTCAAAACTTACTTTATAGCTTTAACAGTCATCATTTGGATTTGCTTTTTCAAGGGCTTAAGATCACTTTGTACATTTATCCTTGAGTAGCATGGTATAAGTCTTGGAATTCTGTGTTTTTCAGTCATTAGGCAATATAGCTATCCTTTTTCAATTTAGTGAAGAACAACTTGAAAAAGAAGTCAATGAATGGCTACGTTCTGATGCAGGCTTTTTTTTTGCAGATGGTGCACAGAAGAACCCTATACTATTGAGTGTAGAAGTGTTTGGCAGGGAAGTATATAAAGGAAATTCACTTCAGAAAAATGTAAATACAAACCTGGGAATTTATAGTATTGTCTTTTCAGAAAACAGGCAGCAAACACAGTGTTAAATTCATGACCATTTGCTGGTTTATAACCTTTGGAAAACATTGCCATTTATTATTCACCTACATCCACAAGCCTGAACTCAATGCGATTTCTAAATCTACTGACTATGCCTCTAGTTCTTAGACTCTAGGTATGGGTTAATTTCAGGAACAATTCCCACTGGAATTTTGGGTGTTCAAAGCTGAGCGTTTTTTATAGACCACTGGAAATAAATGGTAGCAAAGCTACCAATTTATGTTCCCATTTGACCTCAGAAGATATCACAAATCTGTGATGATTTTTATAGCCCATGTTTACTTGGGAGTCATAAAAGACAACCCAATCCAGTAGATATATTAAGTAAGAGTCTCCATACAGCTTTACCTCACTTCACCAACAGAAATTCACTTAAGCCCCATTAAATTTCCAGTTAATCCTTATTCAGTTCTTCTTTTAGTCTTTGCGACTATTCATATCATGCTTTTTCTCATCTAGCAATGGTGGTGATACATGTGGGCCTGCGGCTGCTAAAGTAAAAATCAGATAATTGTATTTCATGTTAGAATTTGGCCTGGATTGAAACCCTCTGGGTGAAAAAATGGCTATCTTTGTACTTGTTTCTTGAGTGAATACAACCCCAAATCTTGTCTGTTATGTCTTTACATCCTCAGCGTTTCAAAACTCTATCCCATTTGCTTATATTTCACCCACTTGGACATTTGTGCAAGAAAGCATGTGAATTCGAGTAATTTGTATGTTGTGTACACAACTTAGAGGCTGTTTTTTTGAGATATCTGGTATGCGAGTCCCTGTCTTCACTTGAGCTGCCAGTATTAATTCTCCTTTGAAAAAAAAATTTCATGGTGGACCATTAACTCCGATTTTTCTGCATGACACTCACTGTGGCTATCCTCTCCTGTCAAGAAAATTATTTTTCTGACAATCAAAGGTGTTTCTGCCAACTCACTGGCAACAGTATCTCAAATACACATTTTATAAAGCCTGTCTCACCATTTCTGCTTTTTTTCTCGTGTCGTTTCTGGAATTCTGATTTTTATTGTTAGGTCTTTTTAGGCTTCAAGAAGCAATTTTGAATCTTAAAAAGGGAAAAGGGAAAAAAACCACAAACTTGAGTATCTTTTCAGATTGTATAAAATTTAAAATATGTTTTTCATTTTTGCTGAAAAGCTCACTCTCTTTTCTGTGGAAATGTGAAACTGAGCAGAAACTGAGCAGAAATGGGCTAGACAGGGAAGGCATAGTCAGTGCCACAGGCCAAAGGAGTGAAGAGGGGATACCCTCCTTCAAGCCTTGTAAACTGTCAAAGATTGTATACCAGTGATTCCAGTGGGCAAGAGAACATAATCCAGTTTCTGTCATAGGTTTTCTCTCACATCATCCCATCCTTCCTGCTTGACACTGAAGGCAGTAACATCCCACACAAGCATTGCTTCTCCCATTGGAGAAGGTGGTATTACTCTCTATACTAATAAGTTTTTACTGTTACTTTAAAACTGGTATTGTTGTTGAGCTGAAAAAACCTGTATTTGCACAGCTCCACAGGTGTGTCTTTGTAAACCATAAAGAACTCTTGTATGCAGAGTGTTCAAATAATGGATTTACATACTTACTATTTTTGTTTGGGGAAAAAAAATCAGGTTTTCCTTTTTTCTTTTTGTTTCTTTTCACTGAGAAAAATGGCATAAGTCTGTCATTTCTTAGCCTTACCAAAAGGAAAACAATCAAACAGGCTCTTAATTTATGATGTCCAGACATTGTGGGTTGGTCTAGTTTAGTTGTAAATGTGTCCAAAGACACTTGTTCTCCTTTAAAAGATAAACGTATGCTTATTTATTATTTTTTAGGATATCTGTAGTTCCTTCAAAATGAGAAATACATGAAGCCTTTTTATATTGCTTAAAAAAAGATAATCTTCCAAGATTTGATGCCTGGCATAGCTGCCCCATCTGGGGAATAAATCTACACAAGTAGGATAAAATGCAGTTTAACACAGAAACTGTTTGGTAACATTAGTTAAACAAGTTAGTCTTCATAATCATTTAATTAGGAGTATTACCTAGGGAGGCATCATGCTGATATACATTGCTCCAATGGAGAGGAAGCAATGAGATTGCAAAAAGAAGTTTGGTTTTGTTTCTTTTTTGTTTTGTGGTGTGGTTTTTGTTGTTGTTGTTTGGTTGGTTTTTGTTTTTGGTTTTGTTGTAGGTTTTGGTTTTTTTTTTACATTAAAGAGGCAAATTAAAAAGGAAAGAACTGTCAGAAATAGGAAATATCAATGGATATGATATGATGAGAATTACATGTACTCACCAAGAAGAAAAAACTTGAGAGATATGATCTCATGCTGTAAACATTTTGAAGATAACACTGTAAATTAATAATGGGAATTCTTTATCATTTTTGGTGACAACAAGACAAATATAGCTGCCAGAAGCTATGGGAAGGAGATGATAGAATATATGAAAGCAATGGTATCAAATAGATTTATAAAGAGCATTAAAATCAGATGAAAGGAAGGATGAAGGAGGGGTACACTTTCTTTACGTGGAAGAGTAAGCAAGTAAATACAGCAGTGACAGTGGTCTGAGAAGAGTTGCTGCAGAAATAGACCATGAACATTGTCATACTAACTCTAGTATTCAGTTTAGCCCCAGGCCTATGATTATCTCTTTGGTACAAGAGATTTTTTATGTACGTGTTCATCTACAAATCCTATCTACAAACCCAATCTTCAATCCAAGAATACTGCAAGGAAAAAAAATAAAAATCAATCAAAACTGTATTATCTTGGTCAAACACAGGGTTTAAAGAAATTCATATGAGAATCTCCTAAATGACAGGATTTGCCTTTACAGAGTAGCTATCATCTCAGATCTAGATTACATCACTCAAACATTTTTATTTTACTCATTTTTATTCCTTACAATTAGTTCTCTCATTAAGTATTCTATAATCTGTTGATGAAGTGATTAATTCTGAAACCTCTGAATCCTGTTTAAGACATTAATCATTTTGTGGTAAATTAGCTTAAGGCTTATTTTTCTTCAAATTTATAAGTTTGTGTTGTCTCTGTTTTCCATCTCATTGCTGCCTCTGCATGAAGAAAACGACACCTTAGGTGTAAAACTATTGCTGCAAAAATTCACAACATCTCAGTCAGAAATAGTTTTCCACCCAAAGCCTCTAATGAAAGAATTCTAATACCTAAATGGTTGGACTGTTTTTCATTTCTGTTAATAGTTACTTTATTAAGTGAAAATTCTAAATTTTTACTAAAAAAGGTATACAATGTAAATATGGATGCTTAATATGTTTTTAATTAGGAAAATTTCATGTCTAAAATTAGAATTAGACCTCAGTAATTTGTGGGTTTTTGCCAGAATCTCAGAGTATACTTTCAATTTGCAGACTCCACTTGTCATCTGGTTGTCATTTTCAACCAAAGACAGTTTTCACAAATATCATGACTTAATATAAAAAGAAACTGATCCAACAGGAGCAAGACCAAAGTCTAATCATTTAAAGCTAGATAATCAATTGAGGTAAAGCAGTGAAACTCTGCTGAAATGAATGGAGTTAACCTTCTACAAATGCGTTATTCAAACAATTTTCTTTAGTTTAAATCTATGCCACGTATACACCTATAGAGCTAAAAGACCCCAAGTAACTTTATTCCTTCCTTCATTCTGCTATCCCTTTTTGCCCCTCCATCTTTATTTCTGCCTGAATTCTTATACAGAGGCACTTAACACCAGTCAACACTGCTTCGTTAGAACAGATTTGGTTCAACAAAGTCAGAATAATTTTTAAGAAAATAGGTTTAATGAGTAAAGATAATTAGCAGAAGCTAACATATGCTATGTTGACTTACTGCAAGATGTAAACAAATTGTGCTGGACTGCGTGAATAGAAATAACAAAATATTGTTAAGTTGATTAACCACGTAATTAACTGACAAGCTTCCAAAACCAGTCATTAATAAGTACCATTACTGAATAGGGGGTTTATTACTGAGAATTTTGCTCAGTATGGAGGTTCGCCTTTCAAAAAGCTTTTGGAGAGGATGCAAAAAAACAATCCCAAAATATCAAGGGGAAAATGCCTTTTTAGTGAGAGACTATTGACTCAGAAAACTGAGATACTTTAAGAGTTGAGTCATTTAAAGTTATCAAAATGAGAGACTGAGGAACTGCAAAAAGAAAACAGCAGATTCTAGTTTTCTCTTTAACAGAGAAAACCCTCAGCAAAGCTGCAGCTGTAGCACAGGATAAGTCAGAACATGATCTGTATTTTGAGATTGCATCAGTGAGGATGCCTGAGCACTGGCACAGGGGCACACACTACCAAAATAATCATAGGGTTTAACTCCCAAGAGGACTTGACTTTCTAGCCCTCTGTGCTCATGTGCTCTTCAGAGTTCATTGCCACCCAGGAAAAAAAAAAACAAAAAACAAAAAAAACCAAAAAAAACCCAAAAAAAAAACCCCAACACAATTGGGGAATTGTCAGAAGAGAGCACTGAACAAAATGGAAAACATCTTTTTACACACGATTTAGTCCATGATGCCATTACACAGTCAGTGCAATGCACACCTCTTTCCACATTCCTTTCTCATCCAATCTGAAAAAGGATGTGGTAGAACATGAAAAATATAGAGAGATGCTGTTAAGAAAATCACAGATACAAAATGCCTTTCACATGGAGAAAGATCAAAGCTGCTAGTGAATAGGTTAGTACTTTCCAGTGTAGAAAAAATAAAAAGGGAGAAACAGGGGGATGACAAAGTTGTGTGTAGCATAGGAAAGGGAAGGAATGTCCATAATCTCATCAAATATAATGTGTGGACATCAGCTAGAACTAGAAAACAGCAGTTTCAGAGTAAATAGGAGAAGGTGCTTCTTTACACTATTATTAGATCTAAATGGTGGATTTCCTTGCCAACAGACATTTCAGATGCTAAAAATTACCATTGGTGTAGAAAGTGCAATGAGGGAAATTCGTGATGAAAATAATGCAAGGTCTCTCATATATAATATGACAGGATGTATCTTGATCAGGAACCACCTGAAACGAGCCTTCCCTAGGGGGGAAGATTCTGGAGAAATAGCACTAAAGTTTTGCTCGTTCTTATGTTTTTCCGAGCTGCCATAGTTAAGATAGTGGGCTAGAAAGATATTATGGTTGACGTGGCTCTCTCTTCATGATTTGGTTCCTCACAGCCAAACGTCTTAAAGTATGAGCCATAGCATTCAAATCAGGGTCAAAAATGTAAAACCCATGGTTCACACATTTTACAGCAACTCCTACTCAGTCACCAAGTCTTTTGACCATAATCCCATTTAGGTATTGCGTATCTGGGACAGTAATTCCCTTACGATAAAGGCTTCAAAAAGGAATTTATCTCATAAATTATCTGAATCACCATGTAATCTGTGTCGTCATACAAACATTCATTCTGATTTTTTTCCAGAGACTTTGAATTGGGCAGTATTTTCTTCATACTCATTTAATGTCACACAGTTCTGTAAATAAACTTTCTCTCATGTCAATAGCTAAGGATAACGAACTTTCAAAGAAAACTGCCATTCCCTTCCCCTAAAGATAACCCCCTCATGAATTTATTTTTTAACAAGGTCTCATTCTGTTATAGGATTGTATGAAATAAACTGCTATGATTACAGCATTTTATATGTAAAAATCCCAATCCAATTTATTTAATGTATTAATATTAAGTCTCTTGACATTCCAGTGTGATAGGGAGGCGCTGCTTTTTCCCAAAGGAGTCAGAAGCAAAATGAAAAAGAGAAAGAGCATGTTAACTCACTTGGGAACAGCAAGAAATTGTCAACACAAGGCAGTCAATCTGTCTGAAAAAGAGCTAAAAAATGGATAAAACAGAATGGAGCATTGGAAGGAAAGGAAGATGGGCAAATTCGAATATTCTGTCCAAAGAAATTTATGTTGCCTATGACAAATTCAGCTCTAGAATATAAATCACAAATAAAGATTTTTGGTTTTGGGTAGGGTCTTAAGAATTTTATCTCAGAATTTCAATTGAAATGCAATGAGTTCTACGATATAATTTCTTGTAATCTCCCTTTTTCGTTTTTAAGTGATTCTGATTGCCGTCTTTGTGTACCAAGCTCAGACTCGAGATATTAAGAGTCTCTGCAGATGGAGAGAATGTATCATTTTAATATTTAATTTTTTGGTTTTGGATATGGTACAAATAAATTTATGTCATAAGGTCTTTTCTTTGAATTCTATGAACTTTGGTTAATTCCCATACTACTTAAACTCATTAATTGCTTTGTTATATTTGCAGAAAGAATTTACCTTATAGTATGGATGGGTAATTGGTAAGCAATAGGCAGACTGTTGCAGAAAATCTAGAAATCTTGAAGAATTTCAAACAAAGAACTTTTCAAACTGTTCTTCATCAGAATTTACGTATCTGATTGTTACTCTGGATGTCTAGCAAAGCAACCAGGTTAACAGCATATTAGGAAAAATTCCACTTTTAATGGCACTCCTATGTGGTATCTTGTCTCACACTAAATATTGAGACTTTTCCATGTATGTCTTGCTCAGTCTTATTACTTGATGTATAAAGCAGTGTTTTTATTGAATTGAGATAGTTTATAATGGAACATGTTCAGAAGACAACCGCTCTATCGTGTACCTCAGATCTTTTTGTTTAGAGGTGCAGTGTAGTCAGTCTCCTCTTGAGTCTTTCAAAAATCAATACTGTAGTTCTTATAGGAGGTACAAGTCTCAGTTCTCTTGCTCTTATGGGCCTTCGTCTGAAGTTTTACTGTACAGCTAGAATGTTTACTAGAATATTAGAAGAGGCAAGGCAGGATGGAAAGTTGTTTTTCAAATCTTTATATATTGCTAGACTTTGCATGACTGAAGGAAAGAGTGATTTGGAAGGGGTAGCTTCTGAAAAATCAACAAAGGTGAATAGGTGAACTTCAGCTAGAAGGGTTGTTTTTGTCAATTTTTATTCACAAAATAATAATAAAAAAAGAATAAAAGTTCTTTCCAATCAAGGCCTGCATGCACTTGTAGAAGTCGGCCTAGTTTTCACCCTAATTTCAACATTAGTGTGAAGCTGGACGAAAATAACTAAATCCATTTGAAGGATTTACTAGGATAAGCCCAGTTAGGACCTAAATTTTTAAGACAAGACCAGCTTGTTTTTCACTGTGAACAGAGGCTCAGACGTAGGTAATGTAATTAATATAATTAATGTAATTATTGTAAAGTGTCCACACTGACCAGAGAGACGCTGTGCTAGAAATTGTCTCATTTTGCCTTCAGTGAAGTTGGTGGAAATTTTACTGTTGATTTCAGTGAGATTACAGCTGGGATAAACTGCATGAGTCTGTAGGCATCATTTACAACCAAGAACTATAAACCTTAAAAAAAGATAAAAAATTATTCCTCCATTAAAAGATCCAAATACATTATGTGATTGCTGCAGTACAGCAATAATGCTATCACTATACATTAAAAAGAGTCCTGTAGACTACTTGGAGTAGAAACAGTTACTAAAACAGTAAGCTTAAGTACGCTTAATTCTGTTTTTTTGTCCTTAAGTGGATTGAAAACCCATAAGATGTGAATCTACAAAACCAGTAGAGATCTCAGTGTATTTTCAGCATTACTCATATTTACCTTAATGTTTTCTGATTTTCAAAGTTGTTCTCCTTGGCCTCTCTTCTCAGCAAAATTGCTATGAGTTTAACCACTTAGACACTTAAATTTGCACTTCTATTTCTGACTTCAGAATCTGAAACCTTGTCCAGGAATCTTTTTTGAACTTTTTGAAATGAGTGTTAATATCTAAAAGTCTTCAAAATATTTTCACAAAAATGAAATACTTCATGAATAACCTTATATTCAGAAAATAGACAAATATGCAAAAAAGCAGAAAGTGGAAGAACAGCAAAGGAGTTAACTTTTTTTTTTTTTACTAAAAATGGAATGGGAAGATATAGAGGACTTTTATGATTCCATAATGGCCAAAATGTGTTAACACTTTTGCTCATAAATCAAAGGGTTGAAAGCTGCAAAAGATTCAATATCGAAGAGACCTGCTCAGGGCCAGGAAAATGTCAACCTTGCTTTAAAGGTTCAACAATATCCTCCTGCTTCTCATCTCTCATGCAGGCATTATACTAGTCATTCAAATCCCTGGGATGTCTAGGATACTGACTCCTGCACAGCATCAAAAATACTGGGTCAACTGTGAATAAATGTAACAAAAAAAGAAGGAAAAAGCATCTAGAGAAAAAAAAAGGGTAAAATCTGTAGTTGTATGAGTATCATGCAGGTTTCTTTAGTGTCATAAAAACACCCCCCACAGAATATCAACACATGTCTTCACCTTAAGGAGAATGGCCCAGCTTAGCAAAAGTGTGTGGTCAAAGATCAATATAGCATTCACATATAATGTCAGCCAAATATTAAAAAAAAAATAAAATTATTATTTCTGTGGAATGAAACTTTGCCATTGTTATTATTGAATTAACAGATATTTGCAAAGAAGAAAACAATTCAGCTAAAACCTCTCATTAATCAAAATAAACCTTACCTTAATACTCAGATTCCTATGCATTTTTCCTAGGCTTCTATTGTCTTGGGATGTAGCCTAGAAGCATAGTAACTTTTCTTAAATGTAAAGTTTGGCCACAAACTGAAAATTGTGTCAGAATACATTTTCTTCAATGGACCCTGACAATGATTCTTGTTGTGTTTAAAATGTAATAGTTCTGTCATTTTAGATCAAATACAGGACAAATTGTGCAGAGCTGGTCTAGAGAAGATATTAGACAAAAATACATTATTACAGCTAAATTTCTTTTGATTTGAGATTTCTTTCAAAAAAAAATAATCTTTGATTGTGGTGTACTGATTTCATAGACTTTTATCCACATTTCCCTACCATCCATGTTCTCCACTGGCTTCCAGGGCAACATAGGTAGTTAACACTCAGGCTCAAAGGATCCTTTAGGCCACCTTAAGGGTTGTTCAGAGGAATAATGTTAAAAAAAGATTATAAATTTTAAAAATTAATGTCTTTCAAAGCAAGTACATGAAATATGTCCTCTCACTGTTCTGTCATTTGTTGAATATTTTTAGGAAACAATTGGTTACTGCTTAACAAGCATGTTTCACTGTCACAAACGTGACACATGGCAGAAGTCATGTAGGAAAATGCAGTTTTATTTCAAGTTGTCCATACTTCAAAGTTATTATATGCATAAACAGCAAAATGACAACCTACATTTTAATCCAATTCTTATTTTATATATATGCATGGATCACTGGAGTAAACTACTTTGAATTAACAATGAAAGTGTATATCACTAATGGTTGTAACTAGACTCTCAGCAAATGCCTATTTAAACTTGTTTTTCAAATCCTTTCCAGTTAACATACACAAAACATCCTGATGAAAGTTTATTTTCTTAGGAGTTTCAATTACATTTATGATGAAAGAAATATCAATAAACCTGCCACAAAACTCTTTAATTTTTTTTTCCTGTTTTTCTCCTCAAGAGTTAAAAATAAGCCGAAATCTTCTTAAAAAAATTATCAGGCTGATGTTTTTTGCCATCTTGATCAATATTAATTTTATAAAACCTTCTCTTTCTGAACAGATATACTTCAATGTTTTGTCTCTAGTCCTATGGAAAATAATGGATTTTTGCAAACCTTTTTGCTTGTGGTCAACTATAGGTTTACATTATGTGAAAGCAAGTTATATTACAGGAAGCAAGGCACTTAAAATTTCTTCTCCCTCTGAAGCTCATATTTTCCTCATGTAGAAAAAAAATCTCAAATATTTCCAGAACAACAGTAAAAAAATCTCTGGATTATATTTCAGTTGAAGGTCACTGAGAAGTTTTCTTGGTTTGGAAGCAAAAGCTCAGTCTTCTGTTGGCCCTCTGACTGAAGATGTCATCCAGTGACCCAATTGTCATTGAATACCAACTGAATCTTATATTATTTCATGTTTCCAGAATTCATCTTGGGTGAGTGGTTGTGAATACTTCTGTAAAGAAGAACTGATTAACAGTAGAAATGGAACCCTAAAATAAGGTATGTTTGTTTCTTAAAAGCAAGAGAGGAAAAGAATTAAAGTGTACCAAATACTGCTGGCTGATTTATGATTTTGGTTTACAGCTAGTTTAAGTTTGTGTGAACAAGTTGAGTGGCAAAGCTGCCTGTGTTAGTACAACTGTTTCTGCTGAAGTACATTTCTTAGCACTTCACTTTTCTTTGGAGAAGTGTACTAGGTCATGACACACTGGGATTGCTTGTATAATAAAAGACCTCACACATTTCTTGTTGAAACTATTACATAAACTGTCAAATAATAAAGATTATAAAAGAATGGCTAGAGTACCACTAGAGACTTCTGTCATGGACTATATTGCATTACGGGTTTTCGATATATGCATGAATGTATCCATATGTGTGTGTGTAGAGAGAGAGATATATATTTATATCTCCACATAAAACCACATATATATATATGTATAAAAATATGTTTATGTATGCATTTACTATGTATATTAATTCTGCATTTGTGAGTGGAATACCATACCTCAGTGTACTGGTGTGCTCTGTTAAACTGTAAATTGAGGATGATTATACAGATATTAATTGCATAATATGCTACTAGCTAAAGCTGGTGAGTATTTTTCCCAACAGTGTATATAATGCTACATATATACACTTTCTATATGCCTGTACTCTATGTGGGAAACCTGTGATCCAATACTGACCTGCAGGCTGAAAAAATCTGTCCAAAGGGGATTTCTTATACTCTTCAACTCTGATTAAATTAGTGAACATAGAGCATTTTGGTCACTCCCTTATAATGCAAATTAACTATGTACAGTGATTTATGTAAGTAACATGAGAAATAATAACATATCATAAATTCTTTTGTGGAATAAAATAAACTGTTTATTGTCAGGATTGCCTTTATTTTGATGGAAAAAGAATATTACTACATTAGGTGTTAACCAAAATTCAGTATGTTTGATTTATTGTGGCTGGAAGGCTAAAGTCAACTTTTTCTCAGTAAGTGTGCTGAAAGGGATCATATATGGCACTTTAAAATGCATGTGTGGCACTTTAAAAACACTATTTCCAACTTATTTTGCTACAAGCAAAATCCTTCAGAAAATAGAACTATCCCCTCCAATGAATTAATTTTTTATTTATAACATTTTTATTATCTCAGTTAATTGCAGGAGAATTCAAAATACAAAACTGAAGTTCCCAAACAGACAGTTTATAACCAGATCTAGAAAGCAAAGAGATAATATGCTCCAGTACTTCTTGATTTTCATTCATGGATTCAAATATAATTTACAAAGTGGTTTAGTAGCTGACCTGTAGCCCAAGTAAAATTCATTGAAGGCAGATTCAATTTAAAGCTTGCTCAATCCAGAAAAGAAACAGCCTTGCCTGACTCGAAACTAGGTATACAAATGTCAACAAGAACCTCTTGGGTTGGAAGGGGCCTTTAAGGGTCAACTGATCCAGCCCTCCCTGCAAGGATTAGGGATATATTCAACTAGATCAGGTTGCTCAGAGCCCTGTCCAACCTGACCAGTAACTCAGCAAAGGACCTGAGAACTTCCTCAGGCTCTTGCCCTGAACTCACATGTCAGTATACATACAAGTTAAATTTCTCTCTTTTGGTTCATAAGAATTAGCGTGTTGAATGTATTTCCTGACAGTTAAACTCTTGTATTTATTTTGTGCATTAAACACTCTTTTTACTAGTTAAAAACACACACTAAGATAGGTCTGAATAGGAAACCTGTAACACTTTGTCACTGCCTGTGTAGAAATCAAAAGTTGTACCACTCTAATGGCTAACAAGCTGCCTCCAGAGCTGCAAAAGACAAGCATGTGGGTGAGTTGCTCACTCAACTGCTTATCTTTTTTTGGTGGCTGCGAGACAGTGAAACACGAGCTTCCAGCTCCCCAAGCTGGGCACTGCAGTGGCTCAGGAAGGGAGATTCCCCCATAACTCCTACTCTCAATTGCCTTGAAACTCTGCCTACAGCATAGTGTAGAGCACTGACTCTTAGAGAGACGGCTTTATGCCAGGGGACCTCTGCTCAGCAGCCGCCTACGCGTGTTCCACCTCTGCTTAGGTGACAGACACTCAACTGGTGAATGTGGAGATGATATTTCACCTGTGTCATTACAGCAGAAGAACTTCTGGTCATGAGATGTCATTGCAGCAGCAGCTTTACGGAGCTCTCCCCTTTATAGCTCATGGCGTAAACTGACTTGAAGGTCCCAATATTTCCCAGTGTCGGAAATGTTCATTTGTGCCATTTCACTGTCAACTCTTTTTCCTGAAGGCGAATATCTTGCACTTTAGTATTTGGAAAGACTAGTGTGTCAGATCCTCCAGTCCTGTATAGAAGCATAATTTGATCTGTCATGTTGGATAAATCTTCATTAGTTCTACATTCAGTCTGGGTAGGCCAAACTGTACACGCTCACACTGCACACAGTGGTGAGTAAGAGTTATATATGGGGGTAAAAAGACTTTCAGGTAACTGTTATGATGGCTACTGCTTTGTAGATCTTGAGTGTGACCATAATATCTTGCACTTTTCATAGTGAAAAATGCATGCCTGCATTTGAAGCAAATATTTGGCAATTATTTTGAAATAAGTGTTGTTACAGAATATATTAGCTCAAAATAAACAGAAAGACCTTTGATGACAAAACAGACTTGATCTAGATTTTAAAAAAAAGTATTTAGAAAAACAGATTCCCTCCAACATCAGACTTTCTATCCCATTTCATGGGAATTCAATACCCTCATACAAACAGAAGATTGTTCTAGCCCCAAATAATCAGCATCGGTTATGGACTGCTAAATTTACCTTTCTAAAAAACACTTTTATCAGTTTACCATTCTTGTGGGTTTGGGTTTTTTGTTTTTTGTTTTTTTTGGCATGGGATGAAACAAGACTGCTGGTTCCATCTGATATTAAGTGAACTTAAAAGCATACTTCAAGATTTGATCAGTAGTTTTGCAAAAAATGCAGGCGAAAGGGTTGCATGGTAAACAGCTTAATAAAACCATCAGATGGATGTAGCTGCATTCCACTGTGAGTGTGTCCGGTGCCTATTCCCCTCTTCATCTCTGCTTTCTGTTTGGCTCGCAGACTGTAAGGTCCCATTTTGCTAATGAAAAGAAACTTCTCCAGAGCAGTGTACCTTTGCACTGGGGAATGCACTCATGTACAAGAGAGCATGCCCGCACTCCAACAAAAGAACAAGAAGGGGAAACTCTGCCCTATTTCAGCTACAGTGAAATCCTAGCTGAAATAATTGTCCCTGAAACCGAAAACCTGCTAGGCAGCTTGTCAAAACAGAGTGTGACTGTGAGCTGGAGAAAAACATCTGATCATGAGAATTAAAGATGACAAAAACTTAACAAATATATGAAGCAATTTGCTTTAGCTGCTGAAAAGTGCTTTCAACTGAATATTTTCACTCTGATGTGTTGAAAATCTTGTTGGCAGAGTTATCAGGGACTAAGAATTGAAGTGTTGATTATTTCCTGATTTTACATTACCAATTGATACTGTTTTATTTAAAGGCTGGGTGAGTAGAAATAAAAACACAGTATTCATTAAAATTCTCTTTCCACATAAAAGGACACACTGAAAGCACATGAAAGTGGGGAAAAACTAATTAGAACAGCAATTATTTCAAATGTGATTACCTTCGCATGACAGATAAGGCAAAAAGGTGTACATCAGCTTGCTTACAAACTGAGGATTCTTCACAACAGGAAGGAAAAAACCCAAACCCAAACCCACACTGTACAAACTTGCCAAGAGCTTTATCATGCTATTTGGTGTTACAGTAAAGACACATCGCATACTAATTCTTCCCTTCACCTTTCCACCTTTTCTGCCTTGTTGCCCATAGCAACATGAAAATTGTGTTGACAGAATTTTAACATTGCAGTAAAGAAGTTCAGAAATTCCAAATTTAATGTTTCTGGGAACATTTGGGGCTCCTGATGTGTATATTTTATTCAATATAATTTATATGATCACATTCTACTTCTGTAGTGGCCATCTTTCATCTGGCACAGGTTTATTCCCCAAAGGGACCAGTAGCTTTTTGCTGTTTTAAGATGTGTATTATCTAGTGTATCGCCAACGAACAATGAGGGTGGCAGGTATCTGCTCGTCTTTTCTCCAAAGGAACCACAGCAGGGGTAAGACTTTATGGCCCTTCAGTAGGTCCAGACATACAGGTCTAATCACAATTTTTTCTAGGGGATGAAACTGCCCCGATGAGGAAACCTCAGAGTCAAATCATTTGGATGCCCAGGGAAAGCTTGAATAGCTTGTATGAAACCAGCCTAAGCTTCATATCTTTTGAGCTCTTCCTGATACTAATAACAGTAATACAGACAGCTTCGCTCTTAATATAATCCTGCTATGCTGATGCAGCAGAAAACCAGAACCAAACAATTTGCCCTTCATCCAAAGCACGTCAAAGAGTGTGTTTTCTACAGATACTGGAAACATTTCTCAAGGTGCAAGTGAAAGTGTAATTTATATATATATATGGTAAACTATTCTTAGCAGACAAACTGGATTTTTCAGAGTAGCAAATGTGTCTAAGAACAAAAACACGCTTGTTCTTTTGTTACAGTTTAGATCCTAGAATAATCATAGGACATATATCATGGTTGTTAAAAAGAAAAAAGTAGAAAAGTAGTACAGAGAACAAATGCATTCCTGTAGCTGGAGTCCATTTATTTGGTTTTGTGCGTGTTTTGTTTTTTTTTTTTTTTTGAGGAAAAAATATCAGCTTGATCAGATGCATTCCACTAAAATGTGGAAGACTGTAGTTGATATCAGGTTAATTAGGTTTAATGCTAAAGTTTTCTTAAGACTATATTTTTGTTGTGATTCATTTAATTATCAGAAAATTGTAACTGTACAAGTTGCATTTCTATGGAAAGATAACTTAAAGCTCTATCAAATGTAAATAGTGACCATAAAGGGAATTGGTAGTAACTAGTTAATATATAGTATAAAAATGCTTCCCCTGAGAAGGACTGTCAATATTCAGCATACACAGGATATGCTAGAAATTATAGAAGTCATTGTTCTAATGGAAGTGACATTTTCTTTGGAAAACAGTCAATGAAAAATTTCTGAATTTTTAAATTTCTTTTAAAATACAATTCTAGTAACTATTTCCCTCTAGCGCTGAGGACTGATGATCTGTACTAAGTTATTACGCAGCCTAGTAATTCTAATGTGTCTGCTACTGGCTCAGAAGAAACACATCAGTTGATCAATTCCATTTGTAATTACGTTTGGGAAAAGGGATTATGGAGACAAATATACTCAGCTGTTTTGTTCCCACGTGTCTAACATGAAATTAATCACTGAACCAATCTTTCCTGTGCTCTTACAGTATTGATCAATTCTAATCCTTTTCTAAGTCTGCAAAACCTGGTCCCGACATTAGGGTCCTTAAGAACACAAAATGAAAGCATTAGGTTCATGAAACAATTTGTTCTCATACCCCTGAGGTACAGAGTCAGCATACTACTGGATATGTATGAGTGTCATAATTAGTTATGGAAATTGATATTTCATATTTCTCATTAATTTTGCTAGTTTACATTTTATTTAAAATGGAGTGCTATAGACTTTCTTTTAAATACTAAAATATGTCAATTGTCAGTTCTTCCTTCCCAGTTACAATATTCTATCCTACAGTTCTTATAATCTTAATATGCTTTTTTCAAGGACAAAGGAAGGGATCCTTTGTTTCAGAGGTTACCACCAACCGTACCATAACATTAAAAAACTTGACATAAAGCTGACAAAAAGCTAAGTTTATATCCATCTATAGTAAATTTTATATACATCAGAATAAAGGCTTCCATTAGTACGGATTTGACTAATATTATACCTTTACTACTGTTCTTATTTTTCATCCATTTACAACCCTCTTTTATTCAACTAATGGGACTTTAACTCGTACTTTTTTGGTTTGGTAAGAGTTACATGGGTATCACTGTCCAGATCTCATGTTGTTTATAGAAATTGTAGCATTTAAATCATAAAGAAATTAATTATATACATCAGGGTGCAAACAAATATATATATAAAAAGTCTAATCCATCCTCCTTCAATGTTTCATACCACAGGAGAACAGATTAATGCCTTCCTCACGATAGCAGCCCTGAACACACTTGAAGATTGATATGCGTACTTTGACTCTGTTTATTTCCACACAGTAATGTCAAACTGTATATATGTCATATTTTAATATGTCATATGTAAATATGTTATATTTTCTTACTCCTGAAATTATTTAATTTGATTCTGGAGGACAGGCGAGTTCTGCTACACCGAGCAGACAACTTCTACATAGTAAAATTGCCATGTTGTGGCTCATCTTCTCCTACGCAACACTAAGAGTCATGGATAAGTTCCAAAGAGGTAATATATGGAAACCGATGGAAAGACCACGCATAGAGTGCATTTATCAATGGGCTTTTGCAGGTATAGGTTTAGTAAGATTACAAAGCAATTTGACTTGCATATGGTGCACTCCAGGATTTTCATTAACCTTTTGATGGATCGAGGAGGGCATATATTTAAATAGATTTTCAAGTAAACCGTACTCAAGTGTTATTTTCAGCTTTTCCCAGAACTGGGCAGACTGTAAAAGTAACCACACAGATTAAAGAAATAGTGTAAAATCAGAATTAATTTCAATGGGGTAAATACAGTGTTCAATGTTTTTAAAATAGAATTAATCAACTCCACAAATACAATTTAAGGAACAACTGGCGAGACAGAAATTTTACAAGGAAGTCTGAGGTTATTGTGTCACAAACATATAACAGTATCATACAGAAAGAGTTTTAAGATTTATTAAGGAAGCATAGATTCTAAGACAGATGGGGCAAGCACAGTATTTACATAACTAGCCCTTTTTTACAGAAACCAGCAGTAACAAAGACAATAGTAAAATTATTTACAAGAAACAATTAAAAAAGAGAGTGACTATTGTTCACTACTCTGATCATTCCCTTGGGGTCATGGGAGACAAGGCTCCGACTCAATAAGTACTTAATATATATAATATTAAAAAAAATGGGCTAGCTTCCTTAATAAAAGTTAAAGCCTCAGCCAAAGTAGCAAGCCCCATTCAACCATCATGCTTCAAGAAAAATGTGAGTGAAGACTAGAGAAGGGCAATAAAGTGTGAAAGTCCAAGGCTGTGAAATAAATGATTTGTGGGAAACTGTTGCAAGATCTTTTTTTTGCTTTAAGAAGAAAAAACCTGAAGAGGGTTAATACACGCTGGTACAGGGAAGAAGAAAATATTTTTTCTGTCACCTTAGTGAGCATAATGGTTTTATAGGTCATCAAATGACACATGTTTTTCATCAGAAAAAAACTTCTTAATGGTAAGGGTACTGAAGGACTGGGATAAACTGGAAAATGAGGTTGTAAAGACTCCATGTTTTTAAGGTTGTGTTAGACAAACTTTTACTGATGATGATGATTCCATAAGGTCCCTTCAGATTCCATATGGTCCCTTCAGGCCTTCTCCCTTCAGCCTTCTAGAAATCTCTGAGAAAAATGCACCACATTCAGCATTATTTCACCAGCTGGCCTGAAGCCAACCAGCAGTATCATAAATTAATAATACTAAAATAATTGACATAATTGACAAAGTTTTTCATGAATAAGTCACAAATAACTCATGAAACACTAAGGTAATTCATGAACTGAAGTACTATCTGTGAGAAAAGCTGTAGGCATGGTTTGAGCGCCTCAGACTTGTTATTCATTATTCTGCAGGGCTTGCAATGCTCAGCTGGACACTAAGTGTTTTTTGCCAATGACTGGTAGATTTTTAATGATGATTGTAAGTGCAAGATAATTTGCATATTTCCTGCAAACTTTTGTACACACTTTTAAGTAAGACTTTAATGATTTTGTGAAGACTAATTCATTACTTAGAAGAAAAGCCAGAGAAGAATTTCAGACAAACATCTTGAAGCCTAAATTTCAATATTGTTTTTGCAAGAAAAAAAAATTAAATTACCTTTTTTTGCCCTGTTTCTTTGTTCATGGATTTAGATTTAATTGTCCTATTAATCATCTTTCTAGTCTTCCATTTCTTAAAATGCAACAATTTATAGTATCTTCATCTGTGAAAAAGTTACAAGGCAAAGGTACAAGAAGTCAAGGTTACCTTTTCATATTTGTTTGCTATTTTGTAAAATTTCTGAATATGAAGATACATTAAAATATTTAGAATGGTACAACAAAGCAGAGAAAAATTAAGGAAGAACAATAGTCCTTGCACACTGCTGTATTTATTAAAAGAAGCAAGGAAAAAAAGTAAAATACTTTAAAATGACATTTGGAAAAAATATTAAACATTTTTATTTTGAAAACTGAGAAAAAGTATTAACTACATTATAAGCTAAAGAAATCTTCTGAATTTAATTTGAACTGGAATGTTTTACTAAAAGACCTTTTCTTATTGAAAAAATATTTAATAAAATCTGGATAAATCCTGCTGAAAATTTTGCAGAAGTTTTTTTCTTTGTGTACTAAACAATATATATTATGTTAATATATGTTAGTTTCCTCTTTAGACCAAACGAACCTATTATTCTCAGCTACTCACCTCATAAGTCATGCTCTCTAGTCATTTCACCATCCTTGTTGCCCTCCTTTGGATAAGAAAAAAAGGTCAGAAGGAAAAATAAAAACTTCACTTCAGTATTTCACATTTAAATATTTATTCATTCAAGTTTTATGAGGTATTCCATGTTGGAAATAAAACCAGTAATAATAATAGACTGAAAAAAAAAGTCACAATGTCAGCCACTATAGTGACTCTTCAGGTTGTGTGTAATAAACTTAGAAAAAAAATGTTTTAACAGAACTAAAGAAAATATTTGCTTGACATAAAAATAACTTTGCAGGAGACGAAGACCTTTCAATCAGATGAGAACAACCTACATTAATCCATGTTAGTTCTTACCCATTGTTTGTCTGGCCCAGGTCTTAAAGGATGTTTTCTCAGATGATTTCTCCTCAATATCTATACTTGTGGTCTAGTTTATCCCCACAGTATTTGCATAACGCCTTGTAATTAGAGATAGGTTTAAAATATGAAAGGTACAGAAGAAAAACCTCTCACTTATCTAAGGGAAAAGAAAATGTATTTTTAGTTTGTTTATTTAATCTTCAGTGTACACAGACATATCGAAAAAGTTCAAGATTACTGTGCTTATGAAAAAAACATCCTGAAAAATCTGAAAGGATAATTAATACTTTTCCCAAAGTGGGAAAAAAGTGTGGGAGAAGATGCATTTATACAGAAGACAACAAACTCATTTTCTCTATAAAAGTAGTTTCAAACCTTTTTTATATTTAATATGCATTATATGGCACTGTCTGCGACTGTATCGCCATGGCGTTCATTAGGACTAGAAATACATAATCTTACTTTTACACAAAAAGTTTCTGTTTCATTAAAACCCAAAGATTTATACCTCCTGTACATCAATGGTATTTGTTTGACTATAGTGGTTTTTTGTAAACTGCATACCACTAAACTCCCCAAGAATATGTCAAAAATACCCTCAATTTCTGTTGTAACAAGATGCACACCACTGATTTTTCGACTGAGAGTAAGTTATTTCCAAGTACAGCAGAAAAGTAACTTTTTTATTCTGTTACTGAAGAAAATAGCCTAAGCACTGATTTCCTTTTGAAGTCTCCATTCTCTTCTGTCCATAAAAGACTGATATTATTCCCTTTCCTTCTGAATGGCAGTTTAAAGCATGTGAAATTGTGAAGATAGTTTTACTACATATCTTCTAGTTGATTGAGTGGCTTCAGAAGCTGTATGCATGCTGTTACAAATAGAAATATTATTTTTTTCTAAAGCAAGCACTTCATGTATTTGCCCTGTCTAGCGAGATCTACCTTCATTTTCAGAATTACTTCCACCAGCAGGCTTGATGGCTTAAACTGCTGTCCTGTAGCAGATCCATAATTTCACCCAGGAGTGGTAGAAACCACTGGTTTTGTTTGTTTTTCATATTGACAGGCTGCTTTTCAAAGAAGAAACATTATCTTTGAAAGAAAGGCTGAAAATACTGAGTCTATTTATACTCTCCCTGTTAGTTTATTCTCTCCCTGTTAGAAGCTTGTTTCTTCCCTTCCTCAAGCACTGTTTTTGTTTGCAGGTAATAAATGTACTTCTGTTCTGATTTTGGCCATTCTGAAAATGGCCACTATGCCAGAAAGAAAGAAAGAGGTACCTCTTCTGTATGAAGTCAGAAGTCATCTTTTCTTCCTAGAAAGGAAGCAAACCCTTTGAGATATATCTAGAATTAGTAACTCTTATACCTGGGAGATTCACTGAAGTTCAAAAGTAATCGATACTCAGGAAGAACAAGTTATATTATTTCATAGAAAAATACTCTGTGGAGTCAGTAAAGGCAAACACCAATTATGAACTGAAGTACTTAAGTAGGACTTGGGCTTGTGCTTGTCTAAAGGTCTGTGACTAAACATTTATTCATTATATATGATTAAAAAAAGATGATGCCTAGAAATATCACGTGCTAAACATTTTGTGTGAGATATTTGGGGATATTACTGTGCAGAAACACCTGAATTTTGAGACGGTTAAGTATGCTGATATTCTCAGATAATGCTTCTCTGAAGATGTCTAATAGACTTTGAATTCCAGGCAGAGCAGTTAGTACCAAAACTGTATCATCAGTTACATTCCTTTAAAAGACAGCATCAGGATTCTCCTTACATGATATCCTAGTGGTTAGAGAATTTTCTGAAATAGCAAGGAAATTTTAAAGTTTTCTCTCTCCCACAGCTTGAAATTCTGAGTGTCCTAACCCCCACACTATGGTCTCTATTGTGAGATACACGCAAGATGAGATACACAAATTCTCTCCCTATGTAAAGCCCAAGCTAGCAAACTGAAGGCAGTATCCATAGCACACAGATCTGCAAGGTCAGGACATTTTCATTACTGCATTTCTGCTCCATCATATCCAGTTATGATATCCAAAGATCTTTGAGCAATAACGTTTAATACCTATTGCAAACAAAAAGGACTCACTTTTGACCTGTACTGGGCAGAAGGGAAGAGGAGAAGACGAATGGGGTCCGTGGCATGAATGGACAATCTTCTGTCCTCTCCTCATTTACCATTCTTTTATGCTTTACTCTCCCCATCCACACACCCATGCCAGCATATAGGCAATGTGTTAGTTATGTCGGTTTGTTTTTTTGTGATTAAGCATATAGATTAGGTCTTAGGAAATCTCTGTTTTATTTTGCCTTTTAGCAAAGCTGTTCTGAAAGGTACTATGGCTTTTGAACAGTACTTCTGTTCCTTCAGATTCACAAAATATTTGTCACATGAAATGGCTATTCTATTCTATTATACATAAATACTATGTTTCTTTCAGCCTTTGAAAAACAGAAAAAATAAGCAAAGTGAATTACTATGAGGCTATAAATTAAGAACAATAATTATACACGCGTCTCAAATGAGAACAACACAAATGAGTTTAATTACAGGGTAACAGAGATTAAAAACATCATTTCTTTGAAAAGTTGCTTCTTATGATGCCCATTTTTCAATTTCTGTGTTTTGTAGAATGCCAATGTGCAATCAAAGATAGTAGCAAAGAGGTATTATGATATTCTGAACCACAGTCACAGGCATTCTTGAAAACTAGTAGTAGCTGAAGGACACGTTTTATCTAAATTCTTAAAGAACAGCTGTGGAATGGAGTCCCACAAGACACCCACCATTCATGGTCAAATGTGTTTTCTCTCTCTGTACTAAATATTACAAAGACAAAGCTGATGTGGGCTGGCACAAGTTCTTGGCAGACATTTGCTGATGCTTCAAAATCCATTTTCATTTTGGATCGTATTTTAATTGAGTGTGTAGAGATACATTAATGTTTGGCATCCTTTCCCTTTCCAGTCTTTTTCAAATGACAAAGGCTACCATTTGATAGCATGCTTACTCAGGACTCACTGTGACTGGAAGAAGCCTAAGGAAAATATGATCAAGACTTGGGCATCTGAGAACTGCTCTGTGGAAGCTGTCCTTTACAAAGTCATCTTGTCCTGCATAAGTTCCTGCAGAAAACGTTTATGTCACCCCCCACACCCTGCTCCAATGTGTTTTACTTGCCTGTTTCTTGCTTTGTATATCAGGCAGCAATATCTACATTACCACAATTGCAAAGCTATTGCATTTATAAATACATGCAAAATATATACTCAAGAACTACTAGGGAATTAGTAAATGCTTTGTTATTTACTGTACTCCCTCTCCCTTACTGCCGTAATAGTACTAATAGGCTCTGTAACAAAAGATATGTGTGTACTTTACCACTTAATATATATCTTACAGTTCAAAACAAAGCTTGCATATGTCAATTTATAACTTCACTTATATTAACAGACTCTGAGACCAAATCCACGGGACATGCCAATTAGATGCTTCTTATAAAATAGTTCTTCTATTTCTTTCTTTCAATTTGTATAGGGAATCTTCATTCCTGTGAAGAAATAATCAAAATTGAAATTAATTTCAGTGCAGTGTGGAAAGACATACTTGCCCCTCTGCAGGGAGCTGAAAAGGTCATGATTGTTTTCTTTGGTTTTGTTTTTATCTTCTGTACAAGACTACATTCTAATTCTTCCAAGCAAAAAAAAAAAAAAATCTTAAAAAATGGCCACATATGCAGTGCTTCTTTAGACAAATGAAATATTTTCCAACTGAGTTCATTAGTAGTTTTACCTACACATTGTTGGGACACGTCTCATATCATATGCCTTCCTTTCCTTGGTGAAGAAAGTTGATCCAGGTCTTTACTTTTACCTTACTCAACCAAGAAGTCTATTGTTTTGTTGTGAACCCTTCTAAAGGTATAAACCTGGCACAGGAATATAACAGCTTGTTCTACCAGCTGTAGTTGAGGAGTGTCATCTAATGAAAAAGACATTTCCTAACACGGCTATTACCTTAGATTCCTACTGAGATATCCATGAAAACCTACACAGATAGCGAAGGCACTCCTTCCTCACATACATGCATACATTACCTAATTCCAAGATATCATAGATGAAGGCAGATATGAAATGAAAGGAATCTTAATGTCATGTGTCTTATTTGGAGACAGAAGAAACTAGATGGCCTGTGATAGTATGCTATCAGGTCTAATTAATTGGCAGGGAAGTGTTTGGAAGGTGAAGGAGGGAAGAGTATGATGTGTTATGAATTTGTGCCTGGGAGTGACACTTTTAGGCATGAAGAGGATGGAGAAAGATTTGCATGTGACATATTTTCGCAGAAGAATATTAGCAATGCCATCATTAAGATTCTAGAAGATTTAATTTTGACAGGAATATGAAGGATTTTTTTATAGGTAATGGAAACATGACAGAAACCAACCATCAATTATATCCATTAAACTTGACCTAGAATTACACATCCTTCTTCTGTATTGGCATACATTTGATCACCACAAACAAGTTTTTAAACTGATCACATATTTAGAACTGCTAAGTTTCTCCCCATCTTTTCAACAGGGTCTGTGGGGAAACTATGCCTGTGTTTTGCTTGATGCATTACTTTACATATTCCAAGACAGTACCCATTAGGAATATTTTCCTCTTCCCCTTCCCATTTAAAGCTCCCATCTCCACACATGCCAGTGTGACGATGATGTATTTATCAGTGTTGACACTATTCACTCACACAGCAGTTAAGATGGCATTCCTGTGTGCTTAGGCTTTCTGACAACTTATCAAAACCATTGAGACAGCTTATAGAATGGGATGGTCTGCAACACAAGTGAAAGGTAGCTGATTCTAATCAGATATATGCAAAACCTGAAATTAAGATATTACTCTCTTTGTAATCATTTCAGGAGCACACTGTTTTAAAAATATATATGCACTTGTTTTGTTCTTGTGTTCTCCTGCTTGCTCATGTGTAGCATCCAGGAAATCACCTAGTAAATAATCACCTCAATGTCTTTCTAATTTGTCACAGTGTTCCCAGGTAGCTATTATAAAGACATCAGTTGCATTTTTTCCTTTAACATGTGCAGTCTGTAGACAGAGAGGACATTTCCTTTTGCAATTATTAACAATATTTTTGTGTCAAGGTCTGAGAGACTGACAGGAAAATCCCAGATGTCATGATCTACATTATGCTCAAAATACATGTAGAGAAGCAGCTATGCTTCTCTGGGTCTTTTAGTTTGCTTTAGTCTAGCTGGAGTCTATAAAACTGGTCAGTCACATAATACTTCACCAGAAAATAATTGCAGGTATTCTCTTTATGGAATTTTTACAAAATGGCTGGGTGAGAAGACATTTTTAGCACAGGCTCTAGCCACAAGAGAAAGGCAACCTATTAATATTTCCACTTCCCTCAAAAACACCAACTTAAAAATCAGCAATGCAGACAGATATATTTCAAATCAAGATTTCATCAAGCAGTGGACACAAAGCCTGCTGCAGTCACTGGAACAATTCCCACTGACCCCGGTGTTTTTCAGGTTAGGGCCCAGATGTCTCCAATCCTATTGTGCTTAGCAAAACTGATTCACCCCAATAGCAAATTATTCATCTGGATTGTATGTCCCCTGTGGAAGACTCTGGCCTGACCAGGAAAACTCACAGTCTGAAGACCAAAGCTGTAAATCATGCCACCCTGAGCGAGACGTTAGATGATTATTGAACCACCATTGCAATTTTTTTTTACACAGTCTGCACAGGCAAGTGCTTTCAATGGCTTTTGAACTCAACCGTAACACAAGTTAGCATGACACTCCATCCTTCTTATAAGCATCACTAACAATTTTACCACAAGACGTAATCATGAATTCGCACTTGTATAGTGTGATGTGTTTGTGTTAATACATGAGGGTGCCTAAGGAAGTTCCCAGGCTCCTGACTTGTAAAAGTTCAGCTTTATCTACCTACTGGAGTTCATATAATGACTGTTGCAGTGGTAGGTGACGATTTGGATGTTACTTGGAAACTTACTTTCAAAAGGGACAAAAGATTGCCAGAAAAGTATATTGTCAGTCTGACACTTGTTCCTCTCCCCTGGCACCAATAAGTAAAAGGCAGCTTCCTGTTGCAATTCTAAAGCAGCTTGGGAAGAAAAAAAAAAAAAATGTTGGGCAAAGATCCCTTCCCTTCTGTCCCCAGCAGATTTTAAAGTGAAGTCATTCACTGCATCCATACAGTGATTTGTGTTACCAAAGAGTGACTGACGACCTTGGGTTTGTGGTGAAATGCAAATATTCTCTGGCTTTTAGCACAGCTGAATATTCACTGAAGAATGCTTCAATCAGGACTTCTCCACCACTAATCACCTGATTATGCAGTCAGGGAACAGACACTTTGCCACAGGACTTCAGCAGACGAAAACATGTTCTAAATTTCAAATGACGAGTTACTGAAGTCAGAGGCTCATCAGCAATTCCTTAGCTCAGTACTGTTACCATTGAGTGTCTGCTGTTTGTTTAACAATTTGACAGATATTGATGAGTAATTAACAAGCCTGTTTACAGCGCCCATGGGGAGAGAAGGCTGTATTGCTGTGGTTAGCAGAGATAAACTTTTGATGCAAGAATTAGAGAGAGCGTTTAGCCATATTCCCTTCCCAGCTGTGGCAGTACCAGCGTCTGACATTGGGTGCCTAAGAAGCCCCTTACGCTAAGAACTTAAACTGGAGCTACATGCTGAGAGGCAAACAGGGAACTGTGTAACTTTGGTTTGCAGAAATGGGTAAACCTTGAATCTTCCTACCATTTCTCACATCTGCTTTGATTTAAAGCTAGGTAAATCCAGGGAACTGTATGATGCGGTTGGAAAACTGAAAGAATTCATGCAATCAACACTATTAAGCAATTGGAATTAGCAAAATACTGCTCCTTCTTTCCTAGAGGAAATTCCATGTTCCTTTCTACCTGCACATGAACCAAACAGTTCAGCTACACAGAAAGTGAGAGAAGTCCAAAGATTTAGAGAAGCTGCTTTTTCTCACCAGGATTTTTCATTTGTTTGTTTGTTATGACACATCTGTTTATTTTTTGCTTTCCTATTCTCTTAGGATGTGCAAGGTGCAGATTGAATAAAATTGAGTTTATAATAGAAAATTCAATTAATTTAGGATCTTCTTTGCTTGGTAGATCTTCAGCATCAAAAAGTTATTTGAGATAGAAAAGTAAGCTCTGGATATCAATGTTCCTGAGGTGATAAAACATCTATCACTTAGATTAGGGAAGAAATGGTTTTGGTGGACTTTTCTGGCCTCAAATTATGTATGACTATGATATTTTATTATTTTTTTAAAAATTTACATAGAGGAAAAGCTAGCTGGTCGATGAGATAAAGGCAAAACACCTATTTTGGAAATTCCAAAAGCTTTATTTCCTATTGCAGGTATTTATCACTGAAAACACATTTAATTACTTTTTTTACATAAGTAGTCAGTACTATTATAATTTTTTCTCATTTCACACATTGGAAACAATATTTTTAAGCAATTTAAATACATAATTGTTTTTTCTGTATTTATGTAGAAAATGTCCATTTTTGTTTAAACCACCTGCTCCTATAAACAATTTTAATAAAAATTTAAACAAACAAGAATTTTAGAATATTCTCATCTAAAACTAGTAGCTTCATTTTCTAACTTTTACCCTTATTGGCCGCTGCAGCAAGAAAAAGGCGTTTAAGTTCTTACCAGCATGTACAGGCAACACTTTTAGTAGCTGTCCCATTTTAATTAGCAAAAATTAAGTAAATTTTGGTCTTTAATGGTGTATCTATGTCAACTGTCCAAATGCAGCACAAACTGCATTCAATGAGAACAGAATATCTTCCGATTTTTTGAGCATCAGTAGATGGCAGAGTGCAAAATTGCAGGCTATATTACTTGGGATGTGAAAATAATGTCACAAAACCTGGTTCAGCTACCATCCTCAAGTGATTATTTCGAGATCATACCAATGAAAAGACTAAATTTAAATGTATGTAATGTGGCATTGTTAGATGAGTGTACTGAATAATTTTATTGCAGTATGTCAGCATAATTACTGTACACTGAAGACAAAAATTAACCGGTGAATTGTAATGAAGATTGCTTTGAGTGGAATTGACACTGTTTGTGCAACTGAGTAAGCTCATAAGAGTATTAAACACAGTGGAAGTGATAGCATGCCATTAAATCAACCTCAAAATCCTCTGCAAGATTCTGCTTTATTTAATTTTATTCTTCTATTTCTAGAGGTTTCACATCTGAGACACTATAATCTTATCTTTATCAAGCCAGTTTGCTCTTTCTCACTTTAGCAATCAAGGATCCTTGATGGTTGGGTTTAGACGTCGTCTCAGGGGAGTGCAGCAATGCCTGTGAAAAACCTTATCTGGAAATGACAGAGCATTTAGTTTGTCTCTATCCCATCTGATCTCAGAATTTTTCTTTTAACGGCTGTCATTGAACATTGGAGAACTGGTTGACACTGAGCTTTGTTTCATCAGTACAACAAGAAAAAGTAACAACGAGAAACTGTTTTACTAGAAATCAGGCTAGAAAATATCAAGCTATTTATTGTTTTAAAATAAACACTGAGTATATTCCTTTCTTCCACAGCTCCAGAATAAAATACAATCTGTTGTTTTCCAAGAGAACCAGCCTAAGAACTCTGAAGCATGGAGGCTGGCAGTGGACAGTGTTTATTTATCCTGCCACAGGGGAGTAAGTACACAGTGACCTAATAATGTGACATGGTTTGGCTCCGAGTAGATGTGCTAAAGCCATCAGCAGGGTAAGATCACACACCAGGCTATTATGAAGATTTTCACTGCCTTCTGCTATCTGTACCTGCAACTACCTGAAGAGATAGTGCAGAAGTCAGCAATAGAAAACAAAAATGTCCCCTGTGACCCATGAAAATATATTTACAGCATGGTAGTGGGCAAAAACTAGATAAAACAAAGAAGTTAGAATTAAAACAGTGGTGAAACATAGGCAGGAAAAGTTAGTAAATATATTTTGTAATCTTTATATATTGTGGTAGAGGTTGATATGTTCAGAGGAAAGGAAAAAAAGAGCAAACAAAGATGTAGTAAAAGGCTTCTAAATTACCCCCGGAAGTAGCTAGTGTAAGTAGTATATCTGGCAAATGAGTAGAACATTACTGGAAAAAAAAAAGAGAAGATGGAAAGAAAAAATGCCCATACTCTTTTGTTGGTAACCATTAAAATTTTCGCATCAGAAAACAGGTTGTTATGGAAAGCGGAGAGATATGAGGTGGTATTTGACCGAAAATAATCTTTACTTCTTACTTTCTTTGGATTCCTTTTTTTTTCGTTTATCTACACTGAGCCACAGATGTTACATAGGTTTTATAAAATCAGTGATGTTTTTTGTATATTGAAATCTTTAAAAAATTAAAGAAGAGGTTTAAATGCTGACATCAGGCTATTCTATTCCACAGGCCCAGTTCAGCATTAGCTTCTACAGCTTGCATAAATTCAAAACTGATTAAAGTTCCACAGTAGTCAATGAGAATACCGAATGCCTAATTTGCACATTTCTTTCACTGTTTTCTTGCTCAGAATCTGTATACAAATGCACACAGGTGGAATCACAAAAGGAACTCAGATAGTTTAGTCCAGTATTTAGGAATTGAGAACCAAAGGGAAATAAAATATTCTCATGAGGATTTTAGCCCCATCATTTAGCTCTACAGTTGATGCTACTGTACCTTAAATAATAGACTAAAGTATTTCCTGACTGAGAGACAGAAAAATATTTTTTAAGTCCACATATTAGGACACTCATCTGGATGAGAGACCTATACTTCAGTCTCCTATCCAATTCATATTTAAGCATTTGAAGTTAAATCATTAAAATGTTAGGAAAACATGTTCTTAAAGATCAGCTACTTACCCACTAGCGATTATCATACAAAGTTAAGCTTTTATTTTCTTTTTCTTGCCCAGCTGGTATTAAATGTACCAAAAATATTGCAAGACTTTAAGTAGACGTGAGTTCAAAAGCCTTGGGGCAGAACATCCTATATTATGATGTTCAGCTGGTCTGTGGATAAAAGGAAATGGGAATTCTCTTCTCCTCACACAGAATGAGGGGTTGAATCTAGACTTTTTAGGCAAATGCTATAGTCACTGGCCACCAGAATGGAAAAACTTCCATGTTCTCATCAAGAAAATTTTTTGGAAAGCATTTCCTCTTTTTTTTTTTTTTTTTAAATAGAAACCTGAAGATTTTTTTAACATCAGACTAGAGAAAAGCACTTGTCTGTAGCTCAGTTCTATGTGTTCAATTCCCAAACATACAGGAAGGACACCACCTTGCATTACTTTCCTGATGCTATCTCTTCCTCAGCACTTGAATTTTGTTGTTCCTCATTACAGGTGAACTTATGCGTTGTATTAGTGCCCAAATTAGAGTCCATATATTAAATTCTTTAGGCTACTACCTAAAAATTTGTTATGCTGACTAATTGCTAACTATTTTTATGACTATAATATACAGAATAACTTGTGCAATGGAAAGTTTCATTTAGGAATGTTCAAGACCATCTGCAAAGTGCATCATCTTTTCACAATGAGACACAAACCTGACTCAGGTTTTCTTCCCGAAGGCTTTCAAATATTGTTATTTGTTAGATAGAAATTTTGTGCTGGAGCATCAGCATTCCCCAAATATTCATTGAAATTAAATTTTAGATTTTAGAAATGATGTAAACTAGCAAAATTTATTTGATAATAACTTTACAGATGTTGTAGTATTCTTTTATTGTGGTGATATGAATAACATATTAGAAATCCTGACTGTGATGCCAAACCAACAGGAAATTATCTGATATACAAGTTAAAATAAATGTAATTTATTCTTCTCACTGAAATTATGTCAGTTAATGAAATATAGATTAATACTACCAAAAGAGGATTTTATCCTCTGCACTAGTTGCACTTTAATGATAATTTATGATGCAATTGCTGGAGCAATGAAAAGAAATAGATCTTGATGTCATAAAATGTTGATGCAGATAATACACCCATATGAATGAATGGGATGAAATCAAATATAAGCAGTCAAGATGTTGACAAATTAAAAACTTTATTGCACTAACTTTCAATCAAATTAAACTTTTTAACTCAGTCACATAGATCTTGTCAAAACAGAAATGCAGTAGTGGCTTTGAAAAGTAAAAATCCATCCAGCAGCTCATTGAAGGAAACTATCAATAATGCAGGCTCTGCAAAGAATATTCTCTCCTTCTCTCACACAGTATGCATAGCAATATTGCTAGAAAAAACGTGTTCAAATTGCATCTCCATTATTTTTCTGTGATTTTTTTTTTTTTTTTTTTTTAAATCCAGCCATGGTGAAATGTATAATTCAAAAACACCCGTATTTCTATTTTTTTTAGATTTCTTCAAACAAAAAACCAAATCTATTTCCCTCTCTGCTTGCTGCAAAAGTCAATGACTAACCAGTCATCCAAAAATGACAGAGATTAAAGGACATCAACAGCTCAGTACTTTAGAGTATTTACTCTTTAAGACAATAATTGAACAAAATTTCTCTTTTTAAAATGACCACAATAAGGTCATACTCCCAGCCCCACTTAATTACACCTGAAAATGTCAATCAGATGTTTATGGAGGTAGTATATGTATATGTCAAAGGATCAAAGCAGCTCAAGAAAGCTCTAAGTTGACAATTTGTGGAACCCACGGCCAGACACAATCTCTGTAAGAGCACGTGGAAAATACCTACTGTTAGTGCCATCTTTGCTCCAAAAAAATGGTCTATTCTGTGTTTAAATTCACACTTTACAAAAAAAAATTTTGTATTTATTTCACATATCCTTTTTGCTCTACTACAATTTTCTTATTTTCATTCAGATACTCAGATACTTCTTGGCTTGTTTCTTGAATGAACACAGAAACTATTTTAAATGTCTTTGGACCTATTTTTATGCAAATACACGTAAGTAAGATGATCACAGCAAGTTTGGATTTTGTGCTTGGATGACCAATATAGAAGGCAAACTAAATACAACCTAATAATAAAACAATAATAGCAGGATATAATTTATTTTCTTACTGGCTTATGGTAGCTAGTCAGTAATGATAAATATGGATTATGCAATGTCTATGTCTAGTCCCTCAGTGGCACACTTCCTTCTGCCCCTTTACTTTTTACACTAGCTTCTTGTCTTTCTGCCATTCCTTCCCCTCTTGTCATCTCCATGAATACCCCTGCATCTCTTCCCTAAGTTTATCCGTCCTTATTGCATTGCCCTGTCACTTCTTCTCGTATATGCTGACAGTCAGTTGGAAAATGGAGATAGATGGAACTTAGGCTTTTTCTTCTTTCAGCTGCCACCACAGCAATGTCTGTGGGAATAATTGTTGCAGGAAAGAGTAAGTGTGCCATGCTACAGTCATAATCCTGTAGCATGTTGGTTAACCTCCATCTACAAAGTGTGTAGATCTACAAAGTGGATCTGCATGACGGAATGAGGCAGGCTCAGGAGATGCAATCGTAAGAGAGTTTGATCTCTAAAAAGGAATCAGCTTCTGTGCAGGCATATACTTATGGGTTGAATTTGCTTAGTATCTCAAAAAAAGGTCTAGATGTTTATCCATGATATCTCAATTGCCCTTCCCACCCACCACATTAATAGGTGGATGACTCCTCCATCAGATTAAAGCTTTTCAGTGCAAAGACAGCAGCTTTTCTCAATTAAATGAGCATTAGAATGTTACAATGTGCACAAAAGCATGTTCCTTCTACCTTCCTTATTGGATGTGGATGAAACATTTTATTTAAACTGCTATGAAAAACCAAGAACAGCAGCAACTGCCATGAAAAATTTTACAACTAGTTTAAAATTAAGAAATTAAATCAAGCCTTCTAAAAAAAAAAAAACATTGGGCAATCCTAAATGATAACATACCTTGTGAACATGTACCTTGATAATATGTACCATGTGAGCAGTCTGAAGACATGAGGGTATAGTATGCACAAAGATACTCTGTATAAAATGTGAATCTCCTACTTTTATCACTGTCATAAGCATTGAGTGGTTTTGTTTCAGAGTAAATAAAGGCTCTTTTTTGAGACTCCCTATCATGTACAGAAAATGACAACCAATCAAATGACTGTATAAAACAAGTACAGAGAACATCTCTTACAGTTTCATAAGATTTCTGTCTCTATGGGGCATTTTTTCAAACCACCACAAAATAAATGATTTCATATCCTCATCTGCTTCTTATCATTACAGAGATGATAATATTGTCAGCTCTTCTGACTGTTTGCAGCAAGTTGAGTCCTTTGTACTGTAGCATAAATATGTTCTGCCTTGATAAACTTCTTGGTCTTCAGTTCTTTGCTGACCCAGAAAAACAGCTGTATGCAAGTCCTGACACTCTTTCACTATTATTATGAAACAGACATATAAAGTAGTGCTGATATGTAAACTATTTCAGGTTAAATCTGAACAAGTTTTGGGTTTGTTTGTTTTGTTTTTTTTTTCTGAGCCCAAGGCTTTCTGTTATAAAACACTGACACACACACACACACACACACACACACACACACACACACTTGAATGGAAAAGAAGAAAGGACTTGAAAGTTGTCAGCACTAAAAGGTTTTGCTTTACAATCCCTGATGTTCCAATCCTTTCAGCTAAATACATAATTTACTTCTCCTTCCTTCTCTCTCTTTTCCCTCCCTTCACTGCCAGTGACAGCGATTGTAGCTCTGTGTTTGCCTTCAGAAAGCTCCCCTGAGTCCAGCAACAAAAAAAAAAAAATGTTTTGTTTGCCAATAAAAAAGTTCTCTCATTATTTCCATTTGAGCTTGGATCTAGGTCAGGGCTGGATTCACATGCTGAGCTGTAATATCTAAACTCTGACCTTTATACTATAGCTTAGATGACAGATAACATCCTTAAAATTATGAATGATGCCAGGTGGAAGGTATGGCTTGTCATGCATGCATGGACTTGCTAACATAAAAAGCAAAGTATAGTAAGTGCAAGAGTAGAAAATAAAGCAAGAAATCTATTTCTGTTGGAGCAATTAATTACAGAAGATATAAGAAGCATCTCTTGCTAATTTTCTAGGCAGTTCTTCAATAATGAATTCATCATGTTTTCTTGTAATGCAAAAAAATAGATGAAAGATCTCATCCCTAGGTGAACATAACTTAATACATTTAAGTAATAAAAAAATAAGGACAGTATTAATGCATGAAAGAGGTTCAAGGCAAAGTAAAAAGTTCTTTCAAAGGAGCTACTCTTAGGTCTTCCTAGAAAGCATGACTTCAACTTCAATTTCAAACAATTAATTTAATTTTGAGTATTGTTATTTCTCTGTGTGCCTAAACTGAAACAATTCAACCTCCATTTTCTGAAAATTAAGCAAAGTGCTGGCTGAAGTCAGGAGGAAGTCAAAGTGATTGTGGCCATTGTAGTAATAATCAGATAGACAAATATGAATAGAATTAGTGGTCAAGTATTAAGTAATAAGTAAACCTTAAGATCTCTTTATATGCCCACACATATATAACACACAGGGAAAAAGCTAGAGATTTCCAGTACTGATAATATACCCCATAGAATCTGTCTTCCACAAGGCAAGCTCTACAGAAGACTGGTTATCTCTTTGTTTTGCCACAGTAATCTTGCATTCACACAGAGAATCTGTCTTGATATTCAGTTCCATTTTTATTACTTTTTCTCTGCAGGTCCCTTTGTCTTTGAGGCATAGAACTTGAGAAATTCAAGGCATAAGGGACAAGGTGGGAGTCAGTGGTTAGTCTTCACATGCACAGAAAATTTCTGATGCAGAAACTGTTGATCTTGAGAAAACCTCATTGTTTCTATTTTTATTTTCTTATTTTCAGACAAAATGTTGATCTGGGAACTGCTTGCCTAAATTCCACTATATTTGGAAGAAATTAGTCCCAATGAGATATAACAAATAGGAGAGCTTTTTATATATGCTCAAGGACAGCATTTATTTTATATTCTTTGCGACCAGTTGTCCAGCTTGAGGAGTTTTTCCAAATGATGCATGATTAAGCATAACTATTTATATATTTACATGTGTAAAACTATTCAGATGATACAACTCAAAATCATAAAGAATTATCAGCAAGCTTTTTGATTTTGTTATTATTCCAGTATTTTTCCTTTCCGGGTTACTGGGCAGCGTCAGAATCTCTGGAACAAGAAGCTTAAGGTAATGCCAGTCTGAACTGATAAATCCATATTTTACAGGACTTTTCATTTTGCATCCAAATGCACACATAGTCTGATCCAGATCTCTGCAGTCATGGCTAGACTGCTTACCAGGAGCACTGCAATGTGCTCACCCAACCTTTGCTTCTGGGTGCGGGTTGCATTAGTATGCTGATACCCATGATCTAAACACAGACAGTGCGAAATCTTTGTCTGCATGGCATTACATTTAACCTTCATAGATAAAAAGGGTTTTCATCACGGATTTTATGGTAGTTTATGATTCTTGTGTTATTACTAAGTGTTGCTAGCTTATTAGTTATATTTTGATTGCAAAAAGATCAAGACTGAAACAGGGTTTGGAACAATGCTCTGAATATCATTGTGAGGCAGTATACTCCTTATTTTGTTTTGTATGTATGCGTCTTCTGAACATAGGGTCTTGGCCAAAAAAGGTTTATTTCGGTACAAAGACTTGCAAGGAAAATGTGTTTGCTAGAATGACAAAAAACCCTACCCCTTCCCTGCATCAGTTCTTAGCTCCTGAATTATTAGCTCTGCTAACTGTTTATATATCCACTACCATCAACTTGTTCACATTTTTTATTTTGAGATTTAATGTACTGAATGCACATTCATAAATCCACATTCTCCAAACTACCTAATAGACATTTTTTGAAAGACAACAGATCAGAGAAAATGACTAATGTAGTCATTAGTCTTACACTAGGAACATCGATACAAAATTGATTCAGAAAAATTAACTTGAATGTAAGTGGTTTATAATTCCCATGCATTAGCAACTGTCAGCATAGGTAACAGAACATGAGATGTTTAAAAATACATGGTATCAACAAAGCACATGATCAAAAATATAAGCAAAGTCAAAGAAAAGAAAAGAAACCCCTTCATTATGCTGCTTTATATAGAAATAAAGTACTTTGATTGACAGCTGTACCAGAAACATGTTGGCATACAGGAAAATGTTCTTTTCTCCAATATCTGAAAAAAGTTGTAGTAATGAAAGGCATTCCAGCTATTGTAAGTAGTTGGGAGGAGATAGAACCACTGACAAAATAGTCCTAAAGTGAGGGGAGGGATGGAAATAAGGTTATGAGGTCTCTTTAAGGCATCTGCTTCTGTCTATCAGACCTGCAGAGGGGCAAATCTCTGTCAGGAGTTCAGTGGAAAAATAGCAGAGGAAGAATTTCTCCCTCAAGAACACGGGTTATTGCATGCTCCCTCATCCATTTGAGAGCTTTCTGCCATGACTGAAGTAAACACTGATGAGCAAGTACTTTAAGAAAACTAGGAAGAAGAACACAGAGCTCTTTTAAGACAACTGTTTTTCATTGAGAATCTCAGTATGACAAGCCAGGACTTCTGCTCATTGCTGAGCAGAAAGGTGAAGGGATCCTAGCTGTAGGCTGGAAAGAAACTGTAAGAAGGACACACCTAAGCCATGGGTGATCATAGACACAGACTGAAAATATGGAATTGGTGACCTGCACAACCAGATTTACCGTTTTCCTTGAACTTTTCTCTCCTCATGCTGAAGACAAAAAAAGTAGCTATCCATAAATGCAGATCAGATAATTCCTACCCTTTTACTTTACTGCATGCTTTATGCTGGAAAGTTAACTGATGATGCCAAAGGCATCTTCTAAATGTCATTTGGAAGAATATGATCAAAGACTGAATTTAGCTTCTTGTTCCAAAGGAAGTCAATCATAGGTATTTCTTTTTAGTTTTAGTTTACAGTGAAATTTAGATCTCTTGTCTAGAATTAGAAGGGAAATAAAATGGGACGTACTTCTTAAATATAGTTTATAAACTCACGTTTCTTCTTTCAGCATTATCTAACATCCTAACTATTACATGGCATCCATCAAAAATTGCTATAGCTACTGTCTAGACAGCTGGCATGCTGTTGACTTGGTAGCACTATTGATAATATACTTGGCATTCTCTCTATTTTAGTCTGCAGTATTCTGAAACATCCTCTAGAGACACGTCTATCTTTTCGATTGGCAGGAAAGAGAACCTAAAGCAAACCTGTTCATGGCTCATTGTTTAGACAGCTAAAGCCATGTTGCTAAAACGATGGGTTTAGTTTTAAAATCTTCAAAAGATTTTAAATCTAGTGAATTGAAATATTTCTATTTTTCTGTACATACCTTATGACAACTAGTATGAGATTTGATTTTCATAGTGAAGTGTCAGCATGGTTTTTAAAAAGCGTTACTCTATTATTAGACTATTATTGTGTCTGAAGTAAAATATTCAAGAACAGTGGTACTGCCAAATGAGTAGTGGCTTTAAAAAAAACCCCAATACATAACATCCTATTTCAGACAATATCACTTCTGTTTTCCTTTTTTTTTTTTTTAATTGGAATCTACAGTTGCGTTTGAAGTCCACTTCCTCTTAGACCTTTGAGTCAGAGTCAGGAGAGTGCACATGCATACACTGTCACTTTCGAACAAAGCACAGCACAGCCATAATCTTTTTAGGATTAACAGACATTGCCAAGCACTGCGACCATAGTTCTTTTTCAAATTCTAAATGTTGAAAATGAGCACCCATCCACTTTCCTTCCTACCATCTGTCTTTGCAAACTGGCTGGTTTTGATGGGACATCTTCCAGGTGGACTCACTTGCTGGTATTATTCTCTTTGTACCTTTTAAGTTTTGGAGACATAGACTAGTCTTTTCTCTCCAGGCTTAATTTGGAGGAGTCAGCCAGTACTTATTCCTTATGCTTTTGGCTTGAAGATACTCAGGGCTGTCTCACTGCAGGCCAGAATTTAATCAGCCAAATGATGACTTCTGGGTATAAAGATCCTGGCCCATAGAATAATATCTAATGCCAATCAAACAGCTACTCACTAGTTCTTTTTCTACCTGCCAGCCTTATGTAAGTCACCTGGCAGCACTCCAGCGCACTTAGGGTTGGAGAAATCTGGAAGTTCAGTTAAAAGAACAATGCAACCTCAGGGACATGACCGAACTGTATTCAAACAAGACTTTCACTCACTGTAACTTAGCTGGTCTGGCATGGAGCACCACCTAACAATATTTACATCCCATCTGTTTTTGTAATTAAGAACCCCGTTCTCAAATTCAAGTTCAATTTTTGGGAAAAGACAAAGGACAGAGCTTCATGAACGCTAGTCTTGCATCAAGTTTTCAGTTAATACAGGCATGTATATGTTTGTGTGCTTGTGAATGTATGTTTACATTTTGAAATCATAACAGGGACTGTTACCAGGTCAAGATGCCTTGCCATATCTTTTCAGAGACTTTCTGTTGCATCCAAACCTCTTTTGCTTTCTGATTGCTCCACAAATCATCCCCACTTCCACCTCTTTGCACCAAAAGTCCTTGTGCTTTAAATAATTTATTATAGAAGACATGATGAATAACTACAATTATGCCTCCTATTGACGGTTAGCAGCTGTCCTGTCTTTGTCACTGAAGTGTTCATTGTACTATCTGTATTTAGAGCTACCGTGTGAGATTTCTCTATTTTGCTTTTGTTTAAGAAGAAGCAGTATATCTATAATTAACTAAAATAAAATTTCAAAATATGTGAGTATTTATTAAATGTGTAGGTGGTCAGAGCTGGAGACTTGCCATCACTTAAGTCACTAAGTAACAAAAAAGATTGCAAGTTGGGTTGACCCTGTGCATAGGTTTGTTTTCACACTTTCAGCATACTTACTATTTTATCTCCCATAAAATATTTTATGGACTCTATAGATTTCAAAGATAAACATTTTATACCTTCTTTTGACCTTCTTTTGGATGATTTTGCAGGCCTTCTGCATGGAGGGTAAGTGAAGAAAGAAGAAATTTTGCTGAAGAATGTTGACTGAAATTCAGCAGCTTTTTTTTTCCATAACAGGCAGCCTAACCCATATAGTAATTTCATAGTTCTTTTTTTAAGAAAGGAATCAAGTGATGATATACCTCTGCTTCATACAGGTTCTTAAGTGATGCATCTCTTCATAGTTGTATGATGCCCAGACATCATACAAATGTGTGAAATACATATACATTTGTTTGATGGGGTAAGGTAAATATTAATTCCTGCAAAAAGAGACTCCAAAGTTTGAAGTCTATTAATGCAACATGATTCTTTATCGAGGACTGGATTTGGCATTTTTCTTCATTAGAGGTTTGTTTGTTTACATAAAATGCTGGTCTTTTGAATGCTTAATTTTGTTCTTAAATTACTTATGTAAAGGCAATGCTATACTCATTTCCAAATAAGGCTTCGTTTCATTGATGTCACGCTCTTCCATCAGTTAGAAATGTACAGCTGTTTAATTATATGTCTCTTGTTAAGCAGTGCTTTAGATTAAAATGAAAATTGGTTTCCAAAACCTGTTTATCACATGAATCTCAATACTTAACAGTAAAAGGTTAGCAATTTAATGAAAATCAAGATTCTCATGGGATCTACAGTTCCTTGCTAGAGGTATCTCTACTGGAAAAAGGATGCATATAAGTGCCCATGTACATGCTCCGTCATTACCAAAGCAATCAGTTAAAAACTGTTTTTAATCTTTAGGTTCATACTGAAAATATAGCTGTGACACATTTTATTTTCCTTGCTGTCCAGAATATCAATGAGATCATGAGATTTTATGATAATGAGATCATGTTGAAGGCTAGAGACAGATGAGTGGGAATTTTCACTTTCCTTTGACAAACAACATTTTAAAGAGTCAAATGATAGGATCCTCCATGCACACCTCAGTTTAATTATAAACAAAACTGAGCAATTCCAGTGAGTGGTAGCCTACATTTTGTCATGCTGTTGTGCACACCTAAGAATATGCTGGAGAGAAACTAATTTAAAAATAATAAGGCAGAATTCTCAACTGTTTAATCATTAATTTCTGTCCTAAAAACACTTCTTTCTCATGCACACACAATATCTTGAACTACTTTTTTTTTTTTTTTTGGTTGGTTGGTTAGTTGGTTTTTTTTGTTGTTGTTTTGTTTTTTTAATACAGATTATGTATGTATACATCTGTGTTCCGAAGAATAATCACAGAATGTAGGCAATTGCTAAGCATTTAGAGTTTACTGGGAGGGTAGAAGACATACGAAGTTATAGAAGTAACTGGGACAAATATATACATGACATATATGTAGTTTACTGTTAGATTGGCAATTGGAAATCAAGTTAACTTCTAGTGCATGGAAGATATCAGAGATTATGCAGACGTAAATGTCAACAATAAATAACCAGTATGTTAATTGTAATCTTTACTTTGGGACATAAAATTAAACCATAGTACAATGTGACTAATGTATAGAGAAAATGTCAAAAGTTGTTCTGTTGATAAATTTTGTGTAAAATGTACAGTGCAACATCAAGGCTGAGAAATAGGTACTAGCAGCTCAGAGATTTAGTTTAGACGTACTATAAATTGTCTGAAAAGTTAATTTTTTTCACTGTCTGATAGCCATCAGCTATTGCTCTGGTAGTACCATGGAGAAAATGAAGTTACGAACATAAATCAAAATAAAACCTGAACAGGTCTCAAAACAAATATTACACACAGTTATATAGACACACACATATATAAAAAATGTGTATATAATATATATATAAAAATATTCCTCTATTCTATATATACTTAAGTAATTCCACGTGACTTTTTACTTACTTTATATTACTATTGCGTCTCTAGATTTAAAGGTTTCTGCCATGTATCTTTGCTTTTAAGGTCTGTGAACACTACAAGAAGACTTGACTGATGTCTGTTGCTTTATCTCCACATCATTCGTGTGCAAATGGGTGTAGCGGTTCAGACACAGATGACCTTTATCAGGGATTACTACAAAGTAAAAGTGTCTTTAAAAAAATTAAGCTGTGTTCTTTACTGAATACAAACTACTCTCCTGAGAAAGGCCGAAATGTCAGGTCTACCCTCTGGTACAAATCTTTGGAGGTGAGAAATAAAGTTGTACCCAGAGCATTACTTTATAAAGAGTAATCCTCGCCTGTTATGTTCTGGGTTTCCCTCTCCACTAGCTATCTAGCCATTCTTACTAGAACAGGTGATTAGGTGTTATATGTACAAAGACTAGATGTCGGAACGCTGTTAGTTTTTCAGTGTGCCGATTCTGTAATGTAAACATTGTTTCCCCTGCAGAGAATCCATAACCTGAAACCAGTGGCAACTTACAAGTCCATATCTATATGGATACATATCGCTGTGTATATTGGGAAGACGTACATGCAACACCAGTGACTAATACACTATTCACACCTTACTGAAAAACAAAACAAAGAAACCCCACAACCAAAACACCAAACCACTGTAAATAATACCAGGGAAAATGGCACTGCTTAACAGTAGTATATAAACAAACATTTAATTAACCTATAACTGCATTTTAGCCATTGTCCATGTAAATAAAAACATTGCAAATGCCTTGAAATTGTAGATTGATTGTGTGTTGATTTCTTTCTTCTTCTTTTAATCCTCAAACTAAGTTTTTCAATGTTTGAAATTGTATGGTAATTACCTTGAACTATTTGACAATACTAACTACAACTGCCTACTAAGCAGACTGTACGATTTCAATGGCCACTCTCTATACAGGGGCTTATCCAAATCTCTAAATCATACTGACTTTTATGGATTTTTGAAATATGTACTTGCTGCATATGAACTATTGAATAGGTGGTGCTAGTATACTGTCTGACATAGTTCAGTTGAGTGAATGGTACTTGTGCAGTCCAGATGTGTGTCTCAGTCACACTATTATTTGGAGTACTTGGAGTGCTGTGTTCCTCCTCAAAGCACAGTCTAACTTCTTCACCTTTGAAAAATTGCTACAAAGGACAAGTGAAATAGGTGTCATTGTGCAAAGGATTAAATCTTTTCCTTTTCGTTCAGGGGAAGCAAAATATCTCCTTTTATCTTTCTTTGCACTCTGGTTACAAAAATACTATCTGTTAAGTCCTTTTTGGTTTACAGAGCCTTAGTTGTGATCAAATTACTAAAGATTTACATTTCTGTAATTTACATACTACAAAACCAGAGGAATACAGAGGTGAATTAGATTATATAATTAAGTGGAATCTTGTTTTTTAACACAAAAAGAGAACAGAAAATTTTATTCATGGCCAAAAGTAAAATTTTTCATTACTCTTTTCAAAGCTTATTTTAGATGCTGCAAGTTTATTAATAAGTCCTTCATTACTAAAATTCCTTGTGATATTAAGAATGATGAAAAAATTACCTTGTGCCCTCACAAATAGAAAATCAGCTACACAGAATGCTATCAGCCACTTGCATTTCCATCTGTGGTGATCTCAAACTGAATAGAAAAAATGAATTGCCATACTCAGGCAAAAATATTCTATGCATTACTATGTCTATATCTGATTATATGACATCAGGAAGTCTGTTTTATGTCTGTGCAGTAATCTACCAAAAACTGATTGAAGAGGTACACTTCAATTAGTTTATACCTGAAGTACTGGGATTAATGGTGATTGTAAAATAATTTATTCAGTACCATAATATCCAGAGAAAAGTACGTTTCTGAAGCAGATAGCACTTACAACATGCATCAAATATCAAAATACAGTTTAATGTGACTCTAAAGTATGAAAATAACTGCTGCTACAAATAGGACCTTGAGAGCTTAATATGTTTTTTGTGTAAAGTGTCACATTAGCTCTACCATGTTAGGAAAATAAATAAATAATTAAATTCTAATTTTCAAAGTTCTTTTGGGCATGCTTTGCAAGAATGAAAAAGTTCTGTTTAGAAGAATTCTTCAACAAATCTAAATTAAGTAAACACAAAAAATATGCAGGACAAAAAACGTCTTGTGAACTATTCTGCTTCATAATGATGATTTTATTTATTAATTTCTAAGGCAGTAACATGATTGTGATTGCTTGGTTTGAGGTAATTATTTCTGTTGGCATAGTAAGAAATGTAAGATTTTTGCCACTGCACTACTACAGTTCATCTCAAGCATATTGACTGTAGATTATGTCATCTAAGTAACTAGTTTAACCATATTTTGTATCAGCAACAGAGGAAATGAACGGTTTACCATAGTGTTCCTCGGTTCATGTTGTGACCCTTTATTGTCATGCATAGTGAAAAACCTTCCAGACATAGCAAGATTATTTGACAGATTTACATGTGAAGTCAAATGGACAGACACCAGGCAGACATGTTTCCACTGGAATCCTGCACATTTATTCTGGCCTTTCACTGATTAATATTTTTATCACAGATATACAAGAGAACGGTAAATCACCATTAGTAATGTTTATAAATGACACAAGGATTGTCAGGAAAAAAGGAGAAAATTAGGAAATAAAGTCAATCTATAAACACGCCAAGTACAGCTAAATGCAAGGTCTACATGTAGGACTGAAGAACACAGGCCATTCTTTTATAGTGGGGGGTTACAGCCTGGGAAGCAGTAACTCTTAAAGATTAGGAGGTAACCAATTAAAAGCTGACCACAAATGCCGACTTGCCCAAAAAAATATTGTAACCCTTGCTTGTATAAGCAATAGTCTTGGTAGACATAGGTTGATTCTCTTATCTCTCTATTTTGAAATGGTGGGACTGTTCTTGGATATATCAGTTCCAGATGTGATGGCCATAATTAGTGGAGAAAATTCACAAAGACTCAGAAGAAAATTTAAAGGCTTAGAATACAGATACGAACAGAATCCTTGAATGTGTAAGAAGCACATAAAGTGACAATATGGAGGTGAGCAAATTCCGTAACTACTTACCTAAACACAAATAGGATATTAGAAAATTAGTCAACCTAGTTAATTGAATTTGAGCTCAATTTACACAAATTTACTATATCAGTAAAACACATTTCATTTAGCATTGTTAATCAACAGAAGAACTTGAACGGCATGTGACAAATTCTCCATGAGTAATTTTTAAACCAAGACAAAATTCTTATCTAAAACTGAAACTCCAGTTCAAATAAGAGATGATGTGAAGCGCTCCTAAAGCATGTGTTATACAAAAGGTCAAACAAGATGAAACCAGTGTGCTGACCTTATAACCTATACAATTGATAAATTACTTCAGAGAACTTCTATATTTTCTGTCTGTGTATCAAAGGAAGAAAAGTATGCTACAGTACATGAGACATGTGACTTTGACAGGCTTGAGAGGGACCTCAACAAGAGTGAGAAGTGGGCCCATGTAAATCTTATAAAGTTCAACAAGGCCAAGTGCAATGTCCTGCATCTGGGTCAGGGAAATAACAGAATGATCAAACGATTTGTGTTGGGAGGGACCTTTAAAGATCATCTAGTCCAACCCCCCTTGCCATGGGCAGGGACATTTTCCACTAGATTAGATTGCTCAAAGCTCCATGCAACCTGACCTTGAACATTTCAAGGGCTGTGGCATTCATAATATTGCTGGGCAACCTATCGGGCATTCCCTAATATCAGTGGAGAGTCAGTAATGAATTGGTTTAAAGCAGCCCTGCAGAGAAGGATACTGGTAGATGAAAAACTGGATATGAATTGGCAATGTACACTTGCAGCCCAGAAAACCAATCATATCCTGGGCTGCATAAAAAGAAGCATGGCCAGCAGGTCAAGGGCGATGATTCTGCCCCTCTACTCTATGCTGGAGTGACCCCATCTGGAGTACTGTGTCCAGCTCTGTGGTCTCCTATACAAGGAAAACATGCATTCTCAACATGGGTCTGGAGAAGGGACACAAAAATGATCAGAGGGCTAGAACACCTCTTCTATGAAGAAAGGCTGAGTGAGTTGGAGTCACTCAGCCTCGAGAAGAGAAGAGACCTTATTTTGGCCTTTCAATATATAATGCAGACTTATAAGAAAGATGGATTGGTTTTTTACCAAGGCCTGTAGTGACAGAACAAGGGGCAATGTTTTTTAGCTGAACCGGCATGGGTTTAGATTGGATATAAGGAAGAGATTTTTTATGATGAGAGTGGTGAGACACTGGAACAGGTTGTCCAGCGTTGCGGATGCCCTACCATTGGACGTGTTCAGGATCAGGTTGGATGGGGCTTTGAGCAACCTGCTCAATGAATATCAGGGGGGTTGGACTAGATGATATTTAAAGTTCCCTTTGAACAAAAACCATTCTATGATTCTAACAGTGCAATGGGACGTGATTGCTGTTCACATCAATAGAACAGCTTATTTGTACAGACAGACAACTTTCTTGTACTAATTACTAATTATTACTGAAAGTACAACCTTAATAAAAATAGTAGCATCTGGAACACAAAAAAGTGTTTGACTAGGTGACTATTTAAGATGTTTAAAACAAATATGACTTTTCTGCTGAAAAATTTCACTACTTCATGGAGTAGTCCCCTTCAGATTGCTGGAGAGAACATTATACTAGAATGAAGAAAAGAATTACTTGATACTATTATCTGTATATGCTTATGTCTTGCTGCTAGATTATTGGTAGATCTTTACTAAATGAAATAACATGGATAAATAAAGCCTTAACTTGAAATCGAAACTATTGATTTGAAGGCTTAGAGAGAGATTAATCTTTGCAGTCATTTTAAACTGTACCTTGTTTTTTCAGCAATACTATGCTTAAAGGCTTTAGAAACGCTTCCTGAGTCGATAACATGAATCATATACTGGTCTAAGCTGATTATTGAAACTAAAAAGTAAAACAAATAAACTAAGATAGTGATAAGAGACTTCTGTGATATAATAAATTCCTTGCTAAGGAAAACAAACAAACAAACAAGAACTATAGAATAATTTAGGAGTGTTACATGTCATGAGGAATTACTTGGAACCGTTTGACCAGGATATAGTTAAAACTATAATAAAATTACAAATATTGTCTGGATAGTAATAAACAGCTAAAGAAAAAGTCACTGGAATCCTAAATCCGTGTCATTCTGCACATGTTTTATGTATGGATTATTCAGTCATATAGAGGATTGTGTGAGATTGTTCCTAGAATTGCTTACATTTTATGTTAAATTAATTGGAAGATAAAAATTATCTAGGTTATGCTGCAATCTGCTGCATAAGCAGCAATGCAGCAATGCTGAAAGTTAAGAAACAAGTAGTGCAATATGGATATGGTGTTTTTATTTTTTTAGTGGTCAATGTCAGTAGCCTTAATTTTTCTCTCTGAATTTATTTGAAACTATTTACCAGAAGCCTAACTCTAAAACCACGGAGCAGACTTTTAAATGAGTGAATTTTCTTTCCTTGAGTTTTGAGTGAACAGTTAGGCAGCAGAAGAGTAAGGTATTCATTAGACTGTCTGAGGCAGGGTATCCAAGACAAGATATGATCCAAAACACTATTGTTTGCCATATTAGTTTGCATGGTACTCTCAAGCCATGGTACAAAAAAAAAAAAACAGACAGCAACTCAAACTTAATCTGGGTAAATATTTCTTTATGCTTATAAAGAAAATCACCAGGATAACTTAAGAACTATGTAGAATCCTGGAATGGGACTAAGAAATAGGAGGGTAGCCCCCATAAAAAAGGAGACATAGGATGGTAAGCTATATCCAACATGCTTAGTTTCAGTCCTATCTTTTAATCAGGTCCTGACTTCAGATTCTCTCCACCAGTTCAAGTTTTTTGAAGGCATTTGCCCATTTGCAAAATTGTTTTTAATCTGATAACCTTTCATTGCCTTAGCCTTCCTGGATATTACTGTTGTCCTCTTCTCCAAAGGCTCACAGAACCTTTCTGCTCCCAACAATCTCTAGGATACTAGAGGTGACTACATTGGCTAGAAACAACCTATTTCAGTTTCTCCGTTTTTACCATAGAAACTTAATCCAGATCCGATAGTACTTGATAAGATGAAGTAAATAGTATGTAGCATTAATATCCTCTCTAAACAATAATGCTGTGACATTTCTCTAACCATTCCTTTCCCAGCATATTGAATGGTCTCCGTCTCCCACTTCTCCACATTACCTGACTGTAGCCATTCAGATCTCTTAACGATGTTATTTCTGCCAAATAAGAAGTACAAATAGGAAGGTCTGCAGAACAGGAACTGCCCTGTTCATGACTATGTTCATGTATTTCCCAATTACTACAAATCTGCAATTGTATTGGGAACTGTCAGAAGTATTTTAAAAAGCCATTAGTGAAGTATTTTGGAAAGAAGAACTTTCTGTGGTTAAGTTGATAACAAATCCTTAATGTCTCAGAATCACAACAGCAGGGGTTGGAAGGCATCACTGAATTCTGCAGTTTAGTCCCCTGAAAAAGTCGGGACCACCTAAATCATGTTATTCAGCACTGTGGTCAGTTGGGTTCTGCAGATCTGCATTGCTTGCCCTCAGTAAAAAAGATCTTTCCTATGTCACCATGGACCAGAAAAACCCCACCAGTTTTGAACCTCCCTGTGCTGAGGCATCTCTTTGCTCTAGTCCTTCTTGGCTGTCTCTTTGCTTTGACCCTACTTAGCTGTCTCTTTGCTCCAGCCCCTGGCCAGCGATCTCTTTGCTCTAGTCCGTCCTCAGGTGTATCTTTGGTCTAGTCCTTCTCAGGCATCTCTGCTCTAGTCCTTGCTTGAGCCTCTCTTTGCTCTTGACTGCTTGGGCTGCCCCTCCAGCCTTGCTCAGAAGACTTACTCTGCTGTCCATCTTTTTTCTCCTTGAAATCTCATCTCTTCTGTTCTTCTAAATGTCTCTTGTGAGATGTTGTCCCTCCTACCCTGGCATCTTTCTATTTTCCCCTTGCCCCAGCTCAGGTGTCTCTCCTGCCTTGGTGTTATCTATTTCATCTTCTCTCCTCTAAAGATTAGTGCCCTTCCTTAAATAGATTTTTCCAGATGCATCATGTGTTCCTCTGATGGGTACAGCTGGGTGTGCAGTGGGTTGCTTTTGTCCATAGCAGAGCTATCTGTAATAGGCTGTGACTGGCTCAGGGCAGTCCCAGACCTCCTTCTGCACAGTTCACCACTACAGCCCCTCATTCACTACCAAAACCTGACAGTTATGCCTGATACAAATTTAAATGGTATTTCTTTCATTTCAGTTTGGATCCTTTAATTTCAGTCACTTGCCTCCCCAGCCTTCTAGGTCTAATTGCTTGGGGGATCAGAAGTCTAAGGGGAGTTTAGAGAAGAAAGTGGCCTGACTACTGATAAAGCAGACGGACATAAGAACACATTCTTTCAAACAGATGGTTCATGATTTTACCAGATAGGTCTTAAGCAATATATGGTTAATCAGCTATTCATTATCATGTCAAGACACACGAAGACATGAATGTGGCTTGATGAGCTCTTCAGAAAGTCTGAGGGCCTAAACTATCTTGCCAACTGAAACAGGCTTGTGTCTGAGATGATCCAAGCCCAATGCTTTTTACCCAATTTCAACTCTTAAGGATCTTCTTCCTGTTTTCACTTACAGTCTTTGTTTCAGCCTAATCATATAAATTTGGTGTCCCTTAAAAATTTGCTTCCTTAAACATTATTTTATATACAAATGAAGTGTCAAAAAAGACATTTCCAAAAATTGGATAAATGCACATTACTCTTCGAGATGAATTTTTTATAGCTATAGAATTGCTATAGCACTCCTTTACCTCTTTTTTTTCAGCTGTTCATGTGGTGTGCTTACCTGTGCATTGTTAGCAAAGTGTTTTCCTTGAGGTGCAGAAACTTTTAAATTCATTTCCAATCTTGGAGTTTTTTTTCCATATGTGATAGTTTCTATATGTAGTCTTAAAGACTGTTTCCTCTCTCCTTTCAGGGATATGAGGTACTCATGATTAGATCAAATGAATTAATCAAAAAAGTACAAAAAATTTCAATTTTGTAGCTTTTGAAGATTTAAGTTAGAATTATGTACTTTCGTGTTAATTAGTACTTAATCTGTTATAAATACCATACAATAGCAACAAAAATCTAACTACTATTCTTATTTGTAGGGATAGTTTCATATCCATGTCTCCCTCTCCAGCATTTGGGCTCCATGGAAACAGAGCTATGAACCCAGAAAGTTTGACTCGGTGTTCCATTTTGTCCTCACAGAATTTTTTGGAACAGAGACCTTATCTACTGTTTGCAGACATTAAATATCTAAAAGGGAAACATCCGTGGTCCTTGTCATGTGATATTAGCAGTAGGTCCCTTATAAATACAGGTATAAATTCAGACCTGGTGCTTTACAGATTTCTCTTGTCTATTGTTTTCAGACTTCTCCATGTGTCTCCAGGGAAAAGGCAGCAGTCCTGAAAGCTAAACTAATCCTTTCCCTCCATGTTGGTTTCCCTTTCTTTTTATTCTTCCTCACAATAACTGAGGGCTGACAATCATTATTACTATATGTTACAAGGGAATTGTTCTCCGCCAGAATGTAAGGACATCGTCTTTCCTCTTCAACTTCATCCCTCAGCAAAAGGTTAAGAACCCTGGTGAAGTGAGGGCAAAGGGTTTCACATGGCTTACAAGTGTCAAGCAGCTAATACCTAATGCTTTTGCATCTCCCTGATCTTCTTGTTCCCTCTTCCTTTCATCTTCAATCTGAGTGCATATAAAGTTCTCTTATATGTGATCTTCACAGGCTTGTGAGAAGTGAAAAGAAAGTTCATCTCCAGTATATGCTATAAGTCAGGAAGTTTAATGAGGATTAAAAAAGATACAAGTGGACTTCTGGACTGCTAATGGAAAAGTTTTATAGGCTGTGAGGAGGAGCTGAGAGCCAGCATTCCTGGATTGTGATGACAACAAACTATACCATAATTAGGAAAGGAAAAGATAAAAATTTGCAGATTAAAACCGTGGAGAATCACAGAATCATAGAATGGTTTGGGTTGGAAGGGACATTAAAGATCACCTTGTTCCAACCCCCCTGCCATGGTCAGGGACACCACCCCCTAGACCAGGTTGCTCAAAGGCCTATCCAGCCTGGTCTTGAACACTTCCAGGGATGGAGCATTGACAACTTCCCTGGGCAACCTGTTTCAGTGTCTCATCACCCTCACAGTAAAGAATTTCTTCCTAAAATCTAATCTAAATCTACTCTCTTTCATTTTAAAACCATTACCCCTCGTCCTATCACTACACTACCTGATAAAAAAATACCTCTCTAACTTTCCTGTAGGCCCCTGGAGCCTTCTCTTCTCCAGGCTGAACAAGACCAACTCTCACCGTGTCCTCACAGGAGAGCTGCTCCAGACCTCTGATCATCTTTGTGGCCCTCCTCTGGACTTGCTTTAACAGGTCCATGTCTTTCTTGTCCTGAAGACTGCAAAGCTGGACTCAGGTCTCCAGGTGGGCTCTCAACAGAGCAGAGTACAGGGGCAGAATTACCTCCCTTGACCTGCTGGCCATGCTTCTTTTGATGCAGCCCAGGATACAGTTGGTCTTCTGGACTGCAAGCACAAATTGCTGGCTCATGTCGAGCTTCTCATCAACCAACACCGCCAAGTCCTTCTCCTGCTGGCTGCTCTCAATCCATTCTCTGCCCAGCCTCTATTTATGCTTGGGACTGTCATGATCCAGGTACAGGATCTTGCACTTGGCCTGGTTGATCATGAGGTTCACACAGGCCCACCTCTCAAGCCTGTCCAGGTCCCTCTGGATGGCATCCCTTCCCCTCCAGCGTGTCAACCGCACCACACAGCTTGGTGTCGTTGGCAAACTTGCTGAGTATGCACTCAATCCCACTGCTCATGTTTCTGGCGAAGATGTTAAACAGCACCGGTCCCAGTACTGACCCCCGAGGAAAACCACTCCCCACTGCTTGCCACTTAGATATCGAGCTGTTGACCACAACCCCCTGAGTGCAGTCATCTAGCCATTTCCTTATCCACTGAGTGGTCCATCCATCAAATCCATATCTCTCCAATTTAGAGACCAGAATGTCATGCGGGCCAGTGTCAAATGCTTTGCATAAGTCCAGGTAGATTACGTCTGCTGCTCTCCCACTATCCACCAAAGCTGTAACCATGTCACAGAAGGTCACCAAATCTGTCAAGCATCACTCGCCCTTGATGAAGCCATGTTGGCTGTCACCGATCACCTTATTTTCCATGTGCCTTACCAGAGGTTCCAGGAGGATTTGCTCCCAGGCACAGAGGTGAAACTGATTGACCTGTAGTTCCCCGGGTCCTCTTTTTTCCCCTTTTTGAAAATGGGTGTTACATTTCCCCTTTTCCAGTCAGTGGGAACTTCACCAGACTGCCATGACTTTTCAAATGGAAAGCAGTTTAGAAACTTCATCTGCCAGTTCCCTCAGGACCTGTGGATGGATTTCATCACGTCCCATGGACTTATGTACCTTCAGGTTCCTTAGATGGTCTTGTACTTGATCTTCACCTACAGCGGGTGGTTCTTCATTCTCTCAGTGCCTGCCTTTGTCTTCTGCGACTTGGGTGGTGTGGTTAGAGCCCTTGCTGGTGAAGACTGAGGCAATAAAGTCATTCAGTACCTCAACTTCTCCATATCCAGGGTGACCAGGTCTCTTGTCTCCTTCTGGAGCGGGCCCACATCTTCCTTAGTCTTCCTTTTATCACTGACATAGTTACAGAAGTTTTTCTTGGTTCCTCTAATTTGTGGAGACACCACATATGTGACAAAGGGAGATTCAGAATCACAGATTAAATTAATGCAGAGCTAGAACAGATGTTTAATGACTTGAGAGAACAGAGAATTAGATGGTGTTTCTTCTTTGAAACAAACTTAAAGCCCTACAACCAGTAACCAGTTATCAGGTCCTATATGTCATACACCTTTTTTTTTTTTTTTTTAAAGTGAAATTTTAACTCATAAAACTGTGCCTAGATTGGTGTTGATATTACCCAGTAGAGTAAATAATAAGCACTTGTGGCAATTCTTTCTGAGCTCACAAATCTACTTCCAAGCAATCTTCCCAAGAGATCTGAATGGAGCTTTGATTTTTTTAGAAGTAGGTGCTGAATAGGCATACACAAGCCTGACAGATACATATATTTTAGCACCTTGCAGTTATTGCGCATTGTCAGTGAGCTTGGGCATTTCTTTTCACTAAAGGCATATCACTGTTTTTAACTGGCACTGAGTGAGTCTGGAGTTACTTACAGAAGATAAACGGTACCATGAATCTTCAAGCTACCAAATTTTGTTCAAGCTATGAAAGATTTGGTGGTATTGAGAAAAACAAAGCTTCACTCACAGGACCACCTTTTTTTTTCTTTCATAACTGTAACTGGGTGACTCTGCATGTGTGTAACTTCATTATTTCTTCAGCTTTGAACATATTAGAGGCTTAGATATGCCCATGGTATAAGAAGTAAAAATATCTCCTTTAATGACAAAATCAATAAAATTACCCTTGTATGTCATCGATCTCTTTCCTTTTTGCATTCCACTTGAAAACTCCTTCAATCTGGCAGCTCTTACCAAAGTTGTTCACATTCAAAGTAACACATTTTGATTTTTTACCAAGCAGCCTTACCATGAGGAGTTTATTTTTGTGCCACTTACAAAGTTGTCCATTTTGATTTCCAGAAGACAAGTGAAACAGGAGCACAGAGCAGTTGTGACAAAAGATATCTGAAATTCTCTTGAGAGGACTCACATAATTAAAGAACAAAAGTTCCCATCTCATTCCTATACAGACCAGACCATACTTGCTGCTTACCTTAAACTAAGGTCTGAACAACCTTTTATTAACATTTGAAGCTCAATTGATATAGCTGTCCTCTAAACTGGCAGAAAGGAACAAGGCCCTGAAAATGCTACCGATGGCTCTCATTTGCCTGTGCAAGCCAAATAACACAAGGTCATTCAATCACTCTTCCTCACCATTTTTTCCTAGAGGATGCTGTTCTTTACGTTATTATTTACTGTTTGAGTCAGAAGTACATTTTCATGATTTATTTATGTAGCACATCAAGCTTTAAATAAAACATGCATCCGAATTTAAAGTTCTGTCTCTAATGTGCCAGTTATGTAACTAATTCATTAGGTTTGTCACTGATTTATGAATTATACAAATGAATTTTAAACCATGAAGCTGATTTGGATCCATATTTCATACTTTGGTATGTAAATATCTGTTTTATTAATAGCAGTTTGTTTATAAAGAATGAGCTTAAAAGTTAACATACAGATTTACCATTGAAAGTACAGTTTGCCCCCAGCAAACTATTGAAATACAGAGTTACCTCTAAAGATTTGTATCTATATTCCCATTTTCAACACCAGATACTCTTTCACCTTACTAAGATGGATTCTGCCCTTTTCCTTTTGGGGATATGTGGGAGGATAGCAATGGGGAGATACTAATGCTTCAGGTTCAACCTGTCATCAAGGGAGTCTATGCTGTCTTTTTCTCATATTTCTGAGTTTGTCTGCACAACAAGGAAAGCATATCAGTCAGCATTTTTGATATCTAGAATTGGGATGTCATATCTCAATTATCTCCTCACTTCAATGATGTGGGAACAACTACATGAAGTGTCATGGTTTGGGCTGGACTGGCCACTGAATGAAAGACAGTTGTCCTCTTTGTCCTCTCTCCCCTTCAGAGAGGAGAGAAAATGAGAGAGAGAGACATGAGTTGAAAAGACACGAAACTACTTTAATGAAATATTAATAATAAAATACTCAAAATATAATAACATTAATAAGAAAGTAATTGAATACATAGAATATATACAATATATACAAAACCTGAGCTCCCAGGATGACGATCACATCACTGGCAGGCACTGGGAAAGCCCCAGACTCAGAGACAGATGGATGGAAACTGTATTTGAGATCTGGATTCAGGAATGCACGGATCAGGATCAAACCAGACAGACAGACAGAGTCCTCCTTGGACACTGGCCGTTGAAGAAAGAGGGCTGTCCCACCTGCTTTTCAAGGCTCAGGATAGTATTACAGGCAGTGGCATGGGGCATGGGGTAGGTTTGCAAACATTCAGTGCTTCCTTCCACCGCTGGTGGGTTTGAGGGAGTGTGACATAGTCAATTTGTCAGGTCTCTCCATAGTTATATTTCACCCATCATCCCCCATACCACAAAGGTTTTAACCATTTACCTTGCTTTATTTTGGCACGTGTTTCACAATCTTGGATAATGTGTGCAATACCGTCCATAGTTCAATCCATCCCTCAGTCACAAGCCCATTTATATGTTGCATCCCTTCCTTGATGACCTGAAGTGTCGTGGGCCCACTGAGCTAAAAATAGTTTACTCTTATGTTCCCAGTCCAAATATGTCTGGAAAATTTTAGCAACTTGATCCACTTGTTGATTGTTTTGGTGTTCCTCAGTAGTCTGACTCTTGGGTATGTGGACAGCTCCATGATGTACCTATATGACTAGTTTCCCTAGCCAGTCAGCAATATCTTGCAGCAAATTCAGCAGCCCAGATGGGTTTACCTCTGTGCTGCCAGTTGCTCTGCTTCCACTGCTTTAACCATCCCCATAGAGCATTTGCCACCATCCATGAGTCAGTACAGAAATAGACTACTGGACACTTTTCTTGTTCAGCAATGTCTAAAGCCAGCTGGATGGCTTTTACCTCTGCAAATTGGCTTGATTCACCTTCTCCTTCAGCTGCTTCTGTGACTTGGCATAAAGGACTCCAAACAGCAGCTTTCCATTTTCGGTGTTTTCCTACAACATGACACGATGCATCAGTGATCAGAGCATACCATTTCTCATTATCTCAGAGTTTGTTATACAGTAGGGCTTCTTCATCACGTGTCAGGAATAAACCAGTCAAGTAAGGATGACAGAATTCAAGTGCTTAATCCACACAGAAGACAAAATGATCTTTAAATTAAAATTTTTCTATGAGTATTAGAACTAACGAACTCTGCTTTTCAATGAATTTGCACCTTTTACCTCCTAGTGTCCCCAGACAGGATAAGCCAGATGCCTTTTCACCCTTTTGCACTAGACAGGGACAACACTTAGTGAGGAAAGTAGATAAGGAAGTGGCTGCTGGCTGCCCAGTTCACTGCTGCCACAAAGAACCTGCAATCTGAACTCACTTGTCTCCTGGTAAGGACACTCCCACTCTCTCTCAAAGAGTTATCCCCCGAACGTCTCCCAGATTGGCATTAATGTAAATTACTTCTAAGAGAAATAAGAGAAATTTCTTTCAGATTTGATTGAAATTGCTAAATAGGATTCAGGAAAGAGAGAGACACAAAACTGACTGCATAAGTCACATTTCCATAACAAAACAGCCTGAAAATTAAATAGCCAGTAAAGAGAATTAATATCTGTTTTCAGATTATTAGGGTTTCTCTTTTATGGAAGGGAACATTCATAATACAACAGCTTCACTAATTCTAAGAAGTTTTGCCAGAGCAAACAGTGATCAAAAACCTTCTCTGGAAAGGTCACTTAAGATTAATGCATATTTGAATGCATCACCTGCTATATGCAGTATATTGTGCCAGTGATGGTCAATACATGGATTTGTGTGCCCATAAAAAAAAACCCAAAACAAAAACAAAGCTTGCTTTTATGAACTTCAGCAATGGGATCCTACAAATCTGGAAGCACCACATGCTGTAGTGAGTTTATGAGAACTTACAGATTTGTCAAGCCAAGAAGTGGTCAAACTAAGTATAAATCCAAGCAAAACCATATGAAAGTACAGTGTAGTAGTAACTAGTAGGATCTTATATTTTATCTGATTGAGGTAGGTTGCCTCAAGATGGATTATTAAAGGTGCCTTCTTACACTAGGGTAATGCATCTAACCTGGAAATATGCACTGTAACCATTGCATTATGGACAAGATCTAACCGTTTGGTCACAGGGCATGAGCAAAATAGGCTGCCTTGAGGGCCACCAATGAAAGCTAATAAACAAGAAAAAGGATTGTAGAACAGTGGTGTTTTGAGGAAATATGACTTTGCAGGGTAGAGTTCTCTACATTTTGGGGTGTGAGGATTCCCATTTAAATTTTAATGTTATCTTTGTATGCTGGGGAAAAGTAGAGATATTTATTAACAATAGTTTATTTCACACCAAGTATGAGAAAAAAAGTGAAATATATCTAACTTGCTAACTCTAGAAATCTTTTCTTTCTTTCCTCCATTAATACAAAGAAAAGAGATTGCCATGTACTTATTCTGTACTAGCTCTAGATTTCTCAACCATATATAAAACAAAGAAAAAAGTAAAAGTAAAAATCCCTCTGAAATTATAAAATCTTCACCTTTTCCACTTCTTCTGAACTTATTTTCTGGATTCCTGATTATTTTTTCCAACCACTACCTTTTCTTTTATTCCTGAATGTGATACAGATATATGAAACTAGTTGGTGGTTTGTTTGTTTTTTTTTTCAAAAATAGGGCTGATGTTTTTTTTTAAAGAGATTAAAAATCTCTATAGCAAGATACTGATATTTTGATATTTATTCAGGATCTTTGTGACCGCCTTTCTGAAAAAGCCATCCTTCCGTCAAATGCCAGATCTGTTGCTGTTATGTTAAGCAGTGCTTTATTTTGCAAATTACACAGAGATATAGCAGACTATTACATGAGAATAAAGGTAACAAAATCAAGTTCCAAGACATTTGATATTAATACATTATATACATCTCCCAGCTGAGCTATAGTATTATATTATTGATCCAGCCAGGATCAGGTTGCCCATAAGTTTCTTTCTTTTTCTTTAAGTATTCCACATTGTAACTGCCACAAGCAATAAGGGGAAAAAGGAACACCAGACAATTTGACTGTGCTAAGCTCAGTGAACCAAATGAGGGACAGGCTGTCTGAGGGAAAGCTTTACACAAACATACACATGTAAACTTACTGTTAACTGACTGCCAGTGAGTTGGCACAGTTAAGTCAGCGGGAAACTGGACAATTTCTCCAGCTGCTCCACGGTGGGCTCTGCAGAGGGACTTGGAACCAATGTGTTAACCGTTGCACCTTGGTTCTTCTTCTAGGTGGTGTCAGACATCTATGTGCCAGTGTTTCCCTGGCACACTCCAATAAACCCCTATTACTTGAGGGCTTTATAGCCAGCTGTTGTCTCAGGTCACCAGCCAGATCAGTGCACTATGCGTTTCCAGTAGTTTCAGTATTGCTGTCCTGGCACTTGTTGATCCATCTGTACCACTCACGTTCAGTTCTTGTTTGCAATGTCTTTTTGGCCGTGGCTTATTATGCTCAGTTACTCACTTTTGATCAGAGCAAAGTTGTGGTGCTCCTATAACACATTAAATGTTATAGACTCTTTTAAATCAAAGAAATAGGTCATAATTTCACTGTTCTTAACTATTTTGAAAATGTCGCATTCTTAGTGGGTCAAATTATGTTCTTGGTTATGAATCTCTGTATGGCATTTGGCCTCTTATTCACCAGCACTTATTTCTGATTTACACTAGTGTGGAAGGGTCTATGAATTCAGCTGGATTTACACCTTTTAACCCAGAACAACCTCTGTCCCAGTGACTGAGACCCACTTTCAATGCCTAGGCAGCAGAGTAGGTCATCCAGTTTAAATTAAAGGAATTCTGAGTCATACGCTATCAATGATTTAGGGAGATATAAAATTTGTGTAGATTTTTCCTGCTAGTGCTTTTCCCAAAGAGCTACTATTTCCTTTATTAAACATACACGAGATGCAATAAAATCTATTTGCTTGAATTTTAGATTCTAGCCTTTTAAAGCTTTTAAATCATTCAGCCAGAAGTGATTTCCTTCTGCATGCATGAAGCTTTTCTCCCTAGAATTATTTTTCTGGAGATAGAAAATTCCGTGACTGACTTGACCTTGAATTGCTTATCTCTACAGCAAAATTCCATCTGAAATAAATTTATTAGGCCAAAAAAGCACAGAAGTTGATGCCCTTTTACCCTATTCCCGTCTCTTTTGCCGTCTCTCTGCCGTTTTTACTAACCTCAAATCCCAAAGAGAAAGTTGAACTTGAACAATTGTATGAACTGACTGGCACATAATACAGCTTGCAGCTGCATGGTCTCAAACTCTGATCTCATTAGTTCTTCTAATCAAAACTGTTAGATGCTGTGGTATTCTAATGGGAGAACAGAAGGGAAAACAAAAGCATTGTTGGAAATGGTACAGATAAGTTATTAGGATTTTCTTATTTTGAATTGAAGTACTGAGGCAATGCCACAGTATGATCCACTAAGCTTGATAAGCAGCATAGACACAGGATTTTTTTTTCACATTCAGCCCCTTAATTACTTACACATCCTGAAAGTCTTTGAATATGTTAAGGGAGCTATCGGTGTGTATACATACACAGTGATTACTGTAAAACAACTGCCCCGAAGACTAGATTAAGTTGTTGACAGCGCAAAGAAACAGAACACAGTTTAGGGGAGATGATAAAGCATAATTTAATTTACTTAGACTGCAAAAGGAATCTAATTTCAGGAATTAATCTACGGAGTTTCTCCAGATAAGTGGGTTTGGGAGTTTCAACTGTTATCAAACACTGTCAGATCTTTAGACAAAGGAGTGGAAATTTCTTCAAATCTCATTTGAAATATTTTCGGCCAGGCTGAAGTTAGACAGCTCAAAAGAAACACAGTCTTTATTGATGAAGTTTAAAATACAGAATCAGAAAAGAAGCTTTCTTCTTGCCTAGAAAACTTTCCTTGGATGATTTCTGATTTTCGCTTAAACCTAGTAACATAATTGTATATGCATTCCTAATGGAAATAGGAGTAACCTTGAAAGTTTTACCTCAAGCTTCAAACTTGAACTTAAGCTGTGCATGTGTTTTGTGCTTGCCTGTGTGAGAACATGCATATACACAAAGAGATGATGCAGCACAGGTGAATTAGTAGTCAAGAAAAGATTTTGAAAACAAATTTCTCTAGTAAACACTTGAAAATTCCCTGGACACTTCTGAAACTTTTTATCAGGCAAGTAGGACAGAATCAGTTCCTTTGAAGTTCGGCTGCTTGTGGTCAATACCATTTTGCAGGTTGCTAATATTCAAAAGGAAATACCGTGTTTCTGTTTTAACACAGGTGCTGCAGAACTTGTGATGTGTCAGGACTGCTTTCAATTCTGTATACGTGCAAGAATCTAAAGTAATGTAAATGAAACCACTGTTTTGAAATATTTGCTTTTGCATGTACCTACAATGTATATTCTCTTATTTATGAAGGTTAAGTTTAAATATAATATAAAGGGGCAATGTTCTTAAACTATTTCTCTATTTTATGAAATAAAAACTTTAAAATAATTTATAACAGCAAGGGCTGGGTTCATAATAAAATTTACAAGAGAAATTAAGCCCAGGGTACAAACCTTAAAAGTTTGTCTAAGATTTGCTAATAAAATTTACTGACACCTAAGGTCCTACTTTTCTAAATGCTGGAAATCTCTGCAGACTTCTCTAATGCAGGATGCATTGGTACCTGTCTGCAGTGAGCAGTGCCTATCACCTTCTTTCTTTTAACACATATTAAGCCATTTCTGGATATCTTCTGTCATCACTCCTAGAAAAAATATGACCAGGCTGATTTTATTCAAGTTTTTCAACTAGATAGACAGGAATAGTTTTGGGGTTTTTTTTTTATTTTTTTTTCTGTGATGAGGATACTACACCTTTGGAAATACAGATCTGTTGAGATTATATGCATAGGCTAGGTGTACAGCTTAAACAGAATAAGGAAGTACACATTTTATGTGGTAATGATCGGTAGAGAACTGGACAAGCCTCAAAAGCACTGGATTGAGTGTAGAGGTGAAAAGTCAACATTACAACAGTTGACAAGCAGATCTGACGATTTTGAGTGGTAAATACCCTGGATAGATATGAGGTAAACCATTCTTTATAGAAGTTATGAGCTTTGACTCAGGAGAATCTCTTACAAGTGCTTAAAACTTAGTTGTTAGTATATGACTGATTCCACTGAAGCACACAGACAAGATTCCTTGAACTGTACCATTGCCCCAGATTTCTACCTGACTGGGATAGGGTTGTAGATATACTCAGAGAATTATACATATATTAGGAATGCCTTGAAAAGATATTAATTATAAAAACTTTTGATTCCTTTTTCTCTGCAGGTGAAGAATACTTTTTTTCACACTAGTGAGGCTACATTAATAGGAGTTTTACCAACTCGAATGGGAACAGAATCTCATTTCTCATTTAATGACACCTGTTAGACTCCTTTGTGGCTTAAGGAAAAAAACACTATCTTTTAACTCATGATTTGCCATAGTACGTCATTTTCTTTACATACATTGTAGAGCAGGACACACTAAGATATTTGACTAGTGTCTGAAGAAATCCTGCAATGTGAATTTATCAGTTCCTTTGCTATTGCTGTGCTGTTTATTAATCTTAAATTGACTAAAAAAGGAAAAGTGTGTTTTCACTACACAGCAATTTTAGGATAGTTTGGGAAAATATAATACTTGGAAACATTTAATAATCTTTACACTGAGCATTTCCTCTTCTCTCTCTTTTCAGACAAGATGGTACTAGCATTGGGAATGAGAAAGGGGTGTAGTGGAAGTGTGCAGATGAATTTTAATCATCTTCAGGACCATGTTGTAAGGTATCCAACATTTATAACAAACTATTCTACAAATCTCACCATGAGACATTTCAGTAACAGGACTTATTTATATATAGGCTGTTTCATTAATCAGAGGAGGATCTGCAGAGCTATTGAAATAATATCTCACAAAAAGTTAATGTGCCACATTGCAGTATCCTTTCTGCGGCGGGGGCAGTGGGGGGGACTCAGTATCTGCAGGACTAATAATTTAGCACAGTAAATTACTATACCTGTCTGTGAAACACTGCAGGTAGAATGCATTCCTCAGCAACAAATTTCTCACTATAAACAAGCAGTTTGCAACATAAAAAAGAATCTCTTTACAATCTAAAATATTGCTCCTTTTTATGTGGTCTCTGTTTGCTGACTTCTTTGTTCAAATCTATTCTGAGTTCTGATTCTTTCCTTCTTTGTCTTCGTTACAGTTTTTCAGTCTCACAGCGTTGACTTTACAATCATGTGGTGTAACCTGAAGAAACCAGAAGAAACGCATTCCAGTTTTTCTAAACACCGATAAGTTTCAGCCAATGTAATGTATTTATTGTGTCAACATGTTATGGTATCATTTTGGGGACAGAGGAGGAGGAGGACAGAGAACCACAGGACTGCAGGACTAATAATTTAGTACAGTAGATTAATATACCTGGCTGTGAAACCCTGCAAGTAGAATGCCATTTCTCAGTAGTAGTGTTCCCACGATACACAAGAAGTTTCCATCACCAAGTTCCAGTAAAGTTAAATGGACAAATGTCACAACACCAATGAGAGGTCAAGCATGCATTTTTCTACCTGATGGAAAGACTGGGTATTACAAGGTGACTTGTAACAAAGTTTAGAGTAGATAAAGAAACATACATTTAAATGTCTTGGAGCCAGTTGAGATAACTTATGCCCAAAGAACCTGGGTCCATCAGATCTCCATGCCATTCATTAAAGGAGTAGTATATGTCTGTGAATAACTTGATCCTCTTTTTCCAGGATTCTGTAGGTGCTGTTTCCACTAATGCTTTCTGAGATTTAAAAAACCAGGAACTACTAATAATGTCATTCTCTTACTACCAAAATATTAATTAACAAAACTGTGGCCTTCAAGAAGTGTTTTTCTCCGTGCCTTAATAATTGCCTCTCTTTTAATTTCCTCCATTACTTAGAAAAAAATGGGTGGCCTGAGAAGAAATGTAAAAGGCTAATATGTCTCCAGACCGCAGTCACCATTTCCTGGGGAACTCATCTACACTTAACCGAGTACAAGAAGGAATCTCTATTCAGTCGGCCCTGTACACTATACAAACTCACCTTCACCCCCAAAAAACTGTAAAATAAATTGTTGTAAGGCCTGCAGTTATTTAGAAAAAGTGTATGTAGTGCTTTAAGGAGTTACTGGAGATTTGAAGGAAAGAGAAGACTGGCTGGAGAAAGGAATAAAAAAATCAATGAGTAGGATGACTGATGGATTTTTTTCCTGTACCAAATAACTTCTTTTTTTCCTGTGCTAATATTTTCCTATAAGAACCTATTGTTATGTGGGAAGAAATTAAATAATCTTTCTAGAATTGTCAGGTGTTGGATTGTATTGCCTTAATCTTCCACTAACCTGATAAGGGGGATCAAGATCATCCAATGTTACTACTTATCTCAAAGACAAGAATAAGAAAGATGACATATAAATTTGCATTAAACACTTGCTCAGGCAGTTGTACCAAACACGGATGCACTTTTTCCTCAACTTCATGATACTGTGGATTGTTTCCTTCCTGTGGCTTCTTTGAAAAAATAATATAATTTGGGAAGCATATTGTTAAAAATAAAATTTGTGCAGCCTTATTCATGACAGTCCAATTATATAAGTCTTCTGCATATTTAGAGTTTTAAAGCTATTTCCTGAAATTTGGTTTAAAATACATGGTTAGTATATAACTAAGATACACAATGGGGGAAAAAAGGTGCTAAAAAGAGAAATTTAAAGTATTGAAATATATACAAAACTACCTAAAAAAATAAATTCACTTTATAGGCAAAATTAGGAATGAAGATAAGGCATAAAGGTATCATGGATGTGTTCCATAAGTTTGTTGCCTAGCACTAAAAAAGTATGGCAAATGCCAAAGTTCTTCTTATGGGAATAAAGTTGAAGAAAACATGTTTTTCTATTAGAGCCAAACCTAACTCTTTCTAAAATCATCTGAAAATTCCCAGTTGGCCATGAACTATGACAGTTAATAGACACAGGAAAATAGTGATATAGATTTAAGTTTTGCCAGATACAAACTATACCCAGCTGGCTTTTTCACAAGGGATAACAGATGTTCAGGGCATCTGTAGTACACCTGGCTTCATGAAAAGAAGAACGTGTGGCATGAACTCTCAAGTGGATACTTAATGTCAGGTTAAGTCTTTTTTTCTCTAAGAAGCATATTGAAGAAGCAGAAAACCATCCTAAGTATACTGACTTGCTTGTGCATCTCTAGAAGACTGAAGGCACAGTGCATTATTACAGCTAAAACTATTGTTAATATTGCTTCCATTGTACTATTGGGCTTTCAAGTTTATGAAGTCATATCATCCAGCAGATACTCTTCTTTTTAGCTGGACTTTGCTACACAACTATCACTGGTGGGACTGAGCAGGAAAAACTGATGACCTAGAGCACAAGGCAATAAAAATATATTAAAATGAAAATTTATTAAGAAAACAAGTGCAGCTTTCACTTTTGAAAAATTCAAGGTACATCATTATTCTACTACTAAAAGCCCTACTGAAGCCTTTATTTGCAGGTTGTTGTTATTATTACTGTTATTATTAACAGAAACATAAGTATTCAAAGCTCATTCCTGCACAGAAAACTGTGCCACAGGGTTTTCTTTATCATAACTGACTGCTGTGTATCATGTTCTTCGTTGTTTAATGCTGCACCTGTACCACCTAAAATTAGCCACAGTTGAACTGGTTGGAAACTAAAGCCAGAAAGCAGTTGGCATTCAATCTTAGTCACTGTGGTACAGCTAGAGAGGAAGTGATTTGAGTGTTGTCAACTCTTGGAATATTTGGCATTTTCCAGAAAAAAAAAAAAAATACTGCTACTTCAGCACTGAGATTATTTAGAAGTCTTGCTTTCATTTAAAATGAAACAAAATGTGACAAGCTTTTACTTATATGCAGAAAAAAGTTACTCACAATTTCAAGAGCTAGTGGGCTTTACCCTCCCTTCAACGCTTTATAGACTTTACCATTTCTGAACCCTTTTGCTAAACCATAGTATGCCCAGCATTTTGCTCCACCTCCAGTTTATGCAATAATCTGAAGCCTGAATCAAACTAAATAGAAGTCTTCTCAATTTATCTAATTTCTAGGATTCTTCTAAAAGACAAGTTTTCCGCATCCTCCCTCTCCTAAGCATAACTGACCTTCAGGAACTGCTGAACTGTAAAAGGATAGGTCATTCCTCATGGTATAAATTCCAAGGCAGGGGAGGGCAGGGGGAATACATCAGAGTAATACAGTGTCAGATTATTTGTTTTAGTAGTAGCCCATGTGTGGTGTCTCTTTGGTATGCTAAGAATAAGCTCTAGTATTGCATATAGATTTTACGGCCTGTTTTATTTCCTAGCGTTCATAGTGAATCACATCATTATTCGGTAAGAACCCTAAACAGGATGTAGACAAAAGGTATTTCTCCTCTGATGAGGGGCAGGCATGAGAATACCAAACCTTGTGGTGAAAGGCAGATGAAATGTACAAAGGGAGAACTAAACATCTTTCAAGCGTCATGAGTATTGCGTTAGCCTGTGAATGCTATGGGAGTGTAAATTCAAGGGTATCGACAGGACTACAGGTAACGATCCGAGGTAATCAGCAATACCCAGGTTCTGTTTCAGGTAACTGTTAGAAGTCAGCCCAAGTTAAATTAAAAACATAATTTTCTGCTAAGACGTAAAGATCAGTCTTCTCAAGTAGGAAAATATACACTGATGCTCCATTGTCTTTTGAGGAAACTGTGGGAGGAAGAAACAAGTCATTGGAGGAGTAATTTAGGCATTACAATGGCATTGTTAAGACAATGCAATGTTGTGGTTTGAGGATATGAAACTCAGCAGGAACAAGTAAAGGATGGATGGAACAGCAGTATACGGGAGAGAGAGTGGGAGGAAACACTGTAGTGTAGTGAGGACATCTGAAAGGCATATGTTATTTTAAGTTATTTCTCTGCTTGCTTTGCTTTTTCAAATATTGCTTGCTGTGGAATATCACACACATGCAGATACACATGGTTTTATATGTATCACTTATTTAGTATTTCCTTTTCTTACTCCATGAATCTAAGAATCTGAGGTAGGTGGGAGGAAGGAACACTGAAAGAGCGATGGTGCCATGTTAGACCCTGCTAAATCACAAGCTAGGAGACACATGGGTTTTCTATATTAAGTTTTGGTGACAACTCTCAAGGGCAAATTCACTGCCCATGCCTGCTATCATAGCCAGTGTTTACTTCTGGAAACCACCCAATGCTCTGTGCTGAATAGACCTATTGGCTTGGTGGACTTGCTTTGTCTGCAAGTCAGTCTAATGGCTGAAGGGCGGGTGCCCCGCAGAGTATCTTGTACTATAGACTACCGACTATGTCAGCTGCATGTAGACATGGTCTGTGTTCCAAAGAGCTAAAGGAATATCCCCTCTAGAGCAACAATGGCACTAGTTTTAACAAAACACATGCATAGTTAGCAATTAGTATAGAACATGAACCAATTTTCATTTTCCATGAGCATGAATATCTTAGGTGGCCATACATATCTCAGACTGTAGCTAAAATTTGTATACATTGTATCAAAGATACTCTCATTCTTTTAATTATTCTCTGTGTGAAAAAAAGAAAAAGAACTAAAAAGTCCTAGGAATTACTTGATATGTATTAACAAGCCAGTATGTTCTTCTAGGGGATTTTAACCACAGCATTCCAGAACCTGAATTGTAATGTTTTACATTTATAGGTAGATTTTGATCTCGCCTGAGAAACACCTGAATTTCAGTGAACTTATCCCAGGCAAACTTGTCAAATAGTTAAAAAATCACCCCTTTCTGGGTATGATTACTGAAGTAATGAATGCCTTGTATGTAAAACAAAGGAGTTTGAGATGTAGTGGCATTGAAGTACAAATAAGGGGGAAAGAAAGACGTTTCTCTCTTTCCTTGAGGTTAGGTAGTGGGTTTGGTCATGAATCGTCTTCAGGAGTGTCACGGCAAGAAGAAAGTCTCAAAAGGAAAATGAAAAGGAAAGCAATCAATGGGAAGTTGCTGTTTTTTTAATTAAATAGTAACTCGTGTCAGCATAAACTCTCCCAAAACTTACTTAAAAGAGTTATAAGCAGTAATGTAAGTAGTAGTTGCTGGAGTGTGCAGACAGACGTTCTGACGTCAGACAAACCTTGCAGAGAAGAACTGTGGGATTCAGCTTTCTCTGTCCAGCAAATAATGAGGCTTTGAGGGGATTTCTCTGATAACCCTTTTTGGCATGCTCAGATGAAAGCTCAGCTCTATGTTGAAAATAACAATACAGTTTCCTATCTGCAGGAGCATGGTCTCCAATGAGAGTCCAGGCTTGACTCCAACAGAATGATAATGGCTCTAAGGAGTCCAGAGAACTGATGTAAAATTGGAAGACAGCAAGCAATAAAGATAGGTGAATAGGTACAGATGCTTTAGAAAGTCACAATGAAGTTCCTGGTTGCAGAGCTTTAATTAACGTTAAGCAGATGTTCTATTTTCTGCTATGTCAGTTGTTATTTTTCCCTAGCAATTTCTCTGATAGCAGCGTTTCTTCAGTTGTTTTTTTTTTTTTTTTTGTGTGTGTGTGTGTGTTTGTTTGTTTAAGTTGACATGATCAGAGAAGCACTGTCAGTTGTAAGAACAAAACATTGGTTCTACAATTTTGCTGATGGTGATCATGATTCTACAAAAAACTCTAAGCTTGTGACTATGATGCTTTTAAGCAGGCCTTGCTGATTATATTTCAGGCAGCAAAGAGCATAGATTTCTTGTTTAATTGCCACAGCTTAATGTGAATCCTGGGAACAGCTATTCATTATTTTGGTCGGTGTGTATTAAGCCACTTAAAAATGGAACTGTTACCAATTTTGACCTTGAAAATACATAAATGTGCATCACAAATAGGGCATAGAACTGATAAGGTCAGCATAAGTTGTTCTCTTAATTCTCTGTTTTGTTTGAGAACACAAGTTACTTTATAAAAATAAAAAACCTGTATCTTTTATAAATAACTCATGAAGGTGTAGACCAATATAAAGAAGGAAATAATTATATCAATTTCAAATGGTTTTATAGCTTGCATTAGTTTTATTTTCTTTCTTGTAGGAGAAAATAGGCCTGTGTCAGACTAAAAATAACATATTTACTAGGTAAATATTCTGCCTGACTATTAAAAGTTTAAGATTCACTCATATCCACATTTTGACTGAAAATGTTCTTAAATTCTCTTTCTACCATAGCATTAGTCTTCAACAATGGGTTATAAATAGCTTAAGGAATTATTTTCATCTAGAAAGCAGAACAATTTTAATTGTGGTTGTTGTTGGCTTTTTTTTGTTTGTTTGTTTGGGGGGGGGGCGGGAATTAACCTCATTGAAAAACTTTTTTGTCTGAATTTTAGTTGGGAAAGGAACAAAGTTTCTTTATCTTCACCTCTCCAACTGATTTCATCATGTATAAAGGGCTAGCGGTAGCAGCTACTTTCATTATGTTCGGATATATGAAAGCATACGAAAAGTGGGGCAAGAAAAATAACTAGATATTTCAGGACTGGCTGGGCAGGGAGGTGAGAACCTACGATGAAGTCACACTACAGGGGATGGTTATGCCTTGTGGCTGTGCCTGAGGCTACAGTGCTTGGAACAGAGTTTAAAGGGTCAGTGTGCAAATTAAACTGCAAAAAAAATAGGACGTTCAAATCCAGATTTACCTTGTCTCAGTTTTATTTTTAAACTCTGTCAAAACCCACAGTGCAGGATTTTTTACTGAGCCAAGGGTTTATTTCTCCCTCTCTCTTCTTTTGTACTGTATTTTTAGAAATCAGCCAGTCTGCAGCTAAATTGCTGGAACAATAAATTATATTAGCTTAGACCAGACAATTGTTATTGTAAATGACATTTTTCTCTCTCCCTCTCTTTCCCTAATTTTAGTAAATAGAGCAGTTTAGGATTTTTGTTGGTGGAAGTGCATTTGACGTATTTCACAAAACTGTTGGCCTGTTTTTTTTAAAAGTCACACACTCAAACCAAAAGGAAACAATATGGAAAGGATATTATGAGCACTAAAAACTTTAAGTTAATATTTTAACTACCCTCAGTTCTCACAGCAGGATTTTGCAAGTGTTCTGCTTAGGATAAACGTAGATCTACAAAGCACCAGGACAAGGTAAAGGAAAGAGTTCACAAGTTAAGGATGTTCACTGCATGGAATCCTATAAAAGTAAAGACAAGTTCCTGTTTTCAACCCCTTATGCAGCATGGTGTGGACATGGCTTAAAGCTACATAAATGTTCCTTCTACATGCACACGTCTTGAAGGAGATTCGGGTGCTTGAAAGGAACTTGTGTATGCCAAAATAGAAGCTGTATTTCAATCACTGGCTTTCCTCAATTATCTACCCAGCACACAGACCGTAGGTCAGTGTAATTCATGTTGGATACAACATTTTTTACCTTCAGCAATGAATACTGTTCAGTAAGGACCCGTATGATCACTAATATCACAAAGTTGGGAATTATCACCCACCTTTATTCCTAACAAACTAAAAGCAGCAGAAAAAAAGAAAACAACCACAACTGAAACATTAGTAATGAAAGGAGTCTGACCAATCAAATGCAAGAGTTAGAATGCCTTCTGCAGCACATAAAACTGGATATAAAATAAATACTCAAAAATCATGGAACTCTTGCCATGATGGGTGTCAGGACGTTGAGTGGATAAAAATCAGTGACATAAATGAAAATGGAACTTAAATGATAATTACATTGGGGAAAGACAGATGCCATAATTGCATCATGGTGATAATGCTATAACCATTACAGCTCACAATTTCAGTAGCTGCTTTTTTTTTTTTTTTTTTTTTTAAACGACAAAGAAATAAGTAGCACTGTGTACTATGGGTCACTCCACATTCTCAAAGACTGTCAGAAAAGTGAAAGCCAATAGAATTTGGGTCCTACTTTCCTATATTGTCTTCTCTCCAATTTCTCTACTAAGTACTCACAAGAGGCATAGTCCTGGAGACATTTGTTCCCCGGTATTAATTTTTAACAGAGTGCTGTGGCCTCAGCAGGTAGGTATATATGTAAACCCCTCTGTACATCTGTTCCCTAGTTATCAGAGACTGTCAAAGTCTCAAGTCAGTGACCTAATTGTCTCTTTCCAATCTTATGTAGAATTTAAAACTATATAGAGCTTTCACGTTCATTCAGATCTATGAGGAACTTCCATACTGGGAAAGACAGACATAATATGGGTAACCAAGAAAAGCTAGGCTATCTTGAAGAAAATTATATGAATCTGTCAGTAGCTCACAGAGACACAGGCCACAATTGCTTGAGAGAGCTCAGGGTTCACAAAAATTTGTTGACTATTTTATATTTGCAAAATATACTTTTCCTTCAAATACTCAGATGCCTTCAGAGGTGGTCCTGTGCTTCTTGAAAGTTGAAGATTGACATTAAGGTTTGAGAGTCATGAAAGTTCTCGAAAAAAATCTCTTTTCTCAGTAAGTCCAATTCTGAAAAACTGCAAAGTAATTTAAAAAACTGAGTTCCCACTGGGCTAAATGTAATAAGAGGATGTTAGGAATTCTATAACGATATCCATCTTCTCTTTTTCTTCCCTTCCCACCGAGCTCCATAGTAGTACTATTTGTACATTCACTGCCAATCTGAGCAATATGAAGAGAAAACAACCCTTTTGCTTACAAAATAACAATGCATTATTAGTTAATCCATATGGGAGAAGGCTGTGATGCTTACCATACTAAATCTGCTTCAGATTTTACAATCATCTGTTTTATTTTGCAGGCTTATTTAAAAAAAAATAAAATAAAAATCCATTGTGCTTCCGTGCTTTTTGCCTAGGCTTGTTTTCCTGGTCACCCTAGTTTCTGTTTAAGGAATTTACAGAGGAGGGGACTAAGAAAAAAAAAAAAGTTAATTTTTCAGTATATACTGCTGTCCGCTAGCTTATGATGTAGAGTATGGTTGACATTGACTTCGGAAAAAAGGGTCTCTGCAGTACTCTGAAAAGTGCTACTTTGAACGCAGCACTCCCATGGAAGTACCCATATGGCATTGCTAATCTCTGAATTAACAACTAAATTAAGTAATATCAGCTGTATGTGGAAAAAAAAAAGGAATAAAAATGATCTATTTTGTGCTTGAGAGGCATTCACTGAGCTGGGATTGAACCATTATCTGCTTTTGTATATACCTTATGAAACTTCCCTGACTACTGACCAATAAGAGGCAACACTATGTTAGGTACCGGGCAAACGAAATGCCCTTTGGCCACGCTTCAGCAAAAAACAGTGGGAATGCTCAGGGCTCATTGATTGTGAGAAGTAAAAACTTCATTTTTAGACCAGAAATACAGATATAAGCACTGATTTAGTTACTCAATTAAAAAATATGGCCATTATCTCAATTATTTATTACTATATCAAATTTTCAGGTCTTAGTTCTTGTACCTTAATTTGAAAAAATGTACTACATACAAGCAAAATGTTGCTACAGTGCATTCATTGCGACACATTAATACATGGGAGAAATAACTAATTTGTTAATCAACTTGAAGAGCAATGTGTTTGAATAGCTGTACCAGCAAGTAGTTTCGCTTCCACTTAGGAAGGCCAGATGGTCTTGCACACCATTACAAATGTTCAGGTTGCAACAGAAAAAGCCACAGGGCTGACAACTCTTGAGGGGAGAACTGTTGTGGCAGTTGCATGGACATAGACGATCTAATAATAAACTGCAAAAGAGGCCTAGAAAAAATACACAGAAGCTCAGCAGAGAATTAAAAAAGCTAACTGCAATAGATAATAGATCACCACAAAAGCTAAATCAGATTCAGTAGAATAAGCAGCATCCTTTACTTCTCCCATATAGATTATCCGATGTTATGCCTGGTTATTTTCAAAGGAAACAGGTTGTCTCCTCTGCGTATTGCTCAGATTAGCTGTGAAAGTATAAATGCTGCTACTATGGAGCAGAGTGGTAAAGAGAAGAAAAGCTGGACAAGCTGAGCTTGCAAATCAGATGGAGAGTGCCACTTTTTTAACAAAAGGCATTTAATTGTTGACAAACTTCACTGCAATTTTTTCAGTGGATATACAGTTTTCAGCTATCTTCTCTGCTACAACTTGCTACTGGTACCTCATAAGAAAGATAGTCCAGATGGAAAGCTAAGCTCAAACTGGGAAAAGAGGAATGTGATGCTAAAATTAAAACTTTCAGGATATGCCATAAGCAGAGCATGTTTGGAACGAAAATCTTGTGGTTTCTCAATTTGATTCAGCCCAAGAGCCTAAATGCCACATTTTCACTTACCCTGATAAAGGGCTGAAACTTTCTGGCAATTTTTCAAATTCAAATCAAGCTGAATCCACATGAAATGTTACACTGAATCCAGATTAAGTTTCATTGTATGAAAAATAATATTATCATTATTTATATGTTTATACATTTCTATTTGCCTTGCTGACGGATAAAATCAAATGTTGAGTTACTCAACACACACTGATAAGATCAAGCTATTAGGAATCAGTAAGTTGCATATTTAGGAACCATGTCTTGGAGAGTTATCTGATGGGAGCTAGGGTGCAGTCTATTTTTAGAAGCTCAGTGTATTACAGTGAAATTAGTACTTCCACCATAGTCTCTCTCACTCACTGATTTATTTCATAGGTTGTAAGTTACTTACTAGAGGTCATAGTTGTATGGGTAAACAGAGATATTGTGCAGTGTTAAAACTTAACAGCCACTAAATGTCCACTATATCATTGCGTTTGTAAAGCACGGACCTAGATGCAGTACAGCAAATGCTTTAGACATAAAGGAAATCACCTTTTTCTCCCTACAGTTTTGTTCTCAGAGTGGAAAGCGTTAGAGTTAGAAATCGACTTAAACGTCAGAAGAAACTAGCCACAAAGAGTTAAGAAAATGTTGTCGTATCATCAGAAATGGACATATCAAAATGTCAGCTGTTATTAGTTCTAAGGAAAGAGAATGGGGTTTATTTGCTCCTTTAATTCTTGTGTATCAATAGCTGTTTGCACTAAATCCTTAAAGGAAGGGGAGTATTTAGTGCTATGTTTATATGCCCGGAAATATGTGTACCTCATAAAAAGTAGTCTTGTAAAAGAACCAGGGAGCTGTGCTTGCTTTACCCGTCGCCTCTCCCCCACAGCTCACGCTCTGCGCATCATGGTTCCTGCCTGTCTGTATTGCAGGGAAGATGATAGTGGAAACCTTGTTAAAGACATTCAACCACTGAACCAAATTTGATTCAGCCAGAAGCACTTCAGTATCAGAGAACTAAAATAAGATGGTGGCGGAGCACAGTTCTTTTCTCAAGGTGAATTGACATTTGTCATAGCAGATCTCTTTTTTTTTTTTTCTTATCAAAAGCTTTCCTTTAGGATTCAAAAGAACAAAGGGACCTCTCAAGCCGTGGCTTGTTCTGTTTTAGTGTGCTGTTCCAGCAATATGTATTTTGTTTGCTGAATATGGCAAGAGAAACTGGTTGTATTTTTTCAGGCAGAAATCTCTCTCCCATTTGACACATTTCAGTGTCCAAACACACTGGCTATATGAAAGCTGAACACGGAGAACAGAAATGAGGAATTTTAATCAGCAGGGCGAGTCTTTCAAACCCTATTTCCAGGCGACTTCCCAGTGGAGAAAAACGATGACGTAATGCTACTGTGAAACAAAAAGAAAAGGAAAAGAGGAAAAAAAAACCCCACCAAACCAGCCCCGCAAAGCGCTGGTCACCCTCGAGGGGAGGCGGGCGGCGGCCCCACCTTTCAAACGGCCGGCCCTAACGGCCGCAACGGCCTCCACGGCCGCAGGCCCGGGCGCGCCCAGGGCAGCCGGCGGGCGGCAGCGGCGGCCCCGCCTGCGTTGCGCCCGCAGGCCGCCAGGTGGCGCTCCCGCCCCTGTAATCGCCCCGGGTGGGCGTCCCCCCAGCACTCCCCCAGCGGCCTCCAGCCAGCCCCACGGCACGGCCCGGCCTGGCCTGCCGCCCCTCCACGCCGCCGGCAGCCCTGCGCTCCGCCTGCCCGCTGCCGGCGGCCAGAAGGGGCTGCCGGCCTCTCTGCCCGGCGTCCCTGCTGCTCCCAGTTCGGTCTTTCCCTGCCCCTTGTGAAGTGTGCCGTTTCAGCTGCTGTATCAATTTCAATGGGCTGCTGCGCCTATGAATTCAGACTTTTTATGAGCCTGAGTTGATAATCACTGTGTATGACCTCAGGGAATCATAGCTCTCCACGGCTCTTCCGGATATTTTCTCCTGGTGGATACGTTAAGTTGTAGAGTGGTACAGAAACTTACGCTGGCCGCTAACATGAGGCTGCAAGGAGGCGGTAGCATCAAAATAGCCAAAATAGCTACAAGGCCGTCTAACAGTTTTATGTTAACTCCTAGAGCTTGTAACTAAGGGGGTGCTCTGACAAAGCATGGCCAGCAGGTTGAGGGAGGTGATTCTGCCCCTCTACTCCTGTCCTGTGAGACCCCACCTGGAGTACTGTGTCCAGCTCTGGGGCCCTCAGCACAGGAAAGACATGGACCTGTTGGAGCAGGTCCAGAGGAGGGCCACAGAAATGATCAGAGGCTGGAACACCTCTCCTATGAGGACAAGCTGAGAGAGTTGGGGTTGTTCAGCCTGCAGAAGAGAAGGCTCCAGGGAGATCTTATTACGGCCTTTCAATACTTAAAGGGGGCTTGTAAAAAAGATGGAGACAGACCTTTTAGCAGAGGTTGGGGGATAATGGTTTTAAACTAAAAGAGGGCAGATTCAGACTAGATACAAGGAAGATATTTTGTACAATGAGGGTGGTGAAACACTGGCACAGGTTGCCCAGAAAGGTAGTGGCAACTACCTAAAAGTTACCTACTATGTCCATGACTTTAAATTGTATTTAAACTTTTTTTTTTCTTTGCATGGACTCCCTAACAAAGCCTTACTAACAGAATCACTGGAAAACCTGCCATACACTTTTCTGATCATGTTATACTATCATAATAGGATAAAGAAAAAAGAAGAGAAACAAAGCATAGATACAGAATAAGCAGCGGAAATAAAGAGGTCTGAGCTAATCTGCTTGCTGTAAACATGCCATTCTGGCATGTTTCACTCTCCAAAAATAACTGAGTGGTTCACAGTATTTTTGTTTTAGAGAAAGGAGGGACCTATTTTCATTTTCTTTTGGAAAAATCAAAGTATCACATTTGTGCAGATATTTTATCTGCACCCTCAGGAATTTTCTACTGTTAATGCCAATTGCACATTCTCTGCTTTGTTGTGTTAAATATAAATGCATAAGAATTAAGCATAGATATACCCAGCATGAACCCTCCACACCGGGAAAAAGAAAGATTAACCTTCAATTAAAAGAAACCACCAAAGCAACACAAAAACAAGATTAAACTTTTCAGACCTAAACTATTTATAAAATCTAAGTGAAAATAGGTAATAATGACGTATAGCAGGAACATCTAGTAAACACGCAAATGTCTATAATACTAGTATTATTTAGAACTTCAGCTAGTGGTACAGAAGTATGAATAAGTATTTTGTGGTTGACAGCTTCAGTGGAATGCATGTTTGATCATAGCACAAATACAGGCTGGGTGGATAATGGATTGAGAGCAGCCCTGAGGTGTAGGACTTGGGGGTGTTTGTTGATGAGAACCTCAACATGACTCAACAACGTGCACTCATAGCCCAGAAAGCCAACCACATCCCGGGCTGCATCAAAAGAAGCGTGGCCAGCAGGTCGAGGGATGTGATTCTGCCCCTCTACTGCACTCTCATGAGACCCCACTTGGAGCACTGTGTCCAGCTCTGCAGCCCCCAACATAAGAAGGACATTGACCTGTTGGAGCAAGTCCAGAGGAGGGCCATGAAGATTATCATAGGACTGGAGCACCTCTCCTGTGAAGACAGGCTGAGGGAGCTGGGGTTGTTCAGCCTGGAGAAGAGAAGGCTCTGGGGAGACCTTGTAGCAGCCTTCCAGTACTTAAAGGGGACCTACAGGAAAGATGAGGAGGGGCTGTTTATCAGGAATTGTAGTGATAGGATGAGGCATAAGAGTTTTAAACTGGAAGAGGGGAAATTTAGATTAGATATTAGGAAGAAATTCTTTACTGTGAGGATGATGAGACACTGGAACAGGTTGCCCAGGGAAGTTGTGGATGCCCCATCTCTGGAGGTGTTCAAGGCCAGGTTGGGTGGGGCTTTGAGCAACCTGGTGTAGGGTGTGGTGTCCCTGCCCATGGCAGTGGGTTGGACGAGGTGATTTTTAAGGTCCCTTCCAACCCAAACCATTCTGTGATTCTATGATAGGCTACAAAATCCTTGAGACCTGTGACTTCTGTTGCTTCCCTCTGTCCTTTAGTGTTATTTAGGCTCTTGTTAGCATGAAGAGTGCTGGGTAGTGTAACAATTGCTTAGGGTCACTTGTGACACAAAGAATTTAATAACCTGAATGATCAATTTCCATCCATGCTTATCCTGCCTGCTACAGCAACTTGATTGAACTATATTCCTGCTGCAAAACTTCCTGTATGTTGTTTTTAGAATATTCTTTGCAACACTGATTCATATCTTTAATCTTCTGCTCTTCCTTGTATTTGTTTCTTGCTCATTTTTTATTCTGGCTTCTTGCTTTTTCTCTGCAGTCTTTTCTGCTTTTTCACGTTCACCCACATCATCTTCAGCTCTCTGACATTTCAGTCTGTTGATGCACGCAAACTTTCTGCCAAAACAGGTTAGCTAGAAATAGTGCCATCTTAAGTGACTGCTCCATTTTCAGCACTACACTGTACCAACTGTGATTGACAGGGGTCATGCTGTCAAGCCTAATAGTTCCTAAGTAGTGATTAGCTGGACTAGTGATATCTGGATGAAGCTTGATGGACACCTAACTTTTGACTGCGCTAATTCCTCCTAGATATGGATCCTTTACTTTTCCGGAAATGCCACATTGGATGATTCACTGTGATTTACTAATTATTGTGGTTGTTTGGCTGTTGGTTTTTTTTTGTTGTTTTGACTCTACTCACCTCGCTTGTGAGCTCTGCAGAGTCTACCCTGAGGAAATATAAAATGCGAGAGCTGCATGAAGGTAAGAGGAATGGAAGAAAAACATCTTCTGAATAGCATCTCCCCCTAGTCTGATGCTTTGTCTTAACAGTGTGAAATTGCAACTCAAGTTATGGAGCTGGACCTATGGTCCAAGAACCCACGAGGATTTGTCAGAAATGTTAATGTCCTGGACAATATATTTACATCATGCTTTTATCTTTCCTCTTCTAACCTTTTTCTGCTTCCTCCTAACATATTCTAATTATCTAGGTCATAATAATCCAAACTCTAATAATACCCCTCTTCTTTCTCTACTTCTGTCTGCATATTCCCAAACCTAAAAGAATAATTTTGAACATCTGTTTAGCCCTTAATCTGTGTTCATAAAGAATTGCAACACTTCCTTTCTATTTGGGTTTATTGTATTTATTTTGTCTGTGAGTGCATGGTTTAAACAGAATTGTGTATTCCAGGATGACAGGTAGCATACAAAACTGTTGCGCAGCACCAGAGTACCTGGACATGCTACATGTCCAGATTATGGAATGAAGGAGGACCTGGAGCTGGCATATGTTGTCACTCAAAAAGAATCTGAATGTCAGCCTAGGAAAAATGCTTTCAATGTGAAATCTCTAGAATGAAACTCAGAAGTTGTAATGAAGGTTAAATTTCTTGCACTGTAACAGCCTTGTGGCTCACAACCACTTTGGTTATGTTTATAATATGGTTTTTCATTAAGATCAGGCCTATTGAAACATCGGTTGGTATCCTATGGTTTGTATTGTGGAGTAGTTTGTTCTTAAATGTTCACAAAATTAATACTTCTTGGATGAATTTGATTGAAATTTTTAGGTGAGATGGAGTTGGGCAGGGGCTTCAAGAGTGTAGATAATGGAGTTTTGCTTGTAATCAGCTTCAGTCCGTGGCTGTCTGGGACATCTAGACCACCTTAGTTTTGTTTTTTGCTGGTGTGCTCTTCACCAGCCATAGGCATCATTTCCATGAGGAGATTACTGTCCGTTACCTGACCAGTTCACAAGAATATTTCAATGTGGAGCAGGATCAGAAAAGAAAAGACTCTGTGATAAAGGTGACGCACTGTGGGTCATCTAACAGGAAACTGGAGCAACTGTATTAAATAAAAGCTAGAAACATCTCCTCAGGAATTCAATTCACTAGGTTTGCCTCAAAGCCCATAAAATTAGTTGGTTTTGAAATTTAAATATCGTATGAACATCACTCCAGGTGATTTTCTTCACGTAGCAAAGGTTCCAGGAATTCACTTGGTATCAATGTCAGATATTCCTTACCAGCTGTTTTGGTCTACACACCCACTTCTCTCATGCTGTAGTACTTAAAAAGGTAGACATAGCCTTTAAAGATTGTCATGATTCAGTTCCTCATCTGTAAGCTGATGATAATACTTCTCTGATAGGAGGAGTTTTGTAAGGCTATGGTCATTGACATTTGTGACACGCACAAGAACTATGCAGGCAGTGCTTTTGAAAAGCCTATTAATAGAGTAAGCTGTTATGCCTTTGGGAATTCTGCAGGTTTGTTGTTTTTTAAAAAACTTCAAGTTTAGTAATATTTGCTAATATTCGACATTTATCTGACATAGAATTTCAAGGGCAAAACACTATATTCTGTTACTCTATTTTGACTGTGTATTACTGCAGTAAAGTGACATATTTTATATTTATGTGAAATCTTGAACTTATCTGCTTAATGCTTATTGGAAATTTGTAGTGTTCATTTTTCAAGTTGTACCACCAAGAATATGAACTTGAGGACTCTAAGGGGTGGTTTTCATCAGCAGAAGTACACATAGAAAATTAAAACAACTGGAAGACAATTGTAATGTTCATATCTAGTGCATGATTGCTGGAAAATGCGTAATCAGAAAATACTGCAAGAAAAGGAAGAGATGACAGAGAAATAGCTCTAAGATCATGTACCTATGTACCAGTAAAGTAATAAAAGCATTTAAAGGAAAATGCTTTTGTGAAAAAAAATTTATATCACCACACCTTGACTGAATATATAAACAATTATTTTTATTCTTATTAGGTCATAGAGGAGGGTTCTTTTAATGCCCATACTAGTTAAAAAATCTGTTTTCTTCACATAGTAAGTGACTTCTCAGTCTTCCAAGCTTACTGAGAAGTGTTTGTCATGTTCTTTTGGTATAAGGTGGTCTCAGTATTCTTTTCAGTAGAAAGGTATTTATATGTGATCTCCAATGGTTGATGTACGTCAAAAGGTGTAGTGTAGAAGACTGAGACTTCAAGAGTATTTTAAATAAAAAACCCCATGCTAAACGTATGTCTGCAAAACTTAAACACTTAATACACTGGTGCAGCTCTTCCCTGAAGATAGTTTGAAGCACATAGTTTTATATCACTTGAGATAAAGACATGCCTGATAAAGACACTTACTGTCATTTTTCTTTTATTGTCTTGTACCAAGAAGTATAAGAATGCAATTACTACCACTGCTGTTCAGCTAAGTCATGTTGATTTATCTCATAGGAATTAGTTGATTTATTTCGTAGGCAGTCTGTTGCTTATTTTGATAGCCGGATGAATTAGGAACTGTCTGGTTCTGTTGCTCCCGCAGTTGCTGTTTAAAAATGTTTTGCCAGTTACCTAAAAGTCCAATAAATATAATCAGAATAAAATAGAAAACCGTACTGTACAGGCTATGAAAGCAAAATTCACTGTTGGCAAGTAGAATTTGCAAGCAGAATGATTAACATTGCCCATCTAAACAGATCAGAAAGCTCAAAGCATAAAATTTGTGCATGAAAATTTTCAATCTATTCTCATGTACTTTTGAAAGAGGAGCCAAACAGAGCTCTGGGTATTGTTTAAGATTGTTACACTTGCTACCAGCTACACCGTGCATAATGTTCATGTCTGAACTACTGCCAGTGCATCACGCAGCCTGTGAGATTCACCTTTGAGTTGCTGGTGTTGTTTTGTGTTGCATCAGATGATTTCCGCTTAAACACAGATTTCTATTTTATTTTGTTTTCAAAGCATTTACTTCTGGACTATACAGTTGAAAAACGAACTTTGGGTCATCCTAATGCTCTTGGTTTTCTCTTCAGATTTTCAGCGCTTTAGAGGAAGGATTTAGGGTATTTATTGCCTTAACAGTTTGACTGCAGTTCATGTCTCATGGTTTGACAGTGCTATGCTAGTAAAACAGTTATTCCACTTCCTTAGTCGCTCCTGCAGCCCACAGCAAAGTAAATAAATAAATAAATAGCGCTTTGACTGAAAAAAGAAGATGCTATGTGAGTGTTATTTATATCCTTATGTGAGCTGTGTATACATCATTTGTCTCTGACATTTCATGTGCCCAAACACAACCAGGAATGGAGGGCCTCACAAAGTGCAGAAATGGGATTTTTTTTAATGAGCCCTATGATCCAGTCTTTATAGACAATACAGCCAAGTGGATGTCGGATACAATCGCACCGTGTTTAAGCACTACTGAAACACTACAATTAATTCCTTTAAAAAATGCTATTAATTTACTTTATTTCCCTGAGCTTTGTAGCAACATGGAATGATTAATTATAGGGTAGGGTAAAACATAAATTGTGGGGGGCTTGTTTTGTGTTGTTTTGTTTGGTTTTTTTATCATACCTGGTGAATTCCCATGGGTATAATGAGAGGTATATCGTCCCACAGTGCATGCCAGCAGTCAGTGCGTAGATCCTTCTTTCAAGGAGGTATCCTTCAAGGGAGGGACTGGGGAAGGTGGAAAGAAACAAAGAATCTGAGCAATTTCAGCATGGCTATGTTTATCAGCACTGGACATGTACTTGAAGCATACATTTGAAAAGTTGAAGAGGCTTTAAGAAAGTTTACTTTTGGAAGACACTGTTTTCAAATTCTGAACATTCTGTATTAGAGATAAAATTATCGGTAAAAACTGTCATTCGACAACTCAAGATTTCAGGTAAGAGCATATCGGTTTTGCACTGATAAAAATGAAACGGTTTCATCCATCTCTGTTCAAGGCTGAGATTATTAGTCACATGTGCAGGCTGCCATGTCTTCTAAGTAATTTTTGTTTGTTTGTTTGTTTTTTCAAAGCTAGGAAATACTTTCCAGCTCTTTCCAGTAGAAACTGTATCAGGTAAGCTGTCATTAAAGTCTCAACTAAAATGAATTTGAAAATTTAGATTTGAGGTTTGATACTTTCTTTTAAAATTGCTATGCAGAAATTTATGACTTCTTTGTCAACATCCTTCTTCCCTGTATTGAAGCTTTTCCTTCAATACAAATCTATTCCTTGGTCATGCCTAAGAAAATCAAATGTAGCACACTCCATGCTGCTAGCAGTGTTGCTAGCTGCTTGAAACATTATTGTTCTGGACTGTAACTGTCAGCAGAGGCTATCAATAGACAAATGTCAAAACCTAAGACATCCTAATGATAGGGAAAATGCCTAGAGTCAGAAAAACCTCATACAGTATCTTCATTCAGGGTGTAATTTTGTTACCAGTGTCAAAATGTGGAATAATTTAAATTGAGTACTGTGGTTAATTCAGCTTTGTTTCAGGCCTGACACTGTTATGTTATCCTGTTCCCCTGTAAAAAATGCTAATTACATTCTGTGTTTGTAGAACAGATTACTGGGAGAATAGTATTAAAAAAGCTGGTTTGAAACACAGTGGAACATAATATAACAGCTCCTTTGAGAGGGGTAGGTGAGTGAGTGATTGTAAATATTTTTCATGTTTCCATTACTGAGCAAGATTTTTGATCTTGCAATTCATGTTAATGTTTTATATCTACTGAATGTGATATTTATTTTATTTTTTTTAAGCAATAATCTTGAGATCTGTAATGTGCATGTACTTTAGGCCCATAGCACATTAGAAAAATTTTACCTGCCACTTCAGATATGTGCCCTATCATTTGGGATCATAGCAAACTTTATGTTCCAGGCAGACCATAACACTTAAAGTCATGTTCTACACTTTAAAAAAAAACCAAAGCAAATTCCTGAGGTCTAACATTTTTCCTTATGTCACATGTCACCATTCAAATATCTTTCTTAAGTACATTAAAGTTCTTTCACAAGAGGATGGCTGTGAGTCTTACAGTGTGTGTCGGGTGGAAATAGGATAAATTGAGATCACCAGTTTGGAGCAGTGGATTTTTCTCCAGAAAATAGTGAAAAGTGGAGACAATGTGTGAATAGTGTTCAGTCTTTGAACACTATCCTGGTGTTTTAGAAGGACAGTAAAAAATTACAAATAAAACCTTCTATGATCTGAAGCAGTCAGTTATATAAGCTCTGGCTGACCACTGTGTCCTGCAGTTAAAAAAGCAGCACCTTATAAGGGAAATTTGTTAAAAAATAGGACCTAATCCTGCAGTCCTAGCACTAGCAAAATTCTTTCAATGGTTAATAAATTAGAATAAGGAAGCCTATGACTCATAATTAAATAACATGTAAAATAACAAAGAAATTACGAAAAAAACCACAAAAGTTTACACAGAAGGTATGTGTATTACTTTAGAAATGGGCTGAATACATATGCATTTATGCCCAGGTTTTAGTTACAATGAAAAAGATTGTAGAGCAAATAGCCAAATTTGCAGGTAACTCTAGTAAGTGAATACAAGAAGGTTTATTTGTGTTTAGAATGGTAGTTTCTGGAGACATAGCTGAACATCAGAGGATGGAAAACTGATAAATCAGTTCATTTCTTCATTGCCTCTAGTGAGTAACAGCTTTTTAAAAATAATTTTATGCATAAAATAATTGCCTGATATCTGTTAAATTACAAGCCTTAGATGTCTGCTTGCTATGACCTACTACTGACATGTTGTTTTCCAAATTAAAACAGGTATTATGCTGTAAACTACAGATTATCCTACAGATTCATTATGTAACTTTTAAGAGCTCTTCACATTACCAGGCGTCTCAGAGTTTGAGAAGCGTTTAGTTATGAACCAGTGCCCAAGGAACAAATTCATTCACTCTGCTGTCTTGAAGACAATGGTGATGCTTGAGATGAAATGAAAACACCCACAAACTTGAACAGGTAGGTCATCTGCGACAGCACAGATGTCATTTGGAATAACAACACAAAGAAACAATGCTGTAAAAAGCATGCAGCCTGCTAGTGTCTCACTGCTAATATCACTCTTCTGCACACAACACTCACTTAGAATTTCACAGTAACAGTGGGGTCCGTCAATTTTACTCAAATACTCTGAATTTACCTGTATTAGATGAGGGGGGAAAAAACCTACCTTCAAGCAGCTAAGATCTGATTTGTAAAGCTGAGCAGTTTTTTTAATAATCTAGCCATTACAGTACAATATATACTAGCCAAGCCATTGATAAAATATATTAGATAAAAGATTTATATGGATGATAATACTGATCACTAAAAAATATTAGGAGACTTAATTACTGAGTCTCAGAAGGTGTAAAAAAATCAAGTACCTTTAGTGTGGTTCAGAGAAGTATGGAACAGGTAGTAATAAAGTTGCGTCTTGTTGTTTTTAACACCATCATTACCTAAATGTCTGTAATTCAAGTGGTAAAAATAGGCATATTTGTATGTTTTAAAATATGGCCATAAGGCTTCAGATGGATAGAATGATGAAGGATTTGGGTCAAAGTCCTACTTTTGCCTAAGAAAGATTAAGAAAAATCTTTCTAGATTTCTTTCTTTAATGCCTTTTTTGTGGTGTTGTTTTTCTTTCTTTCCTTTAGAAATATCCTTTAGAAAGAGTTAATGCTAAACTCTAGGATGCTGGTATAACTCAACCTGGCAATTTTTGATTGAAAAGTTCAGATTTTATTTTCTGATTGAGGCAGTTTTTGTATGAAACTCTTATTTTCTTTTCAATGGAAAACAAATTATCATTTACCTTATTATGCAATATATCTCTCTAAATAAAATTTAATCAGAACTTTTAACATATCACAAATGATAAATGTGTTGATGTATTATAAAGAAGAATTTCCAATTATTTTCAGTTTATGCAATTAGATACATGATCACAGTTAGTGTATTGTGTATGGCTCTGTATGGAATCATAAACATATATTTATATACATTATGTGTTCTAATATTTTGCTTGCCTTACTGACAACAATACTGGGCAGGTGAAATAAGGTGTATGAATTTTCAGTTCTTTCAGTTTCCTATGGCTTTATCTTTGGCTTTGTTTGTCATGGATTATTCTGCCCAAAGATAATGGTTTGGAGTCCAGTATTACACTTGCTCCACTTGTCACACTTGTCTATGTGTAGAAATACATGTATTTTATAAAATTTGTGAGAGAACAAGTCAGAGAAAGAGCTGTATTTTCATTATCAGATTATAAACTAAAAAAAAAAAAGTTATAAGCAAGTGTTTCAATATACAGATGTCAGAGATATCTGAAACTTCATTTTGCACTCAAACAATTCAAATATCTGAATTAGAACTTAAATTTGGTGTGCACAAGCACACTGTTGTCAATGATGATAAGTGTATTTATCATGTTTAAGGAAATTGGTTGTTCAATAATATAAGGGACATTCTAAAATAGCATTTAAGAATAGGTCGCTCATTTATTGCCATAAAGACATGTCAGAATTTGATTGTCAACATGTTCAGGTGTAAAGAAATTTGGAAGGCAGGTCTTCCTTCATTGTGTGGTGTGGCTCACCACATAAATATGACATGGTTCAGTAAATGCAGCATAATGGAAATAAAACAATTACATTTTTCAGTAAGCATAGATATATTTATGTAGCATTTGAATGACTGCAGTGTGACATGAGTTATAGGATTTATTTATAAGTGAAGTCTAAGTATGAAAATCAAGCTTTTCTTTACTTATAAATCAGGGAAAGCTGGATATCAGGTCTATGCCTGCATGAACAAAGTGCTTCATTTGTTCGGTGGTTGAGGAACACCCCATCCAGTCATATGCGTAGATGAGCAGTAATAGCAAGAAGCTGTGACTAATTAGTAATAAAAAGTTGAAAAAAGAAAAGATGAACCTATTGCTGACTGGGGCAAGTGATTTAATGGCAGTGGATACAAATAGAACAGAGATACTCAGTGCCTTCATAGCCTCAGTCTTAGCAACAAAGACTAGTGAAGGGATTCAGGAAGAATAAAGTGGATACAGATCAAGTCAGGGATTACTTGGGAGAACCTGATCCATAGTAAATCTATGGTAGGAGACAGGCTGCATTCTGCTGAGAGAGCTGGCCAATATCCTTAGAGGGCTGCTCTTCAGCATCTGTCGAAACCTGTGAAAACTGCAGGAGATCGGTGATGATTGGAGGGAAACAAAAATTACACTCTTTATCAAAAAGCACCAAAATAACAATCTGAGGAAGTACAGACTAGGTAACCAACTTCAATCCCAGGGAAAATCATAGTGTATGTCACATTGAAACACATTTTTATGCCTGTAAAGGAGAAGGTGACTAGGAACAGTCAACATAGACTGTCAGCATGAGATTTATCATGGGTAAATCATGCTTGACCAGTGGTTTGCCTTCCTAACTAGATTTTTGATGAGCAGAGAAATGGATGCCATTTACTTCAGCTTTAGCAAGGCTTTTGACACTGTCTTCTACATTAGTCTTGTATCCAAGTTAGCATAATACAGTATGGATGGGAAAACAACCAGATGGGTACAAAACTCTTTGGATGTTTAGACTCAGCAGGTAGTGCATATTGAGTTGTAATCTACCTGGATGCTGGTAATGTGTGGGATAACATAGGGACCGGTCTTGCTTAAAATCTTGATCAGTAACCTGGAGGAGTTTATAGAATGCTTGTGCAGAAGGTGTTCAGTAGACACCAGACAGGATGCTTGAGGGCAGGGCTGCTGTCCAGGACAACCTGGACAAGCTGGAGGAATGGATTGGCAGGAAATTAATGATATCCAACAAAGATAAATGCAAACTCATACACCTGGGAAACAATAAACCCCTTTATAACAATACAGACTGGGGTCTGCCTGACAAGCAGCTCTTCTGTAGCGGGCTTGTAGGATGTGGTGGGTAACAAGCAGAGTTTGAGCCTGGCAGCAAAGGTGGCCAACAGCATTCTCTGCTGTATGAACAGGGACACAGACAGCTTATTGAGGGGGGGAATCATCCCCCTTTATTCAGGACTTATTAGACCATATATGGAATACTGCATGCAATTTTGGGCTACCCAATGCAAGAAAGACATCAATAGGCATGACTGAATTCAGAGGAAGCCATCAAGACAGTTGGCAGCTGCAGCCTGTGCCCTGTGAAGAGAACTGTTGGACCAGGGGTCATTCAGCCTGGAGAAGAGAAGGCTTTAGACAAACCTAACAGCAGACCTGTGGCACCAATACAGAAGCAATTGAGGAGACACCAGCCAGGCTTTTTACAGTAATGCATGGTGAAAGGCTGAGAAAAAATGTGCATGAGCTGAAACAAGAGAGGCTCAGGCTTGATCTTAAAAAAAAAAAAAAAAAATCACCATCAGGACAGTCAAGCAGCAGAGCAGAGGAGACAAGAGAGCTTGTGTTGTCTGTCCTTGGAAGTTTTCAAGCGACTGGACAAAAACCTGAGCAGCATAGTCTGACCTTGTATCCAGGACAACTAGTGGGAGCTTGAACTGGAGACTTTCTTGGGTTCCCTTCAACCTGAATTGCTTCCATGTTCCTATCCTATGACCTTGTTCTGTGTATGTGCTGGAATGGTCATGTAGAACCACAGGCGAGGTGGATTATAAAAGATTATGAAAACTGAGCAGAGGAGTGGTTAGTGGGCTAGTCAAGCTGAAGGTGCCACTGAAAGAACCCTTACAACAGAGTCTCCCATTGCCATCACATAGTGACTGACCATCCTGTCTGATTTGCCTCCTTACATGAATATGGCCCTTTGTCAACACCTCAGTAAATTAATTTTGCCTTTAACAAATGCTCTCAGTATCTGTACAACAGCAGCATGAGGCAGATTAATCAATGTAGTAATTTAGTCAATTTTGTAAGAGATTTTGGGGTACATTTTGGTGTGCAAAGGCAATTTTATGCTTTTAAATATTTTTTACTTCTGTCATGGTTAAAAGCTCAAATTCGTATTTCAGGTTTTGGCTTTGTATTATTTGCTGTCATGTGGAAGCAGGTGGTATGTCGGAATGTGTATGTCTCTATCAGTTTGCTCTTGTTGGCAATCTTTAATACTACCATTGTCAGGTTCAGGATAGCGTTAAGAAAGAAGGACTATACTGAAAAAGCTAGTACTTAAAGTTGCTGTGAAAGCATAAATATTACAGTTTTGGGTTTTGTTTTGGAAAAAAAGTGGTTCTATCCCTTATGAATGTGAAGTGTCTAGGTCACTCAGAGAAGTCTAGATTTTGCTTTAAGTCTTGAAAGGCCTTACTCTTACAGCTGACACCTTTATTAAAGTTTGGAACATGGTGGCAGAGCCCTAACCAAAGATATTTGAAAAGTATTAAGAGAACCTTCAGTGAGGAAGCGCTATGAAAGGGAAGTGGGAATGACACTTCTGTAGTTTCCAATTCTCCATTTGTTCTGGCATTCCAAAACTAAGGTAAGAAGACAGCTAATATAAGCGCTGCTTACAACAGGGCTGTGAGCAATGACCTTGTAGTGGAGAAATGGACTGTTCATCTTTTAAATATTGCAGTGGAGCAAGCCTTTGTATTGTCTTCTTCTACCTAGGATTGTCTCTTTCTTGCCATTCTTATTAACACTTTTGCACAGAGCCAAATTTAAGACAAATTGTTCAGGAAGCACATATTCTAAAATCTTTTAGATCCAAACTGCTGGACATATGCAACTGGAAAAAAAAAAAAAAAGAAAAAAAAAAGAAAAAAGAATTAGGATAAACTTCATAATTTTTGCCTAATCTAATATCTTTTCCTGCCCTCTCCATCCTTTTACTTTTCTTTTTTTTTTTTTTAGCAGAGTACCTTACACATCCTCTGACCCATTAAAAACAACCTGATTAATTTCCCATTACAAAAGGTAAAAGCAAATGTGTAGTCTCAGTCTACTTCAACTGTATGTAACTCAGTTTCCTGAAATGTAATCTGGGAAGTGATTTCTTAGCTTGAAACACAGGCTGAACTGTGTCTGAAATCTGTCGCTCTCATGAAACTCCAGGCCCCTTAAGAGTTGTGGGTTTTAATCCAGGGGAAGTAACTAGTATCCACAGTTGAAAACTGTCAGTAAATGGTTTCCTAGCCTGTTTGCTTTCAATGTCTCCAGGAATGCAGTAGAAGAACGTGCTGACAAGGTGAGTAGGAACAAAGGAATATCTATAAAGGGGTTTATCATCATAATAGGCGAGTGAAATACTGTGGAAGATTCCCTCTGATTTCTTATGCAATTTCAATCAGCCATTTGCCCTAGCACAAATATGCATGGTGGACTGCCCTAACAGAGAAATGATTTTGGCTGTGTCATTTCACAATAAATTGATGAGTGTCTTGGACATCTGTGTCTGAGCTGACTTTTCTTTTGTTTGCCTCAGAAGTTTTTGAAGACCTCTCCAATGATGGTGGATAATAATTGAGTTCCTCCAGCTTCTTCCATTCTGTGCCTCTGAGATCCTTCCTCTGGTGACTGTGCCCTCTCCTATCCTTCTCTTATTGTTCTAAGGTATAACCATCTCTATATTTCTACAGAGGATTCACCTTCCAGATTTCAGTTACTGAGGAATAAATGACAATGTGCTGTGACCTTTTATACTAGCACTTCACAGTCTCATATGAATTGCAATTACATTTTCTCTTTTTGGCATGTGTGGCCCCTCAAGGTTTTACACAGCTGAAGATCTGTGGCAGTGCTCTCCTGAGCATCAGAAACAAGATAGCCCAGCTGAACAGCAGCTGCACATTCAAGTACAGAATTATTTCTCATGCAAAAAGGTATAAGAATCCTTCCAGTAAAAATCAAAAGAACTATTTAGAGATGAGTGTGACGTTTAGTTAGTAACACAAACGTCAATTTGTGCATTGAAAAACCATTCTGTTCCTGCTTTCAGAGTATACATTCATAATCCATACTTCTTAAAGGTCTTTGGGAACTGGTAATTTGTCATTCAATGATCAAAGGAAAAAACATGGGTAACAACCTATATAATGAAAGTTGGTGGGACTTATGCATCCCTCATGCTAAGAAAGGAATTGAAGTGAATGGTCTTCTAGCATTAAAATCAATATATCTGAGGGAAGATACTCAAATTCAGAGGCGGAGGATATGTTGAGCCACCTTGGTAATATCTAGAAGTTCTGTTCATATTTGTGCTCACTTACGAACATAGTTGTTAATAATCTTTCCAGTCAGTTTTGTAACAAAACTTGAATGAGTATCTTGATCTTGTGATTTTTCTTTTGATTCCTGTTTTGTGGACATGATTCTGCAATACTGGGGGAAAAAAATGTGCTTGTGCAGACAAGCAAAATGTTTGTTCTAAATTTCTTAGAAGGTCAAGGATATGCACAAGTCCCACACATCAGAAGAGGAGCCCAAATAAAGATTACCATTAACAGAGTAAGAAATTAAACCTCTGCTTATCTTAGAACTTTTACATTAAGATAAAAGATCCTCCCCTGCTGCCCCAGTTATACAGATCTTCTGTGGGTAAAAAGTTTTGCCTTGCCATTATTCACCTGACAATTACATTGTCTTCTGAGACCTGCGATTTTCTGTTATTAGACCAAACAACTTCTCAGATTATGTTGTACAGCACATTCTTTAAAAATGTTCAGAAAGTTTGTAACTGAATTCTTGCTGAAGGAAAGTAAGTAAATGCCTAAAAATCAGAGTCATATCTCTATAAAGAATAATTACTTTTTCTGTTGTTTGATTTGCCATATATCTTTGGACTCAGCGTGACTGTTTAAAAAAAGCCTCCTGATATATCAAGACTAGAGGTCACCACAACATTTTAAGAAACAGGGTGAAATTTCTGTATATATCATAAAGCTTTTTTGAAACTTGTATTACACGGTAGATCTGTAAGTGTGGGAAAACAATAATCTAGATTCAGTACAAAGGTTTGGTGAAAAATATTTGCTGAAAAATAAGTTTTGCTTTTAGAAATATCATTTGACATTCATTTGTGGCCATCACTTTTCTAAACATGGATCTATTTGACCATCTTCAACACTTACCTAGTCTGGAGTGTTATCCTTGTGCAGACAAAAATACCTGTGCAAGGAGTGCTTATTTGTTTCTGAGATGTTGGAAGAAATAAAGCCTCTGAAGATGCCTATGATAAAACAGTCTTATAAACTAGAACAACATAAAAAAAAAAGCAACGCTCTGTATCCTGAAAATCCCAAGATAATACACACCTGATTTACTTTCCTCACCAGACTCCATACTATCCATAAATAGACAATTTCTTTAGTCTTTTAGTATTTTTATTTCCTTTTATTTGATACACTTTATTATTAGTGTTCAGAATTTGTAATTTGGATGGTAATAGAATCTTTGTTTTCATGCAAATTTCCTAGGCTACACAGCATTCAAGTACTGGGTTTTGGAAATAGAAACTTAAAGCATGAATGCTAGATAATGCTTAAAATATTGTTAGAAGGCACAAGAATATTTTTGTTGAAAGACAGTAGAACACTCTGATCAGGCAAAAACTTGTAATATAATGGCTAACATTGTGGATCCACCTTGAACATGATAGATTCATGATTACCTGGAACTTTGACATTATTGGTCTTACTTAGCAGCTTAAGAAAAACTCTCGGGGGAAAAAAACAACCACAAAACATGACATAAGCACAGAGATAAAGCAATTCAGTGAGAACTGGTATGAAAATAGAACAGAAATCAGTCTTTAGTAAGTACAGTCTTTACATTTAATACAAACTTCCAGCTAACTTGGGAAACCTGTTTATGAAAAAATGAGCAATCCCAGAAGAAAAACAAATTAAATTACAGGAAGCTACTTCTTACCAGTTTGGACTAGTTCTGTATTTTCTGCTGAAGTGATCAATTTTCTTTTATTCAAGTTATCAAATTATCTCCTCAGATATTTTCCATTACTTTGCAGCTGGTGGGTGTTTGGATAAAACCGAGGACAGAATTCAGCTCATAGTTTTTGAAGGGCTTTGGTATCTTTCAGGCTAAAGACTTCAATGTAAATGTAAGATTATTATGTAGAATAAGAGCCATGAACTTGGAAAGCAATTAAAAAAGACAATGTAGAAATTATCATCAGGTTCATGAACAGAATAATGAGGGCTAAAATGCAAATGAATACCAATGTTTATTTATAAACTATTATCAGTGTAGGCTGTGATGTGTTCAGAGATATAGCATATTTTAAAATAAAAGACAAAATTGCAGGAGAAGCTAAACAAAAATATCTTCTAAATCCCGAATTCCAGGATTATCAATGGGAATCTGTACAGTTAAGGATACTCACAGAAATAAATAATATTTGTTTATGCAAAAGCTTCGGGTTGGTTTAAATATTAACACAATATATTTCTTCCATGAGACTACATTAATTTTTAGGAGAATGAAATGGAATCTGTGTCCTGGACAGGAAATAAAATCACCAGTATTTTGTTCTCAGTGCCAATGTTAATTGTTCTGAATGAGCTGCCAGTAAGTTCATCTGAGGATAGACAGGTGGTTGTACCTGTTTTAAAAGAATATGGTTAGATAAGAATATTAAATGAAAATTACATCTATACTTTTGCAAATCTGTACAAAGAAAGCAATTTTTGTTTGACCTTTGTGAAACCTGGTTCTACTGAATTGTATCAAAAAACACAACATTTCTGCACAGAATCTTTCTCCTCTACATATCCAACAAGGCAAGGGGAGGACTGTAAAAACATAACTTATTAGGGTTTTTTAAGTTTTGATTTTTTTCACTAGATTTTATTTCTCTTCTAAGACAACAGTTTACATTAATTATGTGCTTGGCCCTATAGCCCTATGCTAACGTATCCTGTTTGTTTGAGAGGCCAAATTAATGCAAAGATTATCTCACTCTAAATGAGCAATTCTCTACAGAAAACTGTGCTTTTGGCTGGGACAGAGTTAATTTTTTTCATAGTAGCTAATATGGGGCTATGCTCTGGATGTGTGCTGAAAGCAGTATTGATAATACAAGCGTGTTTTTATTATTGCTGAGCAGTGCTTACACAGAGTCAAGGCCTTTTCTGCTTCTCACACCACCCCACCAGTGAAGAGGCTGGGGTTACAGAAGAAGTTGGGAGGTGACACAACTGGGACAGCTGACCCCAACTGACCATAGGGATATTCCATGCCATATGATGTCAGCATATAAAGCTGGGGGAAGAAGAAGGAAGAGGGGGGATACTCCTAGTTATGGCATTTGTCTTCCCAAGTAAACGTTAGGTGTGATGGAGCCCTGCTTTCCTGGATATGGCTGAACACCTGCCTGTTGATGGGAAGTAGTGCATGAATTTCATGTTTTCCTTTGCTTGTGTGCACGGCTTTTGCTTCACCTATTAAACTGTCTTCATCTCAGCCCATGAGTGGTCTCACTTTTACTCTTCCAATTCTCTTCCCCATTCCGATATGGGGGAAGTGAGTGAACAGCTGTGTGGTGCTTAGTTGCTGGCTGTGTTTAAACCACAACAAAATCAAAACTTCTTTTTGTTGTTGAGAGAGCTGTCTGAGGTTACTGCTAGGCTGCTTTTTGTCATTTTTGAAAGGTTGTGGAGATAAGTTTGGAAAGGCAAATGAGGCACGCATCTTCAGAAATGTAAAAAGCCTGGTTCAGTAAATTAAAGCCTCACTTTGATCCCTGGGGAAACTATGAAGTGGATTTTCTTAGAAGTAAGTTTTGAGCACATGCAGGAGAGAAAAAAAACAACGTATTTGGCAATAGCCAGAATGGATTTCTAAGGGAAAATCATGCCTGACCATCAGGGTTGCCTTCTGTGGTAAAATGACTAGATCTGTAGATAACAGTAGAGATGTGAAGGTTGTCTACATTGCAAACCTTTTTACAAGAATAATTTTTACCCTTTTTATCTGTCACAGCACCCTTGTATTCAGTCTGAAACACTATGGTTTGGACAGATGAACTACTAGAAGGGTGAAAACACTGCGTTTTTCAAGCACAGAGGGTAATGGTTGCTGAGTCATACTCTACCTGGAGGCCAGCTAAGGAATTTCTCAGGGGTCTGTCTTGAGCTCATTCCATTCAGTGTGTTCATCGATGGTTGTGCCCTCACAAAGTTTGTGGATGGCACCAAATTCAGGTGTGGTTGATACACATGAGAACAAGGGGGCCAGAGGGCCATGGACAACACAGAGGAATGGACCAAAAAGAATCTTCTTAAACTGAGCAAGGATAAACGTAAAGGTGTGCATCAGGCATGGACTAAGCTCCTGCAATGGTACAAGGACAAGCCCTTTGCATTGTCTGAGTACTGACTGTCTGACGAAAAACTCTGCTGAAAAGGCCCTGGAGATACCAGCTGACAGCAAACTGATCAGAAGCATAGCTAGTAAGTAGATAAGAGAGCTCCTTACTTTCTTGGCACTCATTAGATCACATCTAGAATACTATATCCAGTTTTGCATCCCCCATTCAGATTATTAGTATCTTGGAAGAAGTTTCATTTACTTGAGCTGCTAAATAGACAAGTACAAAATCCTCAAAGGAACAAATCTCTTTCATTTAATTAAGTAGTTAGCAGGTTTTGTATGTAATCTATCTCCTGCTCCCTGACTCCAAGGTACGTGCAGTTTGTCCATGCCTTTTTGATTTATAGCTACAACTGCTAATGGGAAGTAATGGTTACAAGGAAGAGAAGAATGAATTCCCAAACTGAATACTAATAAAGAAAGCAGAAAAAACAAAGAGGAAACTATACATAAACAAATATCTTAATATATGTGTCAGTTCATTTTGGTGAGATACTTAAATCACATTTTTCATGACATTTTTTTCTAGGCATTTTGTGGTGCTGAGTAATGAATAATACAGAAGTCAGTAGGAACTCCAGATTTTTGCCATCAGCCTATTCCAAAAGAGAATAGTTACCAAAGCTTAGAGAGTTCAACTGAAATCAAATGTTGGTTAAAACTGATCAAAGGAAACTATGGGAGCTATTGCAGAGCTGACAAAATACATCAGGAAGTGCTCAAGTACACATAGTAGATGCTGATAACGAATTTCAATTATACTGACATTCCAATAAAAATGGATAAATGACTAAAAAAGGTGCATATCTGCAAAAGCACCTAGGAATGTGTTTTTTGGCTGTTTTAATATGAAACCAAGCTCAAATGAAGCGTTCAAACTCAAACTCCAGATAATATAAACAGGGTAAACTAAAATGCCAAAATGAGTGTATATAAGCATAGTACATTATGCTGTATAAAAAGCATATTCAAAAAGCAGCAGAACAGTGCATGAACTTAGTGAAAAATGATTTGAAGACAAATATGTGTGAGAAAAATGTTGGAAACAATAATTACCTAGGAAATATAAAGCAGAAATTCTGGATCAATTAATGATGAAACAATGTGATATCATTCTTATATAATCCAGATGTTGGGAAATGGTGACAAGTCCTTTGTTCAGCCTTGAAATAAGTAACAATATACAGAGAAGTATTTTAAAATGGAAAAATGGATTCGTAAAATTAGAGAAATGATCTGGCTTTATAGATCTTTAGGAAATAGATAAAGCAAATAAAATATTCTTCTAAATCAGTCTTAACAGGAAACATCAGTATGCAAAGTTTAAGTCCATTTGAAGTCTACATTTTCTAAACAATGGAACAGACCTCTGGACTGTCTGTTCTATTGGATATCAGTAATATGCTGATTTCACAGAAATGGTAGTTTATTTTGCATCTGGGAAAGAATAACCACATGCATCAGTACATGCTGTGCTGGTGGCTGACTGGCTGGAAAGCAGCTTTGCAGGGAAGACCCTGGGGGTCCATCCTGGTGGACATCATGTTGAACATAAGCAAGCAAGATGCCCTCGGGGCAAGGAGGACTAATGGTACCCTGGGCTGCATTAATCAAAGTGTTGCCAGTGGCCAAGAGTGGTTATCCATCCCTTCTACTCAGCACTAAGGTGGTGAACGGGCTGGAGCATCTCTCATGTGAGCAAAGGCTGAGAGGGCCGGGCTGTTTAGCCTGGGGACGTAATGGCTCAGGGGAGATCTCATCAATGTGTACCTGAAGGGAGGGTGCAAAGACGATGGTGCCAGGCTCTTTTCAGTGGTGCCCAGTGACAAGACCAGAAGCAATGGGAACAAACTGAAACACAGGAGGTTCTGTCTGAATGTCAGGAAACACTTTTTCACCGTGAGGGTGACTGAGCACTGGCACAGGTTACCCAAAGAGGTTGTGGAGTCTCCCACCTTGGAGACATTAAAAAGCCATCTGGACATTGTTCTGGGCAGCCTTCTCTAGGTGACCTTGCTTGAGCGGGGAGGTTGGACAAGATGGCCTCCAGAGGTCCATTCCAACCTCAACCACCCTGCCATTCTGTGATAAAAGCAGCAGTTAGTAACAAGAAAGGGCAGAAAGCAAAACTATTCATATCCTGTTAATATTACTTGAGAATGTTTTTTAATTAAATAGAAAATTTCGTAATTTTAGCACAACTGTAGCCAATTTTACTTGCGATTTTGTCAGCACATATTTAATATTTTTTGCTGCTGTTTACTAATTTGTTTGTTTATTTATTTGTTTCTTTTACAAGGCTTACACTTACAGAAACAACCTACCTTGCGAGAATATTAGGTTATTTTTCATTATTCACACACTTTTACTTCAGAGAGGACTATACCTCTGGTGCAGAGAGCCATTACGAGGATCCCTAAAAATCTCAGTGGGAATATAAGCGGTAGCATTTATGTTAAGAATGGACTATGATAAAGGAGGCATGTACAAATAGCCTGAAAGCTGTAGACAAGTTTGGAGAAGAACAGGGTTATCTTTTACCTGAGACTCCCAATTCAAAACCATCATGGAAATTATAGTGTTGCATTAACTGAAAAGGTTATTGTGATCTTTGACTAGAATGGGCAGATTTTCTTCTCACAGGCGTATCTGTCATATTTGAATTATTTTGGTTTTATGCAAATAAAATGAGTTCAGTCTTGGGCAAGACTGTGAGTGAATAGTTAATATTTATAAATAGCAGTAAACTTCATTTTCTGTATCTGTACGGAAAATAGTAGAAGTAGGTGCTATGCTGGTACAGATACCAAGTATTGTACAGTACTCTTGGCTACGTATCCCTACCAAAATTTAGTCTAAAAGTCTAGATTCCATCCTTAAAAATGCTTATAATTTCTTAAGAGTGAGGACCTGATAGTTGTGTGGTTTTCATAGATAAAATATTTACTAATGAATTCCCTACTGCAATTCTAATTTGAACAGCCTAGTTCCTTATATTTGCAATATAACCCACTGATTGAGTGCTGCTAGACAAGCAGCAGTTCACAGGGAGTGATCCATGCATATAAAGATTATAGGTCTTCAAATGTGCCTATGTGTTATATGTGAGTTTAGCATAACACTAACACAATTCAATTAAAAATCACAATGGCTTTATCACTGTGCTTAGATCAAAGAACAAATAGCTGTAGAAAATTCAATTAAAAGTTATTGATGTAACATACTGGTAGTATCTGTTTTTTAATCTAGAGTGTTTTATCTTAATTTATATTTTGGTCTAAATTCCTCTATTTGTTTGTCTTCACCGTAGCGTTTCTGAGTGATTAATAACTACTGATAGCACTCAGGCTTGCCTAACCTCACCGTGAGTAATCCAACTACAGAAGCAGATGTGTATATATTGTTGCTTCTCCCTTGGTCATGCGAACACCACATCTGAAGGTGTTATCACACAGTTTCTAGTGCTGTAGAACTGTTCTATGATTCATTTTGATTCCCCATGAAGTGATAGAATGTGTGTTAGCCTCAGGCTAGCCAGCGGAAGACTGCCAGTCTTGGAATCATAGAATGATTTGGGTTGGAAGGAACTTTTAAAGATCAACTAGTCCAACCTCCCTGCTAGGGGTAGGGATATCTTTCACTAGACCAGGTTGCTCAAAGCCCCATCCAGCCTGACCCTGAACACCTCCAATGGTGGGGCATCCACAGCTTCTCTGGGCAACCTATTTCAGCGTCTCACCATCCTCATAGTAAATTTCTTTTTCATTATACCCAATCTAAATCTACCATCTTTCAGTTTAAAACTATTGCCCCTTGTCCTGTCACTACAGGCCTTTGTAAAAAGTCTCTCTCCGTCTTTCTTATAACCCTTGTTTAAGTATTGAATGAGTACAATAAGGTTTCCCTGGAGCCTTCTGTTCTCCAGGCTGGGGCAGTGTGAGAAGCAGAAAGGCCTTGACTCTGTGTAAGCACGGCTCAGCAACAGCTGAAACATTGGTGTTATCAACAGTGTTTTGGTCACAAATCAAAAGATATCCCTATACTAGCAACGATGAAGAAAATTAACTCTACCCAGCCTAAACCAGCATACAGGTCCATCTCTTTCTTGTACTGGGGACCTGAGAGCTGGATGTAGTACTCCAGGTGGTGTCTCACAAGAGTAGAGTAGATGGGGATAATTAACTTCCTCAACCTGCTAGCCGTGCTTCTTTTTATGCAGCCCAGAATAGGATTGACTTCCTGGGCTACAAGCGCACATTGCCACCTTACATCTGGCAATGAGCAACCCCCTCAATCCATTCATCCCGCAGTCTGTACTAATATTGAGGATTGCCCAGCCAGGTGCAGGACCTCACACTTGGCTTTGCTGAACTTTACATGGGCCTACTTCTCAAGCCTGTCGTGGTCCTTCTGGATGGCATCCCTTCCCACTGGTCTATCAAGTACGCCACATGGCTTGGTGTCATCTACAAAGTTGTTGAGGGTACACTCAATCCTACTATCTATGTCCTTAATGAAGATATTAAATACTATTGGTCCCAGTATCATAGATTCATAGAATCATCATAGAATCATAGAATCATAGAATTATAGAATATGTTGGGTTGGAAGGGACCTTTAAAAGCCATCCCTGCAGTAAGCAGGGACATCTTTAACTAGATCAGGTTGCTCAGAGCCTCATCAAGCCTGGCCTTGAATGTCTCCAGGGATGGGGCCTCCACCACCTCTCTGGGCAACCCGTTCCAGTGTCTCACCACCCTCATTGTGAAGAACTTCTTCCTAATGTCTAATCTAAACCTACCCTGCTCTAGTTTAAAACCATTGCCCCTCATCCTATCGCTACATGCCCTTGCAAACAGTTGGGTCTGTCACTCCTGAATGGTTCATAGCCATTGATTGCAGCATTCCAGTCATGTGATTTGTCCCACCAAGTTTCAGTGATAGCGATTAAATCATAGCTTTCTAGCTGCACAGTGGCTTCCAACTCCTCCTGCTTCTTACCCATGCAACGCGCATTAGTATACAGACACTTTAGTTGAGCTATCAGCTATGTCACTTTTTTAGAGGAACACACAATAACTGCTTACAGGTTCTGGTGGGTTTGTCTTGTCTGGCTACCAGGTGCCCACCAAGTTATTCTCTCAGTCCCCGTCCCCAGCAGGAGAGGGGGAAAAAATAAGATGGAAAAGCTCATGTGTCAAGGTAAAGACAGGGAAATCACTTACCAGTTACTGTCACAAGCAAAAAAGGACTTTACTTGGGGAAAATTAATTTAATGTCTTGCCAATTAATAGCGGAGTAGGATATTGAGAAATAAAAACAAAAATAAAAACACCTTCCCCTCACCCCTCCTTTCTTCCCAGACTCAACTTCACTCATGACTCTTCTATATCCTCCCCTCCATAAACCATGCAAGGAGCTGGGGAATGCGTGTTGCAGTCCGTTCACAACACTTCATCTCTACTTCTCCTTCTTCCTCACAGTTTTCCCCTGTGCCAGTGTTGGGTGGTCCCTCCCACAGAATACAGTCCTTCACAAACTTCTCCAACATGGGTCTTTCCCATGGGCGGCAGTTCTTCAAGAAGAGGGTACAGTCCTTCGGGAATGGACTATTCCAGTGTGTGTCCTCTATGGACCATGATTCCTGCCAAAAGGACCTGCTGCTTCATGGGTTCCTTTCCACGAGCTGCAGCTCCTCCCAGCTTGGGGTCTCCACAGGCTGCAGCTTCCTTCAGGGCACATTCAGCTACTCTGGTGTGGAGTGCTCCACAGGCTGCAGGGTGGATATCTGCTCCTTCATGGTCCTCCATGGGCTGCAGAGGAATCTCTGCTCTGGCATGTAGAGCACCTTCTCTCCTTCCTTCTTCACTGGTCATGTTTGCCTAGTTGTTTCTCTCACATTTTTTCATTCCTCTCTCACAGCTGGTGTTGCACAGTGTTTTTTACCATTTTTAAAATGTGATATCACAGAAGCACTACCACCAGTGTTGCCAATTGGCTCAGCTTTGGCCAGCAGCATTTCCATCTTGGAGCCAGCTGTAGCTGGCTCTCTGAAATGGGGGTGGCTCCTGGTGTCTTCTCATAGAAGCCACCCCTACAGTCCTTCTCCTGCCCTGCTACCAAAACCTTGCCATGTAAACCCAATACAGAGCCATTTCACAGGTGTTCCCCTCTCGGTGCCTAATGCATTAGCAACCCTTGGCTCCTCTCTGTTACTCAAAATTCCATCTCCTTCCTCTGCTAAGTCTAGTTTAAAGCTCTCCTTATAGGTATGTTTAGGTACCTTTGCCTTTGTATGCCCTCATGGGTTGTCTGCCCTTGAAACAGGACTCCAACTACAGACAGCATCCTCAGGAAAACTCCCGTGGACTCCTTGTGCAAAGGTTTTGTCTGGATTGGAAAATTAGTTTAGTATCAGAACTTCAGCAAGGAAAGCATCTTCTCAAAGTCTACGGGGATTATATAGCTAAATAAGAATTTGCTTTGACTTACTGACTTTTGAGCCATGACAGGATGTGTGTGAAGGCTGGTGCCTTGGGTGGTTCCCAATGTATTGGTGAGGAATGAACGCCAGGGTGGAGGCTTGTGACTTGGATTCCCCTTTCCCACTCTTTTCTAGCTCTTTTCAGACCACTTGTAGGCAATTACTTTTTTTCAATTGGTCTATGTGTTTGCCAGAGGTCTGAGATAATCAACTTTTAGAAACTTTTCTGTGCTTTATATGGAGTTTTGTGATCAAAGCCTATATAGGAGACTTATCCCTGTGGTTCATCTGCTTTGTGTCAGCAGCCTTATGTTGGTTCCTTCCTTCTATTTGTGGCTAAATTTTAAAAGGAAGTTTCAGACCTTTATGGAAGTGACTCAAAGTCATTCTTCAGTTGCCAATTTAGCTACAGCTCGCTTGGCTTTTTGAACTGCTTTACCAACTGACTGCTATTCTTTTTGAATGAACTATAAAAGTGTAAGCAGCAGGTAAAATATATAAAAACCTGCATTCACATGGATCTTCTCACTGTTTAAATGATCATAATTTTCCAAACTCACTTGAGATGTACACAGTATGTATCTGTCCTGCCACCTCTGTGATATTTTTATAAAGTGTTCTTAATTACAGTTTTCTTCAAAATAATCATTTTACTATTATGTAGATAAAATACATGTTCAAAATGCCGTTTCCCTCACTGTGTGATATTCTCATTATCAGGCTCCATAGCAGTAGAACAGAATAGCCTATACAAGAGACTGTGGTTTAGAGAGTCTCTGAGGTCTTTCACCTAGCCCGATATTCTGTAGCTACCATGAGTAGAATCACAGTTGGGTGATTTACCCTATCCTCTCCTCTCCTTTTATCAGTCACCCAAATTTTACAGTTTCAGGAGTCAAATTTTACCCATAATTCTACCAAAAAAAAAATTATAAAGCAATTCTTCATTATTTAATCAGATATGCAGTGTTTCTGTGTTCATGGCAGTACAACGCCTGTGTATATATATGTACAGGCATAAATATGTTTTTATGTGTGTGTATGTACATACACGTGTATAAAATATGGAAATTTATATATGTTTACTTATAAGTGTATGTATTATAGTACCTCTATTCAAAGAATGAATGTTTCTGTTTACAGATTTTTTTAAAAAGCATTAAATACAGGATATCAAAGTTAAAATAGCAGCCAAAAAATCGTTCCTTTTGTCATATTCAAATAAAAATTGAGAATGGAAGCTGAAACTACCAAAAGTAGGAGAAAGCTTGTTATATAAGATGTACCAAGAACCTGTTCAAACAGCAGAGTATCAGCACAGCCTATGCAGATGTGGCCCACGTGCCAGTTGCTTTTGAAAAATAAGTACTGCATCATAAGTCCAGTAACCAACTTTTCCTCAAGACTGATCATGATTTCTTAGTCTCTGCAGTATGGAGTAAGTGATAACAGTATCCATTAGCAATTAGCAATTAGCTGGTCTAGGATGTTTCAAAATTCTCTTAAGACCATGGCATTGTCTTAAAGTGAATTCTTCCTATCCCTATAGATTTTTATACTGAACCATGTCATCAAGAAAAGAGAAAGTGTGGTTTTTTTCAGTCCTTGTTCTCTTTCTGTCTTAACTGGGGCATCTTAAAAGAAGTTGTTTCAAAGTTGTCTCAGTTGTCCAGGGTCAACAGCTGAGGAGGCCAACAGCCTGGCAGATCACAGCAGAAGCAATTCTATACTGAAAAGAAGTAATAACATAAATGTTTTAAGAGGTGATAGCTACGGAAGCTGTTGAAATCAGTGGATTCATATACTATATGCTCTTATATTTTATCTTTATTATGTCTACATCTAGTTGCAGTGACAAGAAAGTGATTTGCTTTTTTTTTATATTTTCAACCTTCCAGAAAAATGGCTGAAGAAGAGTCAGCACATTAATACCTTACTGTATTCTTTTATTCTTCTATATATTCTTTTTGCCAATTCCATTAAATTTTTAGATTCCATCAACCTCTTGTGGGAATCCTTACCTTAAAGTGTTTATCTTTTTCTCTTTTATAATACATTTCAAAGATATTTTCCTAGAAAAATTATTTATGAAAGCCAGGCTATGTTTAAAACAACATATCAGACTATCAATAATGTAAAAAATGTTTCACTCAATTATTTGCTCAAGTAAGTGTTTCAAGGCTAAAAGTCATGTAAGTTGTTTCATTTTTCACTTGAAATATTTGATCCATGACATAAGAAAGAGGCAAAAAGATGAAAAAATGCATGAATATTAACATGGGTATTTACATAAATTAATTTATTTGCTCACACAAAATGTTATTGTAAGTTACTTTGACAAGAAAACAGTATTGCTAGGCCCTATTCACACACAGGCGTAAAAAATGTTTTTGTTTTTGTTTTTGTTTTTTCTTTTTCTGGTTTGCTTTTATGTGATTTTTTAAAAAAATATTTTTTTTTTCAGATTTATGGCCTAATTAAGCCATTTTTAAATGGAATGAAGGCAATTTTAGCATTTTTGAATACAAAACAGAAGTTCCATTAACAAAATCAGTTAAGAACCTCTGGAAAAAGAGTGAGTGAAATTTAAGAAATCAGGACAGCAAAGAGATAATCAGTACCATGAGCTAATTAAAGTGATTAGTAATGAGGGACCATAAAGATGGTGTACATTAAAATGCAGATATTCTCACTTCTATTGCATCTGTCTTCAGACTAGATGAATTTAATACAATGCACAAGGAATGCCCTACCGAATCAGACCAAAGATCTGTACCCTAGAATTATGTCTATAACAAATGGCTAAGGAAAAGAGTAAGAATAGGAAAGCATGGTGTAGTTTTTACCCAGAACATTTTCCCCCTTTACAGTGACTTGTGGCTTTTGGAATTGTCCTGGTTTGAGGTAAAACAGAACCAATTTTCTTTTCAGTAATTTTACTTTTCAGCTAAGCCTCTTCTAACTAACTGAACTCTCTGAAGTTAACGGCATATTGTTCAGAGTGTCCACTTCTAGCAGAGGTAAGGCCTGATGTTTATAGTTAGTGTCAAGGAACGGTATGCAGAGAGGCTCCTGCTTATACTTGCTGCTATAACAACCAAGGTCAGATCACTTTGTTATGTGCCCTCTTGGAGGGTTGGAAGCAGAAGAGTGCAGAGAGGTCGTGCCTCTGGGGAGGAACAGGCAGGACAGGTGACCCAAAACTGACCAGTGGGGCATTCCATCCCATCTACATCATGCTCAATATAAAAGCTGAGGATCAAAGGGTCAGCCTCTTTCTTCAATGGCCAGTGTTTGAGGAGGACAGTGTCTGTTTGTCTGCCTTTGATCCCAATCTGTGCATTCCTGAATCCAGATCCGGAATCCAGTTCCCATCCATCGCTGAGTTCAGTCTTGGACTTTCCCAGTGCCTGTTGGTGACATGATTGTCATCCTGGGATCTCAATATGTTTTTGTATGTATTGCATATATTTCATTATTTTCTTATTAATAATTTTATTATTAATATTTTATTAAAGTAGTTTAGCTTCTTTTCAACTCATAACTTTCTCTCTCTCATTCTTCTCTCACTTGAGAGAGAAGTTAGAGAGAGCATCTGTCATTCATTTTAGTGGCCCGCTCAGCCCTAATCAGGACTGTTGTCATCTTATGTGATAACTCTCACTGTATTTTAACTTTACAAATTTACCCACTTCCTATTTTTTAGTATCTGTAATCTCTTAGTGTCATCGCAGCCTGTAGATCTATAGTTTAAATAAATCCATGATGAATAAAGATATTTTCCAGAACCAAATCTGGGTCAATTTTTCATTTCTTAAGTGCTTTTAGCATTTTTACTAGTGTGCTCTCTTTGGGACTTGTGAGGTTTTTAACATCTTTGATTTGAAGTGGCTGCCCTATTAATTTAGCCCCCTTGTACACTTAGTGGTCTTAGACTCCATGGTAGATGTTTAAATAACTATGCGTATATTGTACTTTTAGGTCCACGAGCAGAGCCTTCCCCAGCCTGCTTCAAGGTAGGCTAGGAAACAGCTCAGACAGCAGATCCCTGACATGACCAAGTAGCCTGCAGCGAAGAGAAAAGTAAACCCAAATGGTAAAGCATTCATACCTTCTACATAATGCGTCAATGGGTGTTTGCCCACACTGCAAGACTAGCAGATCCTACCACCCTCTAGCTAACTCTTTTGGAATGAGTGGAAGTCCAGTCAACCTTGCTAGCCTGAAGCAGATGTCTCACACTCCTGAGGGCAGTAGACACTGATGTTTAGGCACATGAATTATTCCCACTGACAAGACTTTGAGGAAGTAGGACTCTTCATTAGCTCAGTGATCATAGAGCTGGTGCAAAAACATAGGAAGAGGCATAACAATGACATAATGAGTGCGTGCATCTAAGTAAAAAAAATAACCAAACAAAACCCAAAAAAGACCCCAACCAACCATCAAAAAAAGCCTCTTACTTAAGAAATACAGAACATTTCTTAATTGAAACTTGAGTTTATATGATCTCTTTTATCAATTACAAGCTTGCAGGCAGATTGATTCCTTGGGCAATCTCAGAGGATATGCATTCCCATGACATCTTCCACTGGGTTTGTCTTGTTTAGAGGAAAGGAGACTGAGGGAAGACCTTATTGGTCTTTACAGATTCCTGAGGAGTGGAAGTGGAGAGAGAGATGCTGCACTCTTCTCCCTGATATCCAGGGACAGGATGCATGGAATTGTTCATAGCTGTATCAGGGAAAGTTCAGACTTGACGTTAGGAAACATTTCTTTGCTGAGATGGTGATCAAACACCAGAGCAGGCTTCCTAGAGAGGTGGTCAATGCCCCATGCCTGTCAGTGTTTAAGAGGGATTTGGACAATGGCCTCAATACTGTGCTTTAACCTTTGGTCAGCCCTGAAGTGGTCAGGTAGTTGGATTAGATGATCGTTGTAGGTCCCTTCCAGCTGAACTATTCTATTCTGTTCTGTTCTGTTGTATTGTATTGTATTGTATTGTATTGTATTGTATCGTATCGTATCGTATCCTATCCTATCCTATCCTATCCTATCCTATCCTATCCTAGATCTTCCCTTCCAGACTTCTAACTAGGAGTTCCAAAAGATCTTTTCTAGACAAATCTGATGTTGAGACTAATTTCCCCAGGAAAATAAAAGATTGAGATCATCATCCTCACTAAATAAAGCCTTTTCAGAAAAACAAAGTCAGCTTGTTTCATATTAAGTGCATCAAATGAAAGGGACTAAAGACCCTTAACAAGTCCACATTTGAGTATAGAGGAAGTACAAGTAAGTACAGCAGAGAGGGGAGAAGGCACCAACACAGGCAGCAGGTCCCAGAGCAGCCATACTCCATTCTCTGGCTGTGCTCGGGTATATAGCTGGTGAGATTTCAAACACCCCAAAGGCATTATAACCTACACCAGACCACTGTCTGCTCCCAAAGAGTTTGGACTAGAAAGACGCAAAGATGGTTTGGAGCTGCTTTCTGCACAATCCCCTTCAGCTGTAGTAACATATACCTTGTATCTTTTGTGATCCAGTATGTGACTTCTATGGTGTTAGCAATAGCAGCAATACTAAGTTTTTTTCTCCTCATGTAGGACTGCAGCTAAAGAGGAATAAAATATGTCATATGCAGTCTTGGGCTTGAAACTGAGCGTCTGTTACTGCAGTATAAATAGTATTATAACATTTTATTATACAATATTTAAAATGCCATGGCTACTAAAATAGTGGTATAATAGTGTATGTGAATTTTGGTTGGGGAAGGGAGATTGCACAATATTCTGGGCCATGGAATCATGGAAACCTAATGATTTTTACACAGTCATGGACTTAGAGAGCTAAACAAATTTTGTTTGTTTTACCTTCCTTAATTCAATTTAATGTATTTAAAATACTTTTTCTGCAGAGAAACCTTGCTTGAATCAGTTGATTAACTCAACTGACAGACAAATAATGTTTGCTGTTTTTTTCCTGCAAAGCACACAATATCTTATCCAGGAGTATAAATTTATGCTATTTTAATTCTAATAACTTTTTTTTTTGGTGTCAAGGAAAAAAAAGCTATAGGTTTATCACAAACACAAAAATGTAATTTTTGTTGTGAACTGCCTTAACTACACAGAAATTCTGATTCAGCCATCACCTGTAAGGGGCTACTGTTTTCTACTGTTTTATAAAATAATCACATAATTGCAGCTCTCAACATTTTCTATTGAAATGTCTTTTTCTGAAAGAAAATAACACAGTTAGATATAATGAAAGAAAGCCATTATTAAAATTTGTCAGGTGCTTTCTATTTTATATGGCAAGATACTAAGCTGTTTCCAAAGAAATAAAGAGAAAAATTCAATGTTTTGATCATTATCCAGGATTTCATCTGTGTTATAACTATACAAGATTGTAGGCTGTTTCATGGTACCATTTCTCCAATGCACCTGTAGATTGCATGCTTGCAAAATTGCTTGAAGTTTCTGCAATGAATTTTTGTGGGATGATGAAGGTGTTCTATTTTTTTTTATTCTCAAATGTGGTAGGGAAGAATAAATTTTATTGTTTGTTCTAGTAATTATTTCACTTCTCGTGTGTATGTCAGTGGGGCAATGCATGCAAAAAAGACAGGATTTTTTTATCTGAACCGTGTCTTCTTTGTTGAAATGTTTTTGTTTACAGAATTCCTGGAACATACTTATCATATAGATAAAATTATTTGCTGTGAAGAGATGCACTTTTAAATCGTTTAAACTTTTAATTTAGAGAAATAATGAACTGTGATTATATAATTAATTATAATGTATGTTAGCTACTGCAGTTAGGTGATACTGTATTGATTTCAGTGGGAACATTGATTTATATCAGAGAGGATTAGGTTCACAGTCTGCTACTTTTTTTTTTTTTAACTTGTCCTAGGAAATATACCTCTACAGGACAATTTGATATACCTCTGAGGGACAATTTGAAATCCTGAACACTTACTTTCCTTGGCAACATGTATTTTGATATTTCATCTGGTATGACTATTAGCATGTGCAATTTTTAAATCACCTAAACTAAAGCTTAGCCTTTTCATTTGATTCAATAAAGTATCACTATTGGGTAATAGTTAAATGTTCGATGGGAAATGTAGATCATAATGAGCATGTTTCCCCAGAAAAGCCATGCACACTTTCTTTCCAAATGCTAGAGCAGTTATAAGACTGCTTCACTGAAATGCCTACAAGCAAATTTAATTAGTCAGTTAAATGAAACTGTCGTAAATTTAGGAAACATTTTTTTAGTAAATTGTAGCCTTAGGTATTTCTTAATTTGCTTTGTGTAACTTCAACTGGAAAGACTGTTTATAATATTCTATTTGTTCAGCATGGATGAAGGTCGCTTCACATTTGCTTTTATCTTCTCGTTGTCTGGCCGTTTCACAGCTGTTTGAATTTTAATAAGAAAGAACGTGTTTGGAGGGATTCAGTGAAAAAGGAAAAAAAAAGTGATATTTAGGAGTTTCATAATAATTCTTTTCTTCCCAGTAACAGAATGAAGATGATGTTTTTATTTCGAATTGTAGATTATGGAAATGAATGCTACAGACGAAATTAATAGGTGTAAAATTATGGTAATTATAGCCATGGTAACCAAATTTCCTTGTGCATTAGAAAGTAAAGGCCTTTGATACGGTACTATAGGTCAGGCATGGTATCATTGACTCACGGCATATCTGCTCACAATAACCCTTTTATGGAGAATGTTTAAGTGGTCTATTAAAACAGAAAAATGTTTCAGAATTAACAAATGACACCTGAAAAGAAAAAGAGAAAGAGGAATTAAAAAAGTGTTAGGCAGGGCTGCTGAAGTGCTGTAAGTACTTATTAAAATGTATGTAGCCTTCCCCTACATTGCATAGTTACTGACTTGAAACCTGCAGCCCTTTCTTTACTTCTTTTGAAGGTGTACACTGAAAGACAGAGTGGTAGAACTCATCTGAACATTTTTTGGCCAATCACTTTGCATTGTCAACATATTTTTGTGTGTGGAGTGCAGAACTCTACAGGAGAAAGTAGTGAGTAATCACAGCATAGAAACCACGTTAACCTCATTAGCACATTGAAAAGTACAATTGATATAGAAACAGAATGACTTAATCATTCCTTCCAGAAGTACTATAGTGTTTACCTACACTGCCTTAAGAAAAAAGATTGAAAATATACATGCTTCCTGATATCTGTGCTGAAAGATAAACAGAGAGAGAACACAAAGATTTAGTAATGGATTTGTTAAGTGAGTTTTAAAATATACCAAATTCTTTGTTCCTACTTACCACTTGTGGTGGAACTAGAATAGTCCATGTTGTCTATTCCATGGAAAAAAACAAAAAGAAGAATCTTTACAGGTTTGTTTGTTTTTTCCCAGTGCCAGCAGGGGTAAAGCAATGTCAGGTTGTCATGCAAACATGCATCTCATTAAATGATCTGTGTAAACACAAAATCACTGGTATCACTAGTATCACTAGGAGGGCATGGTCCTTTCAATCACACTTTATCTACACAGACCAGCCTGATACAGCATGGAATTTACTCAGGCCATGGGGTTGGAGTCTGACTATAGAGACATATAAATCTTGGGGAATGGAAATTTGCTTGCACTGTATTTAGTCCTTGAAATTCTCCCCTCCAGAAATATTTGAGCAATCCATATGACCCCAATCATTCTTTGACATGTAGAAGTTTCCTAATAGTGATCAGTTCACCAAATTCAGAAATAGTGAGTCCTCATCTCATTTCCAGAACATCGTCTCTGTTCTTGAACTCAGACACTCATGAATATTAAGGCAAATACATACCATTTTTGTTCCTGTGCAATCACATTTCCCTCAGAAGACTCGTACAAAGCCCACGCATCCAAGAATGCTCCCAACCCAAAATCTGTAATTTGTCTCTCTGGAGAGTAACACTGATCAGTTCCTTTAATTTGTTGTCTTTGGGTGCCAACAATACTGCTTCACTGAATTAAATCTTTGAATGCTGCCTCTATGCCAAATTAGATCAGTTTCTGGAGATAAAGACATAAGGCATCATTTCCAATTTGACACAAGGCAAAATAGCTGTTGCTTCTTAATGTAAATTACTTCTAGGTTATGCCTCATCTAAAGGAGGTGGTCTCTGTGTATGTCTAAATTAGCAAGTAACACATTACAAATAAGAGTAAATCTGTAGTGCAAAGCAGGTTGATGTGAAGGATCTGACATCTATAGTGTATGTGTCTTAATGATTTTACTTCTGAGTAGTTCTGGATTGATACCATATTTTGAACTTTCATTATCATATGCAGTATATCTTCTAATTTCATTTAATATCGATGGAATCCAGTATGCAAACTATAATCTCACTATGGGATGTATTCCAAAGACAGGTAATGGGGATGATTCACTTCAAAACATGCTCATAAACAGAATACTAATGTAGATGCTCTGTTTACACCTTAGATGATATAATAAACTCAAATACAAAACACACAATTGCCTATTACAATGTTCAGATCATACACAATAAATCACTTGTTGGACAAATAATGTATGGCTTTATAACTATGCTAAGAGATGTTTATCTAAACAGCGTGATAATTTTTTTTTTTTCTATATTCTGGAAAGCAGGAGAAAATGTTCTGCCTGTGAGTGTTTGCATACCAGATGCTTTGTACTATCTATAGGTAGATTTAGGTAACATTTTTTAGTTCCGTGCAGAAAGTCTTTTCACAATATATAGGTTTAAGAATTCTATATTTCCAAATTGCATTACTAGTTTTTGTTTGTACTGTGTAATAAAATTTTCCAGAAAATAACATAGTTCTAAGCTGTCTCCTGTTAGTTTCTTTTCCACTGGGAAGATTTCAGAACAATATTTATTGCTTCTTATTTATATCTGACTAATAGCATTACAGTCATTATACAAACAACAATGGCCACCTGAGGAACTAGAATTAAGTGAATAATTGACAAATTAAACTCTCTCTTCCAGTGAACAACAAACCTATGAGCAAATTGTAAGTAAAATATATCTCTATGAATAATTCTAGATTTGTAAACTGTGAGTCGCTTATTGGACAATTATTGTTTTTTGTGTATAATATTCAGTCTTACGAGGTCCTTCTGATATGCTGCATAAGTCACAGAATCACAGAACGGTAGGGGTTGGAAGGGACCTTCAGAGATCAGCTAGTCCAACCCCCCTGCCAGAGCAGGTTCACCTAGAGCAGGCTGGACAGGAGTGCATCCAGGTGGCTTCTGAATATCTCCAGAATAGGAGACTCCACCACCTCTCTGGGCAGCCTGTTCCAGTGCTCTGCCACCCTCAAAGTGAAGAACTTTTTCCGCAGGTTCACACAGAATTTCCTGTGTTACAGTTTGTGCGTATTGCCCCTTATTCTGTTGCTGAAAAGAGTCTGGCCCTGTCCTCTTGACACCCACCCTCTAGACATTTATAAGCATTGATGAGATCCCCTCTCAGTCTTCTCTTCTCTGGGCTAAACAGACCCATGTCTCTCAGCATTTCCTCAAAAGAGAGGTGCTCCAGTGCCCTGATCATCTTTGTAACTCTCCGCTGGACTGTATTCGGTAATTCCCTGTCCTTCTTGAACTGGGGAACCCAGAACTGGATGCAGTACTCCTGATGTGGCCTTACCACGGCAGAGCAGAAGGGGAGGATAACCTCCCTTGACCTCTGGCCATGCTTTTTTTAATGCACCCCAGGAGACCATTGACCTTCTTGGCCACAAGGGCACATTGTTGGCTCACGATCAACCTGTTGTCCACCAGGACTCCCAGGTCCCTGTCTGCGAAGCTGCTTTCCAGCAGGTCAACCCCTAACCTGTAGTGGTGCATGGCATTATTCCTCCCTAGGTGCAGGACTCTCTTCAGTAGTTCCCTGTCTTTCTTGAACAGGACTTGATGGGTGTTGAGTTTGACTAAACTGTCTCTAACCCGATCATCCTTGACTGAGGGAAAGTCTTCCTGTCTCCAGGCTCTCTCTCTTACCGCCAGGGTCTGGGATTCCTGAGGGTTGGCCTTAGCAGTAAGGCTGAAGCAAAGAAGGCATTCAGTAATTCCACCTTCTCTACATTCTCTGTCACCGGGGCACACACCTCATTTAGCACAGGCCCACTTTTTCCCTATTCTTCCTTTTGCTACTGATGTACTTGAAGAAGCCCTTCCTGTTTTCTTTGACATCCCTTGCCAGATTTAATTCCAAGTGGACCTTAGCCTTCCCTGTTGCATGTCTGCATACTCTGACAGTATACTCAACATACTCCTCCCAAGTGAGCAGCCCCTTTTTCCACATTCTGTAAACTTCCTTCTTCCCATTGACTTTTTTAGAAGCTCCTTGCTCATACATGCAGGCTTCCTGCCTGCTTTGCTTGATTTTTCACTTATAGGGATGCACCGATCTTGAGCTTGGAGGAAATGGTTCTTGAATATTAACCTGCTCTTTTGGACTCCCCTACCTTCTAGAGCCTTAACCCATGGGATTCCTCCAAGTGGGTCTTTGAAGAGGACAAAGTCAGCTCTCCTGAAGTCCAGGGTTGTAATTCTACTTTTTGCCCTCCTTCTTCCATGCAGGATCCTGGACTCTACCATCTCATGGTCACTGCAGCCAAGGCTGCCCCCAACCTTCATGTCCCCAACTAGTCCTTTTTTGTTAGCACAAAGTCCAGCAGAGCACCTCTCCTCATTGGGTCGTCCAACACCTGTGTCAAAAATCGACAATGCTCTTCAGAAACCTCCTAGACTGTGTGTGCCTGGCTGTGTTGCCTTTACAGGAAATATCAGGGTGGTTGAAGTCCCCCATGACAACCAGGGCCTGTGATTGTGAGGCTACTTTTAGCTGTCTGTAGAAGGCCTCATTGACTTCCTCTTTCCTGATCAGGTGGCCTGTAGTAAACACCCACAACAGTGTCACCTATATTAGCCTGACCCTTAATTCTTACCCATAAATTCTCAACATGTTCTTCATCCACCCTTAGGCAGAGCTCACTACATTCTAGTTGCTGTCTCACGTAGAGAGCAATTCCACCACCTCACCCTGCTGGCCTATTTTTCCAAAAAAATACAGAGCCATCCATGACAGCATTCAAGTCATGTGAACTGTCTCACCATATGTCTGTAATTGCAATGAGATCATGGCCCTGTGACCGCACACAGATCTCTAGTTCTTCCTACTATTCCCCATGCTGTGTGCGTTGGTGTACAGGCATTTCAGAGAGGCAGTTGAGCATGCGGGTTTCCCTGGAGGGGACCAAGAGGAACCACCACAACCATACACACCCTTGAGGTGGTTGGCCTTCTGTTTCTTATCTTGGGAGATGTATTACATGGTACTGTTTTGTTCCACAGATGTATGGGTGTAATTCTAAGAACAGGTTTTCTGGAGCAGTGTTCACCTGTATTACATTTGCATTTGAGAATTTTTAGTATTTATGTAAATCATGTTGCCCTCATGAACACTCTTTTCAGTGTTGTTTTTTTTTTTTTTGTCGTTGCTATATACAGGAAAAATAATCAGGAAATAACTTTTTCTAAATGGTAGGTGACAATGCTGTCCTCCCTATGTATACTTTGTGTGGTGTTGAGGTACTTTGCAATTGGCATTTAGTATCTTCTCAATTTTTATCTCAACTGTTCTTTCAAAAGGAAGATTGTTAACATTTTCCCTGCTTTTCAAATGGAAAATTTAATTCTTAAACCATTTCATGATAACCAGAATAACCAGTGTTTCATCCAAGCCCATGTGGACCCATCTGGGAACATCAAGTTTGGATTTTATCTTTTAAGTTTCGGTTCAGTTGTTCTCCTAGCTTTATAGAAAGACAGTTTAAATCGTGTTTTGTGCCAAAGATCCATGGAACAGAAAATCAAGAAGCAGATGATATCACCATCACAGTATGGAACTGTATCAAAATCTTTTGGTGACTCTGCCATCAATTTATGCCAAATAATAGAATTATTTTTTTAATTGTTTTTTGCTGGGAAAGGAGGGTGACGGGAGTACAGTGTACTTGAAGAACTGGTGGGCAGTTTGAGAAAACAAAGTATATGATTTGCTTTAAAATAGTGGTGCTGAACAGTGATGAGAGTATTTGATACAGCTAACAAATACTTGGCTTACAGAAAGCAGAACTTAATAGTTCTGGCTTCCAAAGTGGGATGCTGGTGATTATATGCTTTCTACTTTAGACATCCTGTGATATCTTTTTTTGCTTCAGTAGGCAGATATTCTCTATGGTGCCGGTCCTGAACCTCAGACATCTGTCTCATCAGGGAGTCTCTGTTAATAATGAAATTTTACTGCTAATACATCACAGCTTCCTATAAGAATTGCTGTGCAGTCTCTCAACAGCATTTGTCTGAGATATATTTTACTAAACAGAACCCAAGATAGGCTCATCCCTTAAAATCCCCTTCTGGTCATTGCATTTCCCTCCATTCATAGACTGAGAGGAAGGTTGAATGGTTAGCTGTGATCCCACTCAGAATCCAGGTGGATAATGTCATTACCTGGAAGGGCCACCTACCTATATGATTTTCCTTTTGGGGATTATATATAATTGATGACATGCAGTGACACACATTTTCTTTTGCCAAAAAGTAAATAGCATATAGAGACACAAATACCTAAAGGAAAAAAACATATGTACATTTACTTACTTACTCTTGGCATTTCCCTCAGCCCTAGTACAGATATTCATTAGTACCTCCCATTTTCTTGGAGAACCCTGCTGGCTGCGGACTCCAGCAGTCTCTGTTACACATCTCTCCATGGGGCTGACCTCTCCATGGTTCAGTGTTAATGGAGTACACATTCTTTGTTCAATGTTGAAGTGAATGAGTCTTAGTGTCTTTTTTAAACTTGTCTTCAATTTTACTATACCTGACAGGTTTCTGTAAAAACATATGTAATAACCATAATAAAAGGTCCATTGTAAGCATACAAAAGATTTTCCAACACCTACAATATTCACCTTCTATCCTAATCATGTACATTAAAATTTACTTTATTAATGACTTCCAAAATGGCAAAGCTGGAAGAATTTCAACAATTCATAGAGGATGCTAATGCTGTCTTCTTCTCTTCCTTTTTTCTACTATCCACAACTTGCTTTCTTCTTGCCTGCAGCTTCTAAGTAGAAACCTCTCAGAGTAAGCTAAAATTGTCTGCAAGCTAACTATTAGGCAGATCCCTCATTTCCAGTTTGATGCTTTACTTTTTGAATTAAAACTCTTTGGGGAAGAGATCATCTTTTTAGTAATGATTGTGTAATGCTTAGTTTTATGAGGTCCTTGTCTATGACTGGAAATTTTGGCTCTGCAATAATACAAGTAGTGAATAATAAGAGTTGACTGTACACGAGAGGCAATGAACACCGACAGAAATATTGTCAGCTAAGTGCTTCGAACAAAGAACTTCCCAAGGGCAAGTCAGGGACTTAATTTCTAAGAAGATAATAAGTCCACATTAAACTTATTATCTTTCAGTCTATTAAAACACATCTTATTTTGGCGGAGTCTGTACTAACGAGTGGGATGTGATAGCACTCAGGAGAATAGTCATGTTTGTGTTGTTCACACCATTTCTGATTAAAATAGCTTCTCTCAGTGATATGTAAAATCAACCTGTTTCCTATAAAAAGTTGCACTTTCAGAAGTTTTGAAACTGAAGCTATTTGCCAATACTTAATCATCATTTGATAGAGAAGATAGCTTTCAAAAGTCTCTGACCTTTTAGTTTGTGTACACTCTCCTGTTTGACCTTCTAGAGCCCACCCATGTTTTGCAGCTTCAGCTCTCTCTCTCTTCCCTGCCCATTTTATGGTATAAATGTGGTCATCACTGCTACAATATCCACAAACTCTTATCTTCCAGGTGGAAGCTGCTACTTGTTCTTGTTTTAGAAATATAGACCCAAAGCACAAAGAAGCTTTGTGATTTGTCCTTAGATACAAAAGAAGTCTGTAGTGGTGCAGAGATGTGAAGACATCTCTCCCATGCTTTGACCAATTGTTAAGTTGATGGATTTGTTTCTTTATAAAACCCTTGCTGATCTATACTGTGATGAGACCCTGTGATCCTCAAGGTGGAGCTGATCGTCCTTCCATTTTTTTCCTTCCCTTTTTGAAGTGAACACATCAGAGAAAAGGCTTCTGTTTCTAAATCTCAGCTTTATTTGAATGATCTAATACTAAATGAAAATAGAATAACTGAAAGAGAGCGAACCCTTTAGTGCTGCCTTGAAGCAACCTGAACAGGAGGCATGAAAAGAAGTCCCATATTCCCTACCTGCTTTGTCCTTGCAGGGCTTGTCCTTCCCTCTGGTTCTGTATGCAGTCTGGCATCTTTTGGTGGTTTCCTGGTTGACACCTACCCAGTCCCCTCTGGGTCCCTAGGAAACTTTCTTTTTTCTCTCATACCTTAGGCTTAACAAGTAGCTCAGATTCCTGCTGCAAGAATGCCATACGCTTCTATGAGACATCCCAGTGCTGTCTTTCTCTGGAACTGTTGTTTGATGTTATGTTCAGTTGGTGAGAGGGAAAGGATTTGTCTCCATCCTGCAATACCAGATGTTTCTTTGTGTTCATCCAGGGCAAGGCAAACAGACATTTGTGCTTCCTGGCCATCCCATTTTTGGTAGAATACATACATAACAGTAACCACACAGTAAACCTTGAGCAAACAAATCACGCATCTGCACAATTTGTCTTATATAACAAGAGATATGTAGTCCTGAGTGTTAATGATCTAGATCAAGCATAAAAATTGAATCAAACCCTTTTTCCCTAATGACATTAGGTTTGGCACCTGTCTATAGACTGACAAAATCCTTCATGTGTCACTCTTGTTAAAGTTACTGGGCTCCTAATAGGCCTTCTTTTTTTTTTTTTTTTTTTTTTTTAATCGCTAATGCTGAGACAATGAATCAAATCCAATTGCTTCAAGGCAAGACAGTCTAATGCACTCCTTTCTAAACTTTTTTCTTCCCTGATTCAACCTGTAAAATAACATCGGCATAAACAGTTTCTTAGTTAAAACATGGAAACGTTCCAATTGCTTAATATCCTCTAATGGAACTGTGAAAACACATATAAAATTAGCTGCAGTTAATTTTGCTCCCTGAAATTAGGTCCACAGAAGTACTGGTTTGATTTTTTGCGAAGTTTTCATAGCATTTCTGACTATTTGAAAACTTTTTCAGGTTCCTATTGACAGGATGTTATGAGACTTCTGTACTGGCAAAGCTCTCTTGAGAGGCTGTGAAGCATATTTTCTTCTATTCTTGATAGATTAGATTGAGCCTATTGTTGGCAAGCCTATTAATGTGCTGTTGGAAGTTCCAGGTGAGAACATGGTTCTGTCATACCACACACTGTGCACACATATAATGACTAAGGCATAGTTTTTGTCTTGAACAGATATATTTAAGATATTCCTTTGAAAAGAGAAGTCATGCCATTGAAACCATGGAAGAGGTCTAATTCTAAAACATAATTAGTCCTGTGTGTAAAAATTACGTTGATATTACTTGATAAATGTCAGACTAATTCTGCATTTTAGACTGTTTCTTTTTACAGAAATGTAATTTCACTGATTTCAATGAATATATTCCTGATTTGCATCATGGTAGGCAAGAAAGGAATCTGACTCATGGTTTGTTTTACCTTCTTGTGGGTTAAGAAAAGAGTGTTCATGTTGACAGGCACCTAAATAGTTACTAAAGGAGCACAGGGTAAATTATATAATAGCTTCTCTTAATGTAAGCCAAGTATCTCTGTGGATAGAAGAAGCAAGTGTCATTAAACAAACATAAAAACTGTTCTGGACTGAAGACAAAGAATTTAATTTGATGTAGCAAATTAAAGTATAACAATGAGTACTGTCTGTGCCAAGAGGCAAGAAAGAATTGCAATTAAGAATTCACCCTATTATTAACCTCTAGTTATTTTTGTCATAATTTAAACAAATGACTAGGATTCTTAATTGGGAAGTAGACAGCTTCTGCCACTTTCATCATTTTCTTGTTACTCTGTGTGTCAGTAAAGAAATCAACTATTATATCAGCCAATAAAACACCATTGTTACTGACAGGATCTAAAAAATTAGACCCAAAAATTTAAAATACATCACGCATATTGATGAACTTATTCATTATCATTCCTTTTATTATAAACATTTTGCATATGAGGAATTAAGGCAAGAGATCTGATAAATCTTTCTTTAAAGAAAAATAAGTGAACCAAATCGCAATTTAGCTGTGAGCTAGGACTGCAAAATAAATAAAAAGTCTGTTTTCAGGCTAACTTTCAGACAAACATTGAACAAATTTGCAAAAGATGACCATTTTTGTGAATGTGTTTATTCTTAGGGGAAAAAAAGCCAGCACACAACAAGAGCATTTTAATTTAAAAAAAAAAAATTGAAAAATAAAGAAGAAATAACCTGTTTCTGCTGTGGTACATGAAGATGATATGTGAAGAGACTTCTGTCTCATTGCAGAGTCTTGTGTCATGGTACCATCTCTATGGCATCAACTTTGCTTTCTGACACCAACACTAATGATGACTTAATATAATGTTAGGTGTATTTTATGTACTTAAAATGTAAATTCCTTAGTTCATACAGTCCAGGTTTATGCATTCTCTTTGTTAGTTCTCCATGCAATGTTAATTACCGGAATTCAATTTCTCTCCTAGATCTCAGAGAAGAAAGCTGAGTAGGCACTGACTAGATCTCTGATATGCATGATGATAAAATCTTTAAGTTGCCTGCATATTTATCCATAAAATTTGTGGATATGATATCTCTATATCTTGTCTGTGCAGATAGTCAAGCAACTACCTTTTCTGGGGAAGCCATCTCAAGTTTAGTGTGGTAGAAAATCCCTTCATCTCTTCCTTATTCCTCCCTTATGCTTGCAGAATAACAGAGCAACTTGCAAAGCAGAAATTTGACAGCTATGAAGTTCTGACAGATTTTCTAGGAGTGTGGTTGGAATCAACTTTTTGATGCCTCATTTACTGTGGTCTTTTTTTTTTATTATTATTATTTTTATACTTGCTGTGCAGTTTCTGTATTTTCTGCCTCGTTATACTTTCTTTCCATCTCATATTGTCTTTCTGTTTTCTATTTCTGACATTTTTCAGTAGAAAGGAAAGCATGAAAATCAGAATCTCCCTCAGGGTTGTTAAAGCTAATCATTAGTAGAATTGCAGTAAGTTGCCATAGTATCTTTAAATTTGAATCATTCAAAGTCCAGTATTTGCTGCTTCCTCTCTACTCTACCAGCCAGTCACACTCCATGCCAAGCTTTATCTTTTGAGAGCGCACTGCTTCTACTGTGGAACAAAACCAAAAAAAAACCAAACCAAAAAAACCCCCAACCCAAAATAAACCCCAAAACAAAAAAGCATTTTAAATCTGAAGCAACAGAAGTTACTATCTGCAGTACAAACGAAACCAAAGCAAACCAAAACACAAGACAAATTATTCTTCGAGAATCTGATGTATTAGTGTATTACTGAATAATCTCAGAAAAAAACAAAATCATAAAGTTTAGGTGTTGAAATGAATTTCAGATAGCAATATCCAAAATATAAGAGATGCAAGGGGCTTGGAGGAGGGGAGGAGTTTCTAAAAGCACTTTATTAAAGGAAAAAGCTTGGCAATAGCTATAGGCTTTTGTTAACACATGGTGAAACATTCCAATGAATAAGTTACAGACTACTGAAGGTCATCTCTTCTTTGTGACAGAAAACAGTGGGTGTCCCATCTCCTTGAGTTAGATGTGGCATTCGAAATGTAGTAAAAATTGCCCTTTCACTCCTGTGTACAGTAGATATTGGATGAAACTGTGACACAGCTTTAACCTTTCTTTATTTTTTAAAGCCCCATTAAATACTTCAGTTATGCTTTCTGTATATAATTTAGGGTCCCATAACGACTCTCAATGTTTTAACTGAGATTTTTATAACCTGATACCCAATTATTCTCTTAGGTATTCTTAAAAAAAAATTATTGAGAATTCTGAGTCAGGGACTTATAACTAAAATTAGTTTACTCTAGTGCTGGTAACCTGCAAAAAGAGCAATAGAATAGAACTGTTTCAGGTCCAAATGGCAAAGGGCCAAAGATCTGGGACACTGCAAAAAGGTGAACTCTTAGTATTGTCCTTTAATTTTCTCATCAGCATCCTGCAGTTTAATCTTCTATGTAGTGAGCAGTATCTGCCAGAAGATGCTCAGATATTGTGGTACTAAAGGTACTACAGCTTTGTAAACAAAGTGGATAGTTTAGGTTGATTTTCTTTAGACATTTAGTTAAAACAGATAAGAAGAATGGAAGAATGTTTATGGAGAATAATTAGAAGGAGAAGATGAAGTGTCTTACAGCACTGAGGAAGACCTTCCCACTGTGAGGAAGTCATTTGAAAAGAGGTGTTGAGATGTGAGTGGGAGAAAAATTTGAAGGCTCTTATAAAGTAACTTCAAGTCAGGTCAAATGAAAATGTAAAACACAGTATAAAAGATAGCCTTTTTGCTTCAAGATGAAAAGTTCAGTTTGATGTGCACAATGAGAAGCAACAGGAGGAATGAAGCAAGATAAGGTGGTTGAAAGAATCATGAATACAGAGCCCTTAGTAAAAGTGGCAGAGGAGAAAATATTCCAATATGAGTGATGCAACTTGTATAAGATACCAAAAGTCCAAATACTCTTTGAAGTATGCAACGTAAAGAAAAAAAAATTATTAGCAGCCTTGACACAGTGTCAGAAAAAGAGATCAGAGAAAGATGTGTACCAGTCATCCGTCATTAACTTGTCAGAATTTTCTGTTATTGAGCAGAAGTGTATAGAATGGAGAAGATTTTGAGAAGACAAGAGCCCTGATGCGACTCTCTGTCCAGTTCGAGCTGCATGTCAGAAAATCAAAAGAGAAGTTGAAGAATTGCAAGAGTTATATCAGAAATGGAGCGAGAGATTTGAAATTTGTCAATGTAGTAACGGCCCTTTCTTGTTTTCAAAAGTAGTCATCCTCTAGAAAAAAATCAGCAGCTAACATCTGTGTTTTTCTTTTTTTCTTTTTTTTTCTCTAATTCAGTTTTATTTTTCTCTTTCTGTATTGGCCTTTCTTTCAGGGTAGGGACCCTATTATGTAACAGGTAGGTATGAGGTTCAGGATTCAGCACCTATACTATTCCTTTAATGTTTTTTCTGCCTGTGTTATTTGGGCATGGGCATAAAGGGGACACTTTGAAGACAGACTTTCAAAATCTTTCCCTAGCTTCCCTCTTCAGTTCATAGCATTAGATTTAAATAGTTTGTGGGGAATTTACAGCTTCTTGTCTGTAAATTCGTACATCTTGTTTTACATGATGCTTATCAATAAAATAAGGATTTTCAACAGTATGTAATAAACAGAGATTTGTCATTTCATGTTGCAATAAAAGACAGAAGTGCCTCATTAAAATCTTTTTCATGCTGCTCTGTCTCTTCTTGTCATACTCATAAAAAGGTAGGAGAAAATTAACCTTACACAAGGCACTGCTGCAACAGTAGCATCAAGAAGTATCATGCTTATGCAGTCATTTTAGTGGGGCAGTAACAAATATTTTGTCTATTGCCATCAGTAAGTAATGTGAGTATTGTAAGTAAGTATTGTGTTGGGAGCTAGGGCTTTCACACCAGGTTGTTAAGTGATAACTGAAAACAGCAGGAAATCACTACACAGCTGAAGTGCTGCAGATACTGTGCAGTCCAATGTGTCTGCCATTGCCTGCTAACAAACATTGAGATTGAAATTTTGCTCAACTCCAGTTTGTGCATGGGTGAGGAAGCAGCTAAAACATTTCAGAAACATTTCAGATGCATGTGGAGAGACAGGATGGATGTTTCCATTTATGAATCAGGTGGCCTCTGGTTTAAATATTTAGACCACAAGTGGAAGCTCATCAGCGAAAGGTATGTTCTTGTGGACATCAACATCCTGGAGAAAAGATCCTGTGGGATGGGGTTTGTGAGGAGGAAGTGATATAGAAGATAATAACATAGTACTTCCATGTCTCTCACATATTTTCAACCAGTTGAAAGAGCAGAAGGGGAATATTTTTGCTCTCAAATTCAGTGCCTTCTCCCATTCCACTACAGTGATCCCTTGCATGATGTTCTCAAGAGGGAATGTGAAATATATTAAACATTTTATTTCGTCAGGTTTCTGGCTGGATGAAGGCAATGTAGGGCTGCATATAATGTTCTATAGCCTGTCCTAGTCAGTTTTACTGCATATAAACTCTTCTCCCTATACTCACTCAGCCACATCTCATTCTCAATAATGTATGAACCTTTAGAAAACAGATGACTACTTGAAAGCAGCAATCCCTTCAGTTTTTGTAGCCCTGGAAGCCTATTCATGTTCCTTGACAGACTGTCTCCTTTTTCCATGGAAAGTAACAGAAAGATAACTTTTGCTCCTCTTTGGTTTCCTGAGCAAAAGCAGAATCTTGACTGTGTTCAAATTGTCACACTGTATAATCCTTGGCTAAAACAGAGCCGCTACTGAATGTCTGGGTGTAAATGGCATGAGAATCAAAGCCTGGACACATCTGTATCTATCAGTTTCCATTAAGTCACAAAGGAGAGAGTGGGCCTGTTAAACTTCTTCAGACAAGTTATAACAGTTTGACCTCTGTCAAATTTAAATCATTCATTCATGAAGAAAGTTATTTTTCTGATATTGTTTTTTTTTCTCTCTCTCTCCTTGCCATAAACAGTTTGTGTTCCTTGTGGATGGTAATGATGAGCGACTTCTTGTTCTGTTCTGTAAGGGAAAGAGAGTACACCTCATGGATTTGGCCATATTCAATTATAGAAATTTTATCTGTAATGCTTAATCTGCCTACTGTTCTGTGAAGAAATTATGTTATAATGTTATAAGTTCTGGTTTTCTGACCTGAGAGAACCTGCTGTCAGATACTTGTGTTACTTGGTAAATATGAATTAATTGTAAATCTACTAATGGAGAAATAAGGGCACAAAATATAAAGCATAGGACATTTAATCTAAGACACCACGAAAATATTCACCTTTAATTTCCAGTTTATATAATGAGTGACGGAGCATACTTTTTGCATCAACAGAATGACCATATTCTGTTGTTCCCCTTTTCAATATACATAGGCTTGTGAAACTATTGTGGCTTTCTTTTTGCCTTCCAGAAAAGGAAATTACCTGAGGTGCTGGTGGAGAACAAACTGACCATAAGCTAAGAATGCACTATGTGGCAGAGAAGGCCAATAGCCTTCTGAGCTACATTAGCAAAAGCATTGCCAGCAGGTCAAGGCAAGTGATCCTATCCTCTCCACTCAGCCCTGATGAAACACATCTGGGTGCTGCATCCACTGCTGGCCTCCCCAGTACAAAAGAGGCAGGGACATAATGAAGGATGTCCATCAAAGGGCCAGAGTGGTTATTAAGGGCTTGAAGCATGTCCTACATGAGCAGAGGCTGACAGAGCTGCACGTGTTCAGACTGGAGTAGATAACATTCAGGCTCTTACCTATGTGTACAAATAGCTGATAGGAGGGAAGGAAGAGGGAGACGGACTCTGCTCACTGGTACCCCGTGTCAGGACAAGAAGAAATGGACACAAATTGAAATACAGGAAATTCCAGTTAAGCAAAAGAAAACGCCTTTTTTTATTTATTCCCCGCCCACCCACCCCGCCCCATTCTTGGAGGTCCATGTCTTGGAGATACACAGAACCTGACACATCCAGAGAATGATGCAATCTTGATGACCAGAGAGTTGGACTGGGGATTTCCAGAGGCCCCTTCCAGCCTCAGCAATTGTGGTATAGTGGGTTGACACTACTAGAAGCCAGGTGCCTACCAAGTCGCTCTATCACTCCCCTTTCTCGGCAGGACAGAGGAAGAAAATACAATGAAAAGCCCATGGATCAAGATAAAGACAGGGAGAAAAATCAGCAATTACTGTCATGGGCAAAACAGACTCAACCTGAGGAAAGTAATCTGTTGCAAATTAAACAGAGTAGGATAATGAGAAATAAGAAGAATCTAAAAAAACCTTCACCCCACCCAAAGTGGTGCAGGATGATGGGGAATGGGGGTTGCAGTCAGTTTATAACATCTCATCTACTGCTTTTTCCTCCTTACACTCTTCCCCTGCCCCAGCATGGAGTTCCATCTATGGCGTACAGTCTTACACGAACTTTTCCAATGTGGGTCCTTCTCAAAGGCTCCAGTTCTTCAAGAGCTACTTGTCACATCCCACTCTCAGAACAGAGTGGGGGTAAATGACTCAGATTTGTAAATCCCCGACAGCATGGACTAAGATGAGATAAAACTCCAGGTCTGTATACAAACATTTATTAGTTTCCCAAAATGATTAGTATAGGTCTTCACAAGTCCTATTGGACAAGTCCATGGTTAGGTACATGACAAATTATGGCAAATGGTGAGGTGTGCATTGCGTTACTTAACAACAGGTATACAACAACTTATGGCAAGCGGTACTTAAGGTCGTTATTTAACAATTCTAACCGTTACTTAAGAGAAAAGAGAAACTGAGGGATAGAGAAAAAGACAGAGATAAAGAGATCACCAGTCCTGGTTCCAGCATCTTTTTCAGGGAATCTTCCCAGCCATAATCTTCTTTCTTGGGAAAAATCTTCCCAGACACAATCTTCTTCTTTTGTTTCTTCTTTGTTCCCTTCCTTAGGGGCACTTATTTTCCCCTTTTATGTTTGATGAAGTAGCATGGTCCACTCCTCTTGCCAAAGACAGCCTTGTCTCAGGTTTCTCCCTTCTCCCAGGTGATGTGTAGCATGATTTGGGTGGAGAGACGAGTGCCATAGTCATACATGTTTAGCATGATCTCTCTAATTTTCATTAGCATATGCAGGGGTGTGCGCTTTCATAGGCATTTCACAGGTAATGAAGCAAAGGTCACTTATTGGACACAATGGCCTCAAAAACTGAGAACTAGCAAGCTCACCACATGAGTAGCAGAACTACCTTGTCTTCACAAAGCAGTTCTCCCACGCCTTTAGGCACCAGAAGTGTTAGTCTTATAATTTCTTTGAAAACCAGACCTGCATTATTTATTTCCTTGCAAGTGTTTGAGGCATTCCACTGAAGGCTTGGAGGGCTTTCTGCCCCTCGTCAGGGAGTTTGCAAGCCATCTCTTACATGACTCCAGCATGGATCATTCAGGAACAGGCTTCTCCAGCATGGGTCCGCTCATGGCACCACAGGTCCTGACAGAAAGCCTGTTCCTGAGTGGACTGCTCTCCATGGGACACACTGCCTGCCAACACCCTGCTCCAGCTTGGGCTCTCCACAGGCCGCAGCATCCTTTGGTCATGCCCGCCTGCTATAGCGTGGGGTCCTTCACAAATGGAAGGTGGGCATCTGCTCCACAGTAGACCTGCATGGACTTCAGGAGGACAACCTGCCTCACCATGGTCTTCACCACAGGCTGCAGGGGAATCTCTGCTCTGATGCCTGAAGCACCTCCTCCACTCCTCTGATCTTGGTGTCTGCAGAATTTTTTCTCTCATATATTGTCACTCCTCTCTCACAGGTCCTGTTGCACAGCATTTTTTACCCTTTTAAAAATACATTATCACAGAGGCTACCAACATTACTGGTTGGTGCAGCTTTGGCCAGCATCAAGTTGGTCCTGGAGCCGGCTGGAAATGGTTCTGCCTGACATGGGGGCAGCTTCTGGTGTTTTCTCACAAAGTCACCCCTGCAGCCCCGCCCCTGCTACCAAAACCCTGCCACATAAACTCAGTACAGTCTAATTCTAAGGTTCTGTGAATATATGGAAAATGTCAAGGTTCAGCATATAGGCATGTCCTCATTTATTTCAAAAAACAACAAAAACCACAATCGGATTCACATATTGTGCACTTTTGAAAGGTAAAACAATTACTTGGGGAGCTCTTTAAATTAAAAGCTATTATTATGTGTTTTAAAAGTATTTAATAAATATGCCTAGCAGTAGGGAACAGGATGCTGAATACGCTAAGCATTTAACAGTAAACACTTTGAAAGCTAGGTTCAGACACCTAACCTACATGTTCATTTGCACCAACCTCTGTAATAACCTTTTTCTGAAAGGAGTAATTTTGAGTGCTGGCTCTAAGGTCTGGTACTTAGAGCTCAGTGGCAAGACTCCCTTTGATTTATATTCTGCAAGACAGGGCTCTGACTCTTTAAGCAAAGTCTTAAAGCATATTTTTTTAAGAAATAATGCAGCACAGTGACATCAACAGATCATGCATCTGCTAGGAAGAGGAATAAATGCAGTACATATTAGCAAGTGAAGATGAAATGAGGAGGTGGTTGAAGGCATTGGGTCTTGATCAATGGATTGAAATAGCTACCCAAGAGGTTCAGGCTCAAGGGAATAATCACTAACAGCAAGAATGTGGGGGGAGAGGCTGTTGCCTATTGCTGCTGTTACTCATTGGTACCCATTGACTTCAGCAATAGTTTAAAGTTTTCCCCTCTGCTGTCATTTTCTGCTGCGTCAAATGCTGGCTGTTTTGAGACAATTCGTACTAGAAATGTTATGCTTTCTTTTGGTCTATGAACAGCAGGGACGTTTTACACCCAGAAGTAGTAAAGTGACTTTGCATCTCAGAACCAGTTATTTTACCCAGTTTTGATTTAGTATTTGCAATGGTTTATGTAATTCTGTGGCTGCTGTTTCTGCTGCAAAGAGAGAAGCTAAGAAAATGGGTCCCAATGAAAGCAGAGAATAGTTTCAGTCTCAGCAGAGGTGTTTCTCTTGACACAAAAGGGATTCTTAGGAATTGAACACCCCCTGCATAAGAGTGTTGGCTAGGACTTCACATATGTTTATGGTACATCAGACAATCCCTAAGGTATATTTTGAAAAAAGAAGAAAGGATTAAGGAAGGATCTAAGCTAGCTAATACTATTTTAGAGATCTTAGAATTAAACATTCTCTAAAAATGTCACCTTGCTGTTCAGATATAGTCAGAAAGGCTAAAAGGATTTTGGAAGTAACTAGGATAAGATTAGAGAAAAAAAATCTGCCTTTGTATAAAGCCATTGTGTGCCTGCATCTTCAGAAGTACATGCATTTCTGGTCAGCCCCTTCTCACAGACAGTGCAGTAAAAAGAGAATAAGAGCAGAAAAGGGTAACAAGAATGGCTGAGAGAATCCAATGTTAGATAAAATTTTAAAGTATGGATGAAAAATATTGTGAAATGCATGAAGTCGTGAATGACATGGAGAAGATACATAAAGAATAATAATTACTTTGTGTCAAGTAAAAGGATTAGACAGCTGGATTAACAAGCAAAAGGAAGTATTTTTTTCATAAAAATGCTTCAAGACCTTGTATTTGACAAAAGGAGAAGTATGTTCAAAAAGTGATTTATAGAAATTAATAGAAAACCAAATGCAAACGTATGGATACAATCTTTGGTTTGTGAAATCTTGAAACACACAGTGTACCAGAGGAAATACTGTTCTGTACTTACCTTTTTTATGCTCTTCCTGCTACTGATTATTCAGGGGTGATTAAAGATGATGAATTTTTTCCTTTTTTTTTAGCCCAGTATAATTATTAATTTATTTTTATTATGCAGAAATACCAAACCTGAGAAAATGTGATGTGCATTTTATTTTAGTTATTTTAGTAAGACTTTCTGTGCTTTTCTGATCTCTGCAAGGTATATTATTAAGCCCTCAGGAAGTTAGTATATGGACTTTCACACTTTCTATAAAAGTCCAGGGTAAAACCTTTAGAACTCTCTTTCCTTTGTCCTGTATTTACCCTTGCACATGGAGAGACTAGCACTTTAAAAAGTGGAAAACAGCATTATTTTCTATTAAAGGATGTTAGGGTTGTCTGCTGCCTCCAGCAGCCTCAGCTCGGGATGTGTCATGCGGAGCAGCTGGAGCCTGGGCTGGTGCACCTGGGAACCTGGGGGCTGCCCAGGCTGAGGAATGTGACTGATGCTGTCCCATTTGCTGGTTCAACTAGTGGTGAAGCTGAGCAGGTGTCCCAGGGACACACAGATAGACACGGGCACGGACACACACAGAGGAAGAGTCAGGACACTGCCCCAGACAAGGTGTTGCCTTCAACAGCACCCACAGACAGGACATGCATGACAAAAAACAAGGAGAGACAGGCGAGTCCCCTCCCCCTCTTGGGCTGGCAGAGGCAGAACATCACTAGTGCAGCACGCTTTTGGTTTACAAGCACAGACACATTTGCGGATCCCTCGAAGTATTGGTATGGCCCCTTGTTCCTCTTATACACCCCATGGGTACCCTACTTGCCGGCTGGTCCAGCTCAATGCTTGCTAGCAAACACATGGCACTCAAGACTCATCCCACAGGCACCCCACACTTGCGGGTGTGCTTGGGCTGAAGCTCCACCCACCTAATACCCTGGCCTGAACCCAGGGCCCCCCAGCTCATCATCTAGTCCAACTTGAAGTTTGTCAGTGAATACACACGCCCACACCCTGTGTGCACCAGATTTGGGGGAGATACAGACAGTGAGATCCTTCCCAGCAGCCAGCACGAATCACATGCGCTGTGACCCACAGTACTGCTCCAGCAGCCACTGCTGTGCCCCTCACCACCTAACCCACTAAAGCTCCCCGATAGCTGGTTTTCAGGGGACACACACCATTCCCACCCCGGTGTCTGGAGGTTAAAGGCTCCCACTTGCTCCAGTAGCTAACACCAGGGCAGGGGTGCCTACAACCCTAGTCTGACTCCAGTAGTTGGCACCAAATTTCGGTCACACATCCAATTTTCATGGGCACTTAGTCCACACATTCCTACAGGGTGCAGAGTAAGACTACACAGAGAGAAAGTAAAGAAAAGGTTTAATGAGAAGAAATAAGTAGATAGAACAGACTTTAGTGATCAGGCTCAGGGCTCAACCAGAAAAGAGTATGGACAAGCCCTGTTTTACCCTCAACACTCTTAGACCCCTTTCTGTCTAGCCCTACTTTGTTCCTACATGCTCCCCCTCCCCCTCATCCATTTGCTTAGTCCCATTGACCTGCTTCCAACATCCTGACCTCAGGGGTATATCTTTCCCAGTAGCAAAGTCCAAGTTTGCCTGCAGTTTCTTGATAGCCCATCAATTAGCGCGACTGACCAGGTTTATTTCTGGTTATTGTCTTTGTTAGTTAATTGGTCTGGTTTTATGCCTCTTTATATTGTCTGCCTCTCTTTTCTTATGATCCCAATTTGACAAGGTTCTTAGTTAGATAATCATACTGAAAAATGAAAATTCTCACTCTTCACATATCTTTACCAATTAGCGTGCCTGACTGGGTTTGTTCTTATTACTACTTCCCTTATAATTTTTTTGTCAGGTTTATGTCTATGTTCTTGTTTATGACCTCCTGTTTTTCTCATTATCCCTCTTTGCATTGAAAAAGCTCTTAACCAGATACATGTCAAGGAGCACTCTCCTTCCACATACCCTTACATTATGCATTTTCTTTTTTGAGAAGCCAGCTTTAAGAAAATGGAACAGCTTAGAGATCTGGTATCTGTTAAGGTTTCACCAGGTATCCATTCCTTGTTCATAATTTCATGTCAAGTGGTTTAGGACCAGCAAGTACAAACATTGGGAAAAACAGTCACTGTAATATACTTTTGAAGTATGATGAAAATATGGTTACCAGGCAACACAGTGTTGTGTTTAGAGATGTGCTGATACCCATCTAGTGTCTTCATTATGTTCTTATTTACACCTCTAATTAGGTAGTCCTGAAAGGCTATCTCTTCTGGCAGAACCTAGCAAGCTTCAGATGTGTTTAGGAAGTTCTCTGAGCTGAAGAAATTTTAATTGAATTCTTACCCATTGCAGTTAGTGAAATGATGGCCAGTTCTGCACACAGCACCATTTCCTTAGCTATTGGTCACCTCTCCTGAGCAGCATGTATCTTGATGGGTCATCTAGGTACATGGAAAATTTTAAGAGTATCCTAGCATACAAATCTTTTGAGATACTTTGACAAGAAAATCTGTCAACCAGTCTCTGTCTGTTAATGGAATCTTGAAAACATTGACATATATAAGTGATCTCTTTTATACTTTTACTACATGAGTATACCTTTTCCCTCTCTTGTACTTACGCAGTGGATTTCACCTTATTATTCTCCTATTTGATCCAGACAATTCCCAGACTATATAATGATGTATTGCCCAAGACAATTGTTGGTTTGACTGAAATAAAAATGCCTGAACTGGAAGTGAAGGAAAGAATACACTTAAGTCTTTAAATGTTTTCTTTTGTGCTAGTTCCCGCTGCATACTGTGCTCTTGTGTAAACACATATGCAAAAGTACTAAGTTGTCAGCCATATGGGGTGACAAACAGGCCTAAACCACTTATCACACCTAGATGACAGTCCAGCACTAGCATGTTCTTAGGTCTGGCCATGCAGATGGCCCCACCTGTAATTTTCCAAGGATAAATACCACCGTCATTGATGTAGCACTGGAGTCAATATCTGTCTTCACAGACTCACATTTTCCCATGTTTTAGGTAAATTGGTCTTCTTAAGTACTCACTCTGCTCTGTGCAAATAATCATAGAGGAACTCATTGACAGGGAAATGGCCAAAGGAATATCTCTGGGATTTCCTGAATTAAGCTTATTTTTCGGCTTAGTTTGGGCTACTTGAGATTTGACCACATTGAATTTCTAGTCCTTTTCTTTGGTTTTGGCTCAGGACAGGCCACTGAAGACTGTTGATTTTATAAAATCTTCTTGTATGGACATCTTCCTGCACTGCAGCTGCTCATGCATCATTCCAATGGTGTGCAGGGAACTCTGCTCTGGCCTGAGTGGTGTTTTATCATTTGTTGGCATTCCAGACAAACCATTCATGCCTGGAAACTGCTCTGGGCTGTCTGTTATATCTGTTTCAGTGCCAGTCCTGAAATGGATTGAGTATAATGACTGGAGTGTTGCAATGGAGGGATAGAGGCCCTTTAGGAAGGACAGGATGGGAAGACAAGGAAGGGCAGTTGCCCTTTATGTGAAAGAGCAGCTGGAGCGCACGGAGCTCTCTCTGGGGATGGTTGAGGAGCCAACTAAAAGTTTATGGGTTAGGATTATAGGGAGGACAGGTAAAGGTGGCATTACAGTTGTTGTCTGCTATAAGCAACCTGACCAGGAAGAACAAGTGGATGAGGTCCTCAGACAAAAAGGAACAGCCTCATGTTTGTAGGCCCTGGTCCTCAATGGGTACTTGTACCACCCCAATATCTGATGGAGGGACAACAGAGCAGGACACAAGAAATCCAGGAGGTTCTTGGAGTACACAGAGGATAGCCAACCCCAAGTGCCAGAGTAGCCCAAAAGGAGAGGCATTCGCCTGGACCTCATAATAACCAACAAGGATGGACTCACTGAGGAAGGAAAGATCATAGACAGCCATTGCTGTGGTGGCTATCAGATGGTGGAGTTTGGGATCCTCAGAGCAGGGAGGAGGGTGAAGAGCAAGCTCACAACCCTGAACTTCAGGAGAGCAGGCCTTGGCCTTGTCAAAAACTGCTCAGAATAGTCCCAAGGGATAAGGCCCTGGAGGGAAAGGAGGCTGAGGAAAGATGGTTCATATTCAATAATATTCAAGGATCACCTCCTCCAAGCTCAAGAGAGTTCCTTTCTAATAAATACAAAATCAGGCAAAAATACCAGGAGGATAAAATGGCTGAACAAAGAGCTCCTAGACAAATTCAGACACAAAAAGGAAGTATACAAGGGATGGAAGCAAAGTCAGGTAACCTGGGAGGGATGTAGAAACATTGTCCAAGCAACCAGGGATGAAGTTAGGAAAGCTAAAGCCCAAATGGAATTGAAGCTGTCCAGGGATGTCAAAGACAACAAGGAAGTCTCGTAAAAGGAAGAAATGTGGGGAAAATGTGGGCCCATTGATCAATGGCACAGGGGACCTGATTACACCGGACATGGAAAAGGCTGAGGTACTGAATGTCTTCTTTGTGTCAATCTTTACTAGCAAGACTGTCCCAGAGATGAGGGGGAAAGCCTGGAACAAGGTAGATGTACCCTTGGTGAATGAGAGTCAGGTCAGGGAATACTTACGCAAACTGGACATACATGTCCATGGACCATGATGGGGTACACCCATGAGTGCTGAGAGAGCTGCCTGATGGAACAGAGATGCCAGTCTTGATAATCTTTGATCAATCATGTCACTGGAAGAAGTGCCTGAAGACTGGGGGGAAAACAAATGTAACTCCTATCTTCAAGTGCAAGAAGGAGGACTGAGGGAATAGCAGGCCAGTCAGTTTCACCTTGATCTCTGGGAAGGTGATGGAGCAACTTAAAGTGGGAACAATTCCCGGACACGTAGCAGTCACAAGAAAGTGACAAGAATAGTCAGGATGGATTCAGGGGGAAGTCCTGCTTGACCAACCTGATAAACATCTATGACAGTGCAAAGTCCTGCAGCTCAGGAGGAACAACCCTTAGGGAACAACGTGAAAAGCAGCTTGGCAGAAAAGGCCCTTGGGGTCCTGGTGGACACCATGTTGAATACAATTCAGCAATATGATGTTGCCTCAAAGAAGGCTGATACTATCCTGGATGCATTAGAGAAAGTATTGGCAGAAGTTCAAGGGAGGTGACCCCTTTTATTCAGCACTGATAAGGCCATACCTGGAGTATTGTGTCCAGTTCTGCACCTTCTGGCACAAAAGAGATATGGAGCTACTGGAGACTGGCCAATGAAAGGGCACAAAGATGATGGACTGGAACACATCTCCTATGAAGAAAGGCCGAGAGAGATAGTACTATTTAGCCTGGAGAAGAGAAAGCTCAGTTGTGATCCTATTAATGTATATAAATGCCTGAAGGGAGGGTGTAAAGCCAAGATGTTCTCAGTGGTGCCCAATGACAGGACCAGAGGCAACGGGCAAAAGAAACATAGGAGGTTCCTGCTGAACATCAGGAAACACTTTTTCAATGTGAGGGTGACTGAGCACTGGCACGGGTTGTCCAGAGGTGTTGTGGAGTCTCCCACCTCAGAGATATTCAAAAGCTGTTTGGATACAGTCCTGGGCAACTGGCCCCGCTTGAGCAGGGGGATTGCACTGGATGATGTCTAGAGGTTCCTTGCAATCTCAGCCATTCTGTCATTCTGTGATAATGCCAGTAGTTTCACACAGTGGTTAATTGTGATTACTGGGAGATGTAGGAATATATTGTTGTCATCAGCATTCAGCTCATGCATGTGGGATTTGTCTCCTAAAGCATCTTTCCTAATACATAGTGGCATCATTTTTGTTATCTGCTCCATATAGCTAGCACATATCTGCCTGTTTTCACTTTATCATGAGTACTGTGCTCGCGTGTAGGCCACCAGTGAAGCTCATGAGCTTGGCACGAGAAGTTTTCTGTTTCTGTTTGCTGTTTCTTTACTTGGACATCTGATGAAGAAATCTTTTTTTGAAGGGTATAAAGGACGCCCCTCTAACATCTCTTGTTGCTTTTTGTCTCCCTCAGTTTGCCTAGTCCTTGCAATTATTTCTCAGCCCTGAAATCTATGGTCTGGCATCCTCTATGACACAATGGCAATAGTGTCCCTTGCCATAAACAGTACAGTCCCATGTTGATTCATGATGAAGCTTGTTCGCAAAGTTGTATTTTGCTAGAGTTAAGGACTGTAATGAAATTTTCCAGATTCACTCTTCTCTAGGAACTGTGAGAAAAAATGTTTATCTAAATGACAGGTGGCAGAATTATATAATGCTGATTCTTAATTCATAAGGTTAAAGGACAGCGTGTTATCCTCAACCTATTACTCTGTCAAATATAGGAGAAAGCTGAATTGCTACTCAACTGATTTGGTTTTCAGAACCTGTTGCTTATCTAGGGTGCTGGAATCTGGTTTTCTACTTGATCCAGTCCTCAGTAATTTTAAAAATAAGTTGTCCTGGAGCTGTAACCAGTAATCAGGAACAAGAGGGCTTTGTATCATACTTGCGCTCTTTCACAAACTGTCTCTGATTCAGGGCTCCTACTAAATCTCCATAGTGAAATCATGACATTTTTTATTGTTTAAAGAAAACGGTAATTCATAAACCTGTTCTCAACAGTATGACTTATTCGTCTCTCAGCAAATCAGCCACCTGAAGTAAAACATTCCCTGGAGAAGCTTAGGAAGGGGAAAAAAAAAAAAAAGAGGAAATAAGAAAGCCTAAGTATTCCTCAGGCCCCAGTCTCTGACGCGTTAGAAGTACACTTCCATTGGAGTATGCATACGTTACATGGCTGCACATGGTGGAACATCATCCACAGCAAAATTATTTATATTTGTAATGGGAAGTTGTAGTCTAGAAATGTGAGGAGAGTGTTAGTTGAAGAGATATTAAAGCTAATCATATCCTGTTCTTCAATAGATCAATAGAACAGATGGTAACTTTGTACATTTTGCATGCTGTGAGTGCCTGCAGCCAAGTGGATGTTGCTAACATCCACCTCATGCTGGAAATCTATTTCTATCTCCCCCTGCTATTTTATCTTCTCTGAAAACTGTCATCTCAGTGTCCGGAATCCACACCTTAGAAAACCTGGAGAGTTACTCATTGCAGAATATTAATCTCTTTTATACCTCTGGCACAGTCACGTATAACTTTACCAACATCATCAGGCCTAAAGTAAACCACATTGTCCCAGGCACAAAAACACTCCTGTCATATTTGGACAGTGTAAAGAAATGAATTCTTACAAAACATTTTCAGAACATAACCAATCTATGATTAAGGTTCCCAATTCACTAATAGTGAACTCAGAAATTAGTGAATTGTGATCACTAGTAATTACAGTTACTAAGTCACTAGCAATGAGCTGACAAATGGTTTTGGTACCTTGTTGGTGATCAAATTAAGAGTGTTGAAAGAGACTGAATTTCCACATGGAAGAAATGAACAATCTCTAAAAATCAGAAAAGTATTCTTAAAGGTGAGATCTCACATCCTTTTCATTCCATCTGTCTGACTTTTAATGAAGGATAGATCAGTTATCCTTGAAAATAATCAAGTATTTTCTTTATTGAAATTTCATGAAGATGATCTATAATGCTCTTCTGAGGTCTACATAGTTCATGAGTGTATTTCAATTTATTTAACTTTTAGAACATTTCTGTGCACTGGGAATTTTGCAAAGGGTATAGTGGGACCTATTCTTTGCTGAGATTGGTCTGAAAACGAACTAGAAGATTTGAAGAGTTGTGAATTTTGATGACGTTTCCTGCAATTCATTTTAAAACAAATAACCACTTATCAGTGCAGTTGAAAATTACACATTTCATAGAAAGTTTACTATTGTCACTAGACACTGATAAATATATTTTTGGCATTGATGGAGGTACTAACATCCTACATCCATTTACCACTAATTTCTGAACATTTCAAAGGCAGAGCTGAATAAATTTTCTTTGATATTAATTTTTTGTGTCCAGGTGTTAAACCTCAAATCAATTGGCAAAACCCCACTCTGACCCTTGTCAGCTCTTCCTAAGGTGAAATTTAATGCAAAACCAGAAGTGGATGAAGGACAGTATTTTAAATCCATGCTCATCTTAAACTGTATTTTATCAGGAGTCCACATTCTTTTTTGAACTGAAATGATTGGAACTACGTTGTGTTGACAGTCTGCATTAATCATTGTTTGCTCAAATGCATTCTTTTGGTATCTTTTTTCCTAATATATTAATTTCTGTGTGTAGATAATAATTCTCACATAGAAACTAGAAGTAATTTGAAGTCTATTCCCTTTAAAATATGTTAATTTATCACAATTGAAGCTAACTGTTAAACAATGAGAGAAAAAGAGGAAGATAGCTCCAGTTTTATTTTTACCTTTTTTTTTCCTTCAAATGTGTTAGCCAAGTGTTGTGGATTAAAAAAAAAAATGTCTTACATAATTACAATTGCTGTTGATGTCTATTGAGTTTTCTTTAAAGGACTTCCGAAGTAACAAGTACACAGGCCTCAGGACATCTAAAGATTTATTTGTATTAACTGTCTTAGTTACGGTAGAATCACAGAACGGTTTGGGTTGGAAAATACCTTAAAGATCATCTAGTTCTAATTGTCTCTGCCATGGGCAGGGACACCTTCCACTAGATCAGGTTACTCAAAGCCTCATCCAGCCTGGCCTTGAACACTTCCAAGGAGGAGGCATCCACAGCTTCTTTGGGTAACCTAACTCTGAGAAGTTTCAATTAGATATTGCTATTCTCCATTGCACTGTGATAAAACTGTCAAAGTGCAAAATTACTCTTTAAAATGTTAGGAAAAAATGGAAATTTGAAAATCCATTAACTTTTGGGGCTTTTTTGTAGTAATTTCTGTGCTTTTAAAAAGTAATTTAGATAACTAATTGTGTTCTTTTTTTTATTTATGTATTTACATCATAATCTTTATATACTTCAAGAAAAAAAAGAAGATTTCTCCTCATGAGAAATTTACAATCACCATTTTTCCTGTCAGGTCTTTCCCCTCCCCCACCCCACCATTTCTCTTTTATGTAATGAAACAGTAATTTTCATATACTTACTACTTTTGAAAAGATTATATTTCTCAGCATGGTAGAAACGTGGATTTTCTCTGCCCTTTTTTGGGAGACCTTCCATTTGTGAAATATCTTGTCTAAAGTCTCTACCAAAAAGTTAATCTGCATTGAAAAACCCTTCTTCAGAACCAGCACACATTGCAATATTTATGTTTTTATGTCATGCTTCCCATGTTGTTGTCATAGCATTTTTTTCTTTCCAGCACATTTTAGTCAAGTATTTTTTGAATCAGTTGCCTTCTTACATTCAGATAAATAGATGTGAGGACTGGAAGCAAAAGATGTAAAAGTCAAGAACTTTGTCTACAATATTATTTAGAGCTTATTCTTGTCTAGAAAGAAAATAACAATGGTAGGAAATTATTCAATGTCATCTCACTACTGCAAGCAGCCAGATCTTCACTGATGCGTCATACTGTGATATATTTGCTATTTCGTAGAATTAGTAAATGTCACTTTTAAAGGTAGACTTTTCAGTTAACTCATTATGGTATGAAATGTCTGTATTCGTAATGTTTAGTTATGGCTGTAGTTTCCAATCATTTAAAGGCTGCTTTTTAGTAAAGGAAATCTTTCTGATACTCTTTATAACAGAAAGATAATATTTTCTTATTATGCATGGATTTTATAGATTTATTAAATTGCTGTATAAATCAAAGTAGTAGTATTACACTATTTTGTATATATAAGTATATATATATGTATCAGGTACAGGAAAAAATATGTTGATCAAACTTTGCAATAATCAATTAGCTTCATAAAACTGTTGTGAAAAATAAAATGAAGAAATAGTGATGAACCTGTTCAATTGTATTATGGTAATATGCCCATTTAGTGATGTGTGATATGTATAGTGGCTCAGATGCTTGTATTTCTGCCAGTAAAATTGGGAATTCTTATGTGCAGTGTACTTTTAAAAGAATTTGCAATTCTGTAGCTTGTTTTGAAATAAGTTGTCTTCGTAAATCCTCATTTTGTAGATGCACATGAAACTGAACTAGACTCTACTTACAATATAGTGGAAATCCACCAAAATAATCTGTCTGATTTTCTCACGTACTTACTGAGGGAAAAATTGCAAGTGTTTTCAATATTAGCAAAAAAGTAAAGTATCCATACAACATAGCCCTATAGTGTTATCACATTTCTCTATTACAGTGCTTCTTACTTCTTATTATCACAATGTTTTTTATTTTATTTTGTCTAAGGAAGAGTGACATGGTGACAAGAGTAAATGAACTAGCTTGCTAAATTTCTCTGAGTCAGTGTTAAGGAGGGGATTTAGGGATCCCTAAAAATCAGTACCTGGAAGGAAGGAAAGCTGTGGTCATGGTTGACTGAGGCTCTCTTAGACAACAGTAGGTGTTCTACAAGGTAGAGGAGAAACAACTAAGACTAGGAAAGATTTTCAGAGAGGTGGAAGAGTGAGTAGACCTCATAATGATTGTGAATACAAACCAGGAGAGAAATGGAGTTCACCATGGCGGATGTTACTGAAGTCTTGCAAAGAGGAAACGAAGGAGGACGAGGAGGTCTATGTGGGAGAGAGGGGTGTTTTTAGCCAGATGAGGCAGAGCAGAGAGGTGAGAGTTGCATGTGGTGGAAACTTCGGAGTTGTAAAGGTTAAGAAGACAGAAAATACAGGATTTCTATGTGAGTTATTGAAAACTTACTCTTTAAAAACCACACATACTGAAAAATCTCCCATAAATATTTTTTCATCCTACTGCAGCATAAGTGATGTAGATATCTAGTTCTAAGGGATCCAGTCACACAGAATCATAGAATCATAGGGTTGGAAGGGACCTCTGGAGTCCAACCCCCCTGCCAGAGCAGAGTCACCTAGAGTGGGTTGCACACGAACACATCCAGGCAGGTTTTGAATGTCTCCAGAGATGGAGACTCCACCACCTCTCTGGGCAGCCTGTTCCAGTGCTCTGCCACCCTCAAAGTAAAGAAGTTCCTCCTCATGTCTAGATAGAACTTCCTATGCTTAAGTTTGTGCCCATTACTTCTTGTCCTGTCACTGGGCACCACTGAAAAGAGCCTGGCCCCATCCTCCTGACACCCACCCTTGAAGTATTTAGAAGTGTTGATAAGGTCCCCCTTCAGCCGTCTTTTTTCCAGACTGAAGAGACCCAAATCCCTCAGCCTTTCTTCATAAGAGAGGTGTTCCTGTCCCCTAATCATCTTGGTAGCCCTTTGCTGCACCCTCTCCAGCAGTTCCCTGTCCCTCTTGAACCGGGGAGCCGAGAACTGGACACAGTACTCCAGATGCGGCCTCACGAGGGCAGAGTAGAGAGGGAGGATGACCTCCCTCCACCTGCTGGCCACAGTCTTCTTGATGCACCCCAGGATGCCATTGGCCTTTTTGGCCTCAAGGGCACATTGCTGGCTCATGGTCATCCTGTTGTCCAGCAGGACTCCCAGGTCTCTTTCCACTGAGCTGCTCTCCAGCAGGTCAGCCCCCAACCTGTACTGGTGCATGGGGTTATTCCTCCCCAGGTGCAGCACCCTACACCTGCCCTTATTGAATTTCATAAGGTTCCTCTCTGACCCACTCTCCAGCCTGTCCAGGTCTCTCTGTATGGTAGCACAGCCTTCCCGTGTGTCAGCTACGCCCCCCAGCTTTGTGTCATCGTCAAAGTTGCTGAGGGTGCACTCTATCCCCTCATCCAGGTCATTGATGAATACATTGAAGAGGACTGGACCCAGTACTAAGCCCTAGGGAAAACCACTCATCACTGACCTCCAACTAGACTCTGTGCCCCTAATCACGACCCTCTGAGCTCTGTCTTTCAACCAGTTATCTATCCTCCTTACTGTCCATTCATCTAGCCCACTCTTCCTAAGCTTTCCTATGAGGATGCTGTGGGATACCATGTCGAACGCCTTGCTGAAGTCAAGGTAGACCACATTTACTGCCCTCCCCTCATCTATCTATCCAGTCATGCCATCATAGAAGGCTATCAGATTAGTCAGACATGATTTCCCCTTGGTGAATCCATGTTGAGTACTTCTGATAGCTTTCTTTTCCTCCACATGCCTTGGGATGACTCCCAGAGTGAGCTGTTCCGTCATCTTTCCAGGGATGGAGGTGAGGCTAACTGGCCTGTAGTTCTATGGCTCCTCCTTCTTGCCTTTTTTGAAGGCTGGAGTGACATTGGCTTTCCTCCAGTCCTCAGGCACCTCACCTGTTCTCCAGGACCTTTCAAAGATGATGGAGAGCGGCCCAGCAATGACTTCCGCCAGCTCCCTCAGCACTCTTGGGTGCATCCCATCGGGGCCCATGGACTTGTGAATATCTGATTGATATAACTGATCCCTCACTCGACCTCCTCAACCCAAGGGAACTCTTCTTCTTTCCCCATTACTTCCCCCAATGCCTAGGACTCCTGAGTGCTGGGCCGAGCAGTAAAGACTAAAGCAAAGAAGGCATTCAGTAACTCCTCCTTCTCTGCATCCTCCATCACCATGGCTCCTGTCTCATTCAACAGTGGGCCCACAACTTCTCTGGTCTTCCTTTTGCTTCCAATATACTTGTAGAAGCCCGTCCTGTTGAGCTTGATATCCCTAGCCAGGTTTAATTCCAAGGCGGCCTTGGCTTTCCTCGTTTCTTCCCTGCACGCTCTGGTAGCATTCTTGTAATCCTCCCAAGGGGTCAGTCCCTTCTTCCACTCATTGTAAACTTCATTCTTCCACTTGAGCTTTTTCAGAAGCTCCCTGCTCAAGCATGCAGGTCTCCTGTGTCCCTTGGCCGTTTCTTTCTCTTAGGGATGCACCGATCCTGAGCTTGGAGGAAGTGGCCTTTGAATATCAACCAGCTCTCTTGAGCCCCTTTGCCTTCCAGAGCCCTAGCCCATGGGATCTCTCCAAGGAGTTTCTTGAAGAGGTCAAAGTTAGCCCTCGTGAAATCCAAGGTTGTAATTTTACTTCTTGTTGTTTTGTGCGTCGTACCCATGATCCTGAACTCTATCATTTCATGATCACTACAACCTAGGGTGCCCTCAACTTTAATGTCCTCCACCAGTCCCTCTGTGTTTGTCAGTACCAGGTCCAGAAGTGCTCCTCGACTTGTTGGCTCCTGTACCACCTGTGTCCAAAAGTTGTCATCAATGCACTGGAGGAGCCTCCTGGACTGTGCATGCCTGGCTGTGTGGTCTTCCCAGCAGATATCGGGGTGATTGAAGTCCCCCATGAGAACCAAGGCCTGCAATTGCGAGGCTACCTTCAGCTGTCTGTAGAAAGCCTCATCAGCTTCCCCATCCTGATCAGGTGGCCTGTAATAAACACCCGCAACAGTGTCCCTCATATTTGCCTGCCCCTTAATCCTTACCCATAAGCTCTTGACCCTCTCTCCATTCCATCTGCCCCTAGTGAGAGCTCGATGCATTCCAGTTGCTCTCTCACATAGAGTGCAACTCCACCACCACACCTCCCTTGTCTGTCTTTCCTGAAAAGGACATAGCCATCCATGACAGCATTCCAGTCATGTGAGCTGTCCCACCACGTCTCAGTAATTGCAATGAGATCGTGGCCCTGCAACTGCACACACATCTCCAGCTCTTGCCTGTTCCCCATGCTGCGTGCATTGGTGTGTAAGCATTTCAGAGAGGGAGTTGTGTGTGTAGTTTTGACCCTTGAGATGTGGTGTGCCTTCTGGCTTTCAGAAATACTGGCACACTGGCCCACGAGAAACATCTCGTACATAGTGAAAGATATCCTTTGGCTAAAACCAATAGCTGTATGATTCTCTATTTCTTTAAATCAAATTACCTTTGGAAAATGGATTTAGCCCACAAGAATAAAATATTTTCAAATTCTAACCAGTGAGGTTTTGTTAAACTAGAAAGAAATACTTGCAGAAATGCTAGGCTCTTACTCATCCTCTCAACACTTATTTATACACGTATAAGTGTATTTATAATTATTTCTTACAACTATAATATCAGTGACACATACCTGGTGTAAGAGAACTAATTTTTTATAAAATTATTTTAATAAAAATAAAGAGGAACTGAACCCAGCAATTCACAAAAATCAATTTTAAACTTAATTTCATTTTTAAAAAACAAGATACTTGAAAAATCGTTAAATGAAACCTGCAGGCGATGCAGACTGGATATGTCAATTTCTCCTTCTAACACTACTTTAAACAGCAACCTTTTGGATGTTTGTTTTTCAAAGAAAAAAGGATTCTTCTTGGACTGGGTTTTCCAGTGGGTTCAACATCCAGCAGCCTCAGTAAATGTTCAGATTCATAGGTGCAAATTGTTCTCAGTGGGAGCTCCTAGATGTTTATCTTGTTAGAGAATTTTAGCTTTTGTAGAAGAGCTGAACACATGGAGACCTGGCTGTCTGAGTTCTTCCTCCATCTTTTTTCCTTTACAAGATTTTTCCTCTACAAGATTTTTCCTCCAGCAAGACAAGTATGCATAAACAAGATCAGCAAGCACCAGTGAGGTATTATTTGAAGAAACTATTTTTGGTCTTCAGGGGGTCTTAACCTAGGTTCATACCTCCACTTCGTTTACTGATTTAGATGCAGCCTTAGAGCAGTGTTTCTTTATCCACCCTGCATTTTGATTCAGTAGTTTTTCTCACCTGCTGACACATTTGAGTCTTTCCCAGCTACAAGGCATACACTAACTGTAGGTTATTACTCATTCAAACTATCCAGAGGGCTCAGTAACAGACTAGGTTGTGGCCTATTCAAGCAATAAGGTAGCAGAGAACCAGGTGTCTAAGCTAACAACCTTTGGGAATGAAAACTGTCAGGTAGTACACTATATAGGTCAAATATCCAGTTCAAGATGTGCTACTTCCAGAGTTATCAATAAGCGTTCTCTCTGGCATTGTGGAACTTGCACTAGGGAACGTACTTCTGTTGTAATCCGAGTCACAAAAATATAAGAACGTAAGAAAGACCTATGCCTCTCTGTGACAATTTTGATAAATTTGTTCGTACCACTGCTCAGTTCAGTGTGTTCTGAAAATAATTGTCTTAGGCACTTAGCTGTCTCTCTGTGGTCTGCAATGATCCTGGACAACAGAGAGATGTGTCCTATAGGACTGAGTAGTTAGCTGAGAAATGTCCATTGATATCTGCTCTGTAGAACACTTGTATATACATTAATGACCAGCAGAAAAACTTGGTCCCTTTTTCTTATGCCTGGTAAATTATACGTGCGCTGATTCTTATGGAAATTCTATTCAGGCATATTTGAAAGTATTTCCATTTCCATATTTTACCAAAATTTCTGTCTTCTGACCTTCTTTTGCATGGATTCTAAACACAGATTTTATGTTGTTTTTTTTGTCTTAGAGTATATGCTGTACATCCCTCTAGGCACAGTTAGAACAGAGAAAAATCTTAAAAAAGAAGGCAACTAAAAAGGAGCTTACAACACGAGGCCTTTCTGTCAAATCTCATTTAGATTCTTCTTGCATTAACTAGGTTGTAGCTAATAAACTTACGATCCCTGTGGCTGCTGCACAGACTTAAAAAAATGATGGCTGTGAACTGAGTTCTTTTTTCACATTTGCAAGCATAATTTTGGGTAAACTTTCCCCAAATCAGTAGAATTGCACTGGTAGAAATAAGGAGACTGTTATCCTGCAGCGATATGGGGGGCCTATATTGCACCATTGTGGAATGAACTTGGATTTAATTAGCTCACTGTAAGGCATTTATAATTTAAAGTCTTTATATTCTATAACCTTCCTTGTCACTTCCTATTGCCTGAGCCGTTCCAGTCCAGCAACGTCTTGTTTTGGGCTCTGTGATACAGGAAGCAGGTTGATAAACAGGTGACTGAGTTTCAGGGGAGACCTTGGAGACAGTGGAACTGAAGACCTTGTCCTGTGAGGAAGGACTGTGGGACTGGGGCTGGTTCAGCTGGGAGATGGGGCAGCTTTGGGGGCACAAAACAGCTTTCCCCACACCGATGGGAGAGGATGGGAGGGGATGGAGGAGACACATCTGGGCTCTTCACAGCGGTGCATGGTGAGAGGGTGAGAGGCAGCAGCACAGGCTGAAAGAGGAAAGGCTCAGGCTGGATATAAGGAGAAGTCTTTTCCCTGAGGACAGCCCAGCGGTGCGGCCAGGGCCCAGGGAGGTTGGGCTGTCTCCGTCCTTGAGTGTTTCACATCCCAGCTGGGTGAAGTCCTGATCAGACCGGTCTGAGCCCACAGCTGAGCCTGCTCTAGGCAGGGCCTCGGACCACGGCCTCCCTGGGTCCCCATGAGCCTGAACTGTCCTGCAATTTCTATGACACCTCCAAACTGAACTAAACACTCTTTAAGGAAAACAAGCAAACAAACAAAACCCAGGAGGACCTTGTGTAGTGCTAGCTTCTTTTCTACCAACTTAAATTCTGATTATTTTATGTGGTGCTTGCGTATTTTTTACAAGAATGCACGGTGTACTGTTTTGTGTAGGATAGGCTATTAGTGAGAACGAAGTATCTCTAGTTACATTTTTACGAATGAAATATGTTATGGATACAGAACCATGCAAAATGAAGTTATGATACAAGGAAGACCATTTCCGTTTGCATACTGTGTGTTGGAAACACATTACTCAGAATATGCAATTTTAGTTACAATTGAATATATTTGATTAACTTGAAAAATGCTGCATATTCTCACAACTTATGTACCTAATCAGAAGCAGCCAAAACCCTTTCTATTTGTAAATATCTGTTTCTTAAAATTACTACTCATCATAGCTCAGAGCAATAACTTACTGCTTTATGAATCTATATGCTAGTAACTACTATTAATCTTTCAACTTCAGCCAAAATTTTAAGGTATGGTCCAAGCTAAAAACACCTGCTGATGATGGTGCTGTACATGGCAGATGTTTCTATATCCTAATAATTTAATTGATTGAGTAAAATTGCAGCAGATCTATTGAAGGTGTTATATCAAAAGGACTTAATGAGGTATATGAAAGTGTCCTGCAGTCTCATTTCTGTCATCTATGAAAAACTAACCAGCATTCTGTTGCCAGTGTTTTTATCTGGTCAAGACAACTATTGGGATCTTGCCATGTGGTTTTGCTGTTTGATTCAGGGTAGGCAATGGAAACATTTGGTCTTGAATATTTTATTTTCCTGGGATGGCCAGCTTCCAAATGGCTAGGAGAAAGCTGACAAAATATTTGTGTTGAACGTTTAGCTTTGTTTTAAAACTCAACTTGCGTATTCAACAGGTATTGAAAAATACCATGAGTGTATTTTTACTTATTTCCATCATGCTTCCTAATCTTCTTTATTGTTGTCTGGTTTTGTATACCTGGTACTTTCTGCCAGTAATGTCTTATTTTTTTCCCTTAGCCTTTGCTGTTTGCTTTTTTACTTATGTTTGGCATCAAAATTATTTATTTTCTTCCAGCTGATTTTGAACAGGTTTTTACCTGGTTCTTCTGAAAGCTTCATGTTCACCACTTTCTCTCCTGGGGAAAATTGGTAGCTTATTTCATTCCTAGCTGGTGTTTAGGATGTGAACAGTTCAGTTTACAGATTCCTGCTAAGTAACAGGAATCTCTTCAGACATGTTTCTGTTTTGAGTTAAAATAAACCTTCCCTGCACAATAGAGATAAAATGGTAAGACTTATAGAACTATGAGTTTTGGCCTAGTCCCATCACCTTAGTGCACCTTCCTGTTAAACCTCTTATTAACTTTCATGGGACCACTGTTAGGGAGACATTAAAGGCATTTGAAAGCCCATCCACAATGCCTACAATTCACTTCACTAGTGAATATACCCAGTATCTGGCTATTTTTCCCAGTATTTACTTATTTATTTTTAATATATAATAAGCAATTATCCTCTTACTATTATTCATAATAAAAATTTCTCTCATAGCTGCTCATTGGATTCTGGGGTTTATTATGATGATGCACATGCACTTTCATTTATTCCAGTTCCTTCATCACCTACTCATGTTAATCTGCAATCTGAAGGAGTCTGACTGAAGTGGTTTAATTTTATTTTTTTATGAATATTGATTAATAGCTCTTAATACGATTTTATTTTAAGACTACTTCAGTGCAAATAGGTTTTTAATCTACACAGAAATGATCAAAATTCAACTGTGTTACTAATCTGGCTTTCTTGGCTCATAAGAACAAAGAAAAAATGTGGCTGTAACTAAATTCGCATGCAGTCTGAACAGTTTACAAAAATTAAGTAATGTAAAGAAGGATTGTTTTTGAAAGTTGTTTGTTTGGTTGGTTTGTTTTGTTTGTTTTAAATGTAAAATTTGCCCAATAGTCATGAAGATTTGTCATCTGGTCTGTGGGACATGACTATTGCTGTATGGGAGTAGGTCCATATGAGTATGTTAAGGTCAGTCATGGAAAAGAAGAGAACAGTAATAAATGAACACAAATTGTGACCTGATTATTAACTGTGCAATTCACAAATACAAAATTAATGCTCTTTCTTGCTTTGTATTCAGCTTTTCAAGTATTAATTTCCATAGAGAAATGTGAGAAATATTTCTGTTCTTTCAGAGATGCTTCAACAATTAATTTACTTGCAACCTTTTTCATGTTCCACTTAGTTGAGAATCTGCTGTTTGCGATCTGGTGATACTGTAGCCAAAAGCCTTTATTTTTGGAAAGAAAGTATATCTCGCTATTTCTATCATAATAATTGCCACAATTAAGGAAACTGCAGGTTTGATCATTGTAGGAATGATGTAAGGGATACAGGCCAGGCGAAATTTATTGTCAAGATCCTAAACCTTAGGGAAGCAAACATTCAGTTATTTAAGGAACTAGTGGATGAGACTCCCTGGAAAACTGTCCTCAAATATAAAGAAGAAGAGAGCTGACAGACACTTAACAGCATTTTTCTTAGAGCACAAGAACTCTTGATTCCCATTTGCGAGAAATCAGGCAATGAATGCAGGAGATCCAGCTAAGGACCTCCTGGTCAAACTGAAACACAAGAGGGAAATGCATAAGCAGTGGAACCACAAACATGCATCCTGGGAAGAATACAGGGATACTACTTGGGAGTGTAGGGATGGGATCAGGAAAGCTAAGGCACAGCCAGAGCTAAATTTGGCAAGGGTTGTGAATAATAATAATTATAATAGCTTCTACAGGTACATTAGTCTGAAAAGGAAGACAAAACAGATTGTACTCCCTCTAATAAATGACATGGGGATCTGATGACAACTGACCTGAAAAAGGCTGAGGTACTTAACAATTTCTTTGCCTCATTTTTCACCGGCAATTGCTCTTTCTACATCTGTCAAGTCTCCAAATCTCAAGGCAGTGACTGGGGGAATGAAGTCCCACTCATTGTAGGCGATCAGGTTTGAGACCACCTGAACATACAGAATTGTATATGAGCTGATGAGATGCATCTCAGAGTCTTGAGGGACCTGGCAGATGTAATAGCTAAGCTGCTCTCCGTCATATTTGAAAAGTCATGGCAGTTAGGCAAAGTCCCCAGTGACTGGAAGGTCCCTTTAAAAGTCCTTTCCAACCCAAAGCATTCTAAGTTTCATTCTTCAATTCTATAATAGTTATTTAAAATGTTGATTCCATATATGTGTGCGGACAGAAACTTAAGTACATGCCAGTGAAAAGTATTTTATTCTTTGCTTCTGTTGAAGATTTTTTTCATCCTTTTCTGTGCTCTCAGTATAATTAACAAGTGAGAATCTGCCCACGCTACACCAGCAGAGAACAGAATAACACAGCTTTAAAAGAATTTCAACACCTGACTTTTCTACTAATAAAGGAGTCCAAATGATAGAATTTTGCAATCTATTCTCAAACCTCAGCCAATTAATTTACATAATTTAAATTAACAAGCCTTAAAAAAGCATATTCTTCCACAGCTCTTGGTAGGTGTCAGTCTCGTAACATAATATAAAAACAGTCTCGGGTCATTAATTTCAAGAAGTGATAAATCATACTCAGGAACTATGTCACTAACAACCAGCACTTACTAAACTTGAAAAAAAAACGACTTTTTTTTTTTTTTTCACACAAGGGGTGAATTTCTAGACATAAATTCCTTCAAATATCTATGAAATGCTCTGGTAATGATGAGTTGCCTGAGTTCCAGAGGGAATGTGTGGCATTACAATCTCTACATTTTCTTTAGTGGGGGAAAAAAACCTAAAAAACATGATTTAAAGAAAAAAAAAATGTGTTTGTTCTCACACACAACCTGCAGGATTTTTACCAAATGAGAAGCTGAGCATACAGTTGGGGAATAGAACGAAAAATATAGGAGTATATAATAGTGAAATACATATACAGAAGCTAATTGATAGAGACCACATTTATCAATCACTATACATCATGCCAGCTATTGTTTTGTTCCTGTCTTAAAAAGCTTTACTCTGTTCTGTGAAGGGCAAATAATATTTTAAAAGAAGTGGAAGGATAGATGGGATTAATGTATTCCAGGCAATGTCCCACCAATTGTTTCAGGTCTCATACGCCTACTTAGAATTTTTTTCCATCTCCAGGTTAGTTCAGCCATATTAGACATCATGATGTCTGCTGTTTCTGCACTGAAAGTATTGTACTAATTTCTGGTCTTCCCTTTTTTCTTGTAGTAAGTGGGAGTGGCATGACCCAAACCCTTTATACACCTTTTTGAAGGGGTATAAACTGACAGTTTGGGATTGCCCATAAAAAACTGTAGAGAATATTACACAGACAATCACTAGTGAGGGAGAAATTGCACCCTAAGCTGCTGCAGCAGGTCTCTTAGAAGCAAAAGTAGTGGCCGCAGCCTGGTGCACAGGAAGCACACATTAAACATATGGACTCCAATCTGCCAAAGAAGAAGCAGGTTGCAGAGAAGTCAGTAAACCTTGCCAAGAGCTGTCTTCTGTTGCCTGCCCTTGTCACACTGGCTCTACCCAGGTCTCCTTTAATCATCAGAATGAGGATGGCATTGAGCTTCCCATCAGGACATGGGGTTCTCCTGGGGCTTTGAGTGCTTCTTGCTAGTGAATTTTCTGGCAGGAGATGAAGGCTGTAAGAGGATGGAAAGGAAATGAGCATGCTATGGCAGTGGATGGGAGAAAAGCTAATCCTGAGACTGGTATGAAATGTTAAGGGTAAAATGGACTGTATAATCTAATAAATTTGATTCTACTGAATGGGGCAGAAAGTAAACACTCACCATCCCCACGCCTTAGCTTCATATTATCATTACTAAAATATGATATTTACAGTGCCACATACCAAAAATTCTCACTAACCTAGTCTGGCAGGCGGAGTTAACCTATAATTTTTTTATAGTCCTGCCTTTATCATACAAATATGCTACCACAGCAATGTTGAGCAGCAGTATAGTGGTGGCTTTTATAATGATTCCTGATTTTTGTGACATTTTAAACTGTGTTTCTTTATTTTTACCTTCATGTTTTACACAACGGTCCCACCTTCTAATGCTTTAGTAAAGATGCAGTATTAACTACAGTATAGTTTTTTAGCAAAATCTATGGACACTTTATTCTGGCCTGCCACAGGCCTTCTCTTTCCCCCTGCGCCACCCCCCAACTTCGTGGTGAATCTGATGGCAGTTGTTATGACCGGTTTTCTCTTGAAAAAAGTGCTCCATTAGGAAATGATGCCTAGATTTTGCATTCCCCTCCTACAGAGTACAATGAGCTAGCTAGGTATATAATTAACATAATTACACACAGTATTTGGTGAAAAATTAAAAATATTTGTACTTTCTCTTTTATCACGTGTTGCAAAAACACAAACATTCTCTATTATATATGTGTTTTTTTTCCTCATTTGGAAAACCTTCATTGAAATTGACAACAGTAATTTTTCTCCATTATTTGTTTTGTCATGAACATTGTGTGACACAGTAGTAGTTTAATTTAGATTTTTTATGTCCAGCTTATGTTAATGGAAGACACATAGTAATCCTTTCAGTTAAACCTATTTAATCTATTCCATATGCTTGAGGGGGTTGAGAAAAAAAAAATAAAAAGAAAAAATCTATTTTCATTAGAGTGGATGAGGAAAAGAGTAAAACATTTAGAAAGGGAAAAGAAAACACGTGCAGGAATGATAAAGTTTATTATCCAAAAGGATTGATTGAAGCTCCTGTGTAGGTGTCATGGTTTCTGCTGGGATAGAGTTGACTTTCTTACTAGCAGCTGGTGTAGTGCTATGTTTTGGATTTGGGATGAAAATAGTGTGGTAAAACATTCGTGGTTTTGGTTGTTGCTAAGCAGTCAAGGCCTTTTCTGCTCCTCACACTGCCCTGCCACCAAGTAGGCTCGAAGAGCGCAAGAAGCTGGGACAGATGATGCCAACTGACCAAAAGACTATTCTATACCACATCACATCATACTTATATATAAAGCCAGAGGATGAAGAATGAAGGGAGGATGTTCAGAGTTATGGCATTTGCCTTCCAAAGTAACCATTATGCATGATGGAGCCCTGCTCTCCTGTAGATGGCTGAACACCTGCCTGCTGATGGGAAGCAGTGAATGAATTCCTTGTTTTGCTTTACTTGCATGTGTGGCTTTTGCTTTAGCTATTAAACTATCTTTAGTTTAACTGTCTCTAGTTAAACTATCTTTATCTCAACCCACAAGTTTTTTCTCACTTTTACTCTTCTGATTCTCTCCCCCATCTGAGCTGGGGAGAGTGAGCAAGAGGCTTCATGGTTCTAGTTGCTGGCTGGGTTTAAATCACAACAACAGGGAAGTAAAAGAGAGTGTATTTAATGAAGAATCATCCATCAGAACTTTTAATGCAAAACTAAGTTTTCAGGAAACAGACATTCTGTATACTGCATCTGAATTTCCAAAATAGAACTTTTTTGGAAGTTATAATAGCGCATCTCTGATAAGATCCAAATTCCATCTCTGATAAGATCCAACTTCCAAGTTATTTACTTTAGTCATCTCTTACAACAAAGTTCATGATCAGTTACATAGCAAACAGTCCTAAATGATACTGAATGTGATCTCTTGCTTTCTTACCATTTCTGCTCTCTAATGTAGCCATTCAAAATAAGAGCAGACATGCTTCTATGTGGGAGAAGAGAAAACCTGTCAGGTAAAGGACAAACACATTTGAAGGTCTCCACACTTAGATTATCAGTAAGACCTGCCTTATGTTGCTGAATGTCCCAGTTTTAGTAGCCTTTGGTGAAGGTATTTGAAAGTGCAACAATGCAAAAGCAGTGGTTTTCTTTGTACTGTGGCACATGGACTAATTCTGACTCTCAGAGGGAATAGAAAGCAGTGAGCAGAAAAGGCTTCTTTCCAGACACCTGTCATCAGGGGAATCTACAGCATGATCTGTTTGGTGTCTGCTATGGAGGGAAAGGTCTGGGCTATGGTGCTACAAAAAGCAGTCTTTCTATTGAGACTTAAAATAGTCCTTTCACTTTGTGCTGCTTCTGCAGTCTGATCATATAAACAACCACTGAGAGTGCAGTAGCTTAGTCACCTCTGCATAATCACAAATCCTTCAAAGCAGAAAGGACAGAAATAAATATTCCTGGCTCGTCTTTTCAAAAGTACTGGAGAGTTACTAGTCTTACTAGTAAACAGAAAAAAGAAATGATGAAACAAGGATGGCTGTGAAATCAGAACCTGATCAGAATGGAAAATATAAGTAGAAAATTAGATAGCCAAAATGAAATAGTTCACTCAGTTGTCTATTCCATATTGAAATTGAAAACACCATGGTCACAGTCATGGATATGTCAGTTATTGATTTCTCAGAGAGCCTAGAGGAATGGAGACAATGGTAAGCAATCAGAGAATCTGCTCTTTTCAGAACTGATCCTCAGCTTGCTAAGCCTCCTAATACAAGGTGGTCTTAAAAACAATTCCAATGGCAAGTGAAGATTCTCTCTGCCTAAGTGCAAGATTTCTGTAGAGCTTGATTGTGTCTTCAGTACAGATCAACATCTCAGACTTTGGTAAATGTCTGACTCTGCACCGATGAATCTTACTTCTTGAAACTGCACTAAGCACCCAATAGTAAGCAGAAGGATAAAAGTTAAAGTATTCTAGGCCTGGGCACTCGATGAAGCTATATCAATATGGTTAAAAGACAGCCTTGTGTCTTCATGCTGTGAATGGATACAAAATTGATCCAGCTCAAGATCTGGACCAACCCCTGAATATGACTATCTGAAATTATAAATTACTTTGCTACTAGCAGTACAATGCAGAGCTTTCAAGATTTGTGTGCGTCAAAATACCAGTTCTGTCAGTGAAGCTTCTTGAATATGTCTCTGCATCTCAATCATATTGCTTCCATTTTCGCAATCTGTACCCATCCTTTTACACCTGCTTTTCAGTCACAACACTGAAGTGGAGCTTCATTTCAGGTATATTCAGCCTGTGTAAGAGTATATACATTACAATGAACCTTTTCCTTCCACATGACACAGGCATTCACAGCCAAATATTTTTTCTGTTTTTTCTCTCTGTATAATTTTTTAATGACAAAAAAACAAACAAGAAAAGGTCTTTTTCTGTGGTGGAGAATGGGACAAATCAGCTACAGCTTAGGCTGGTAAAAATCAATTTTTACCTCCCTGAATTGCTCCCCAGTGAGAATATCTTTGTAGCTTTTCCTTAGTGTTACTGGTGGCATCAATACAGTGAATAATGTCCTGCTCAGTGGCAGCTCATGCTGAAACTGCCATTTTAAAGGGAAAGAAATTAAGGGAAAGTCCTGGCTTATACATCTGTCCCTCTAATTAATAATCTTAAAATGACTGTAGATGATCAACCCTTTTGGTCTGTGTGTTTATACATGTATGTGACTGTATAATAAGGTGTCTACACTTTTTCTTTTTTTTCCCATAAAATAATGTTACCTTTAGTAACCCAGTTATATTTCCTTTTGTCTCCGAATTTTTAATGGCTTATCGCCATATTTCATATTTAGGTTTTCATTTTATTGACCTTGAACGACTACCTTAGTTAACCTCTGAGCAGTCCACACTGAGATGAAACGTAGGGCAACGCTTTTCTGGTGCCTTTTTATCCCTCAGTTTATATTTTGTAGTGAGTAGAACAAGGGAAAGAAGAGACCATGGAAAAGCGACAGCAGGAGATGAGAAGAAAAAATGGAGAGTAGATGAAAAAGTTTAAAGGGTGATAACAGAAAACAAGCCCTTTGTGTGAAAGGAACTACATAGAACAAACAGAGGAAAGTAAAAGGGACAGGAAGTAAAGTTAGGACAAAAACCACACATAAATTATTCTTCTTCTACACGTACCTCCTTATACGTCTATTGCTACAATTGTTTCCATCTATGGAAGACTTTCTTAGAATCACTGTAAATATAATAATTACTGCCATGCTTCAAATATATTTCTGCTGTTTTGGGGTATAAATGAAATTTCATTCTTTGAAATTCATTAGGAACAGGACATATCAGATTATGATTACTCCATTGACTATGCTGATACCTATCTGAAAATTTGATATGCTATTTTTATGATGGTATGTTTGGAAATGTAATGAGAAATTATTTCTATTTCTCTTTTTCTGTGGGTCATGTTGTGTCTCAGTTTGAGACTATATGTAGTTATCTCCTATCTTTACATTTAAAAATAAACTTCAGACATCTTCAAATATACCAATGAAATAATTGAATTAATTTGTCTCAAGATTGATTTGTACAGGAAAAAATACTGTGTGTGGTGAGGTAGTTCTCCATATACTCTTTCTTGCACGTGTAAGAAAGGCAAGGAAATCTTTTGTATATGCAATTGTCTGATTGGTCAGTCATTACAGAAAGCAACCCACAATCATTCATTTTCCATTTTCCATTTATTTTGACCATGATTTTCCATAGCTACTTTATCACTCTAATTGAATCACAGGAGCCTAGTATAATTTGCCTTGGACGCTTTAGGCTCTTGGTAGCTCTTGAGAACTAGTCACATTGCACTTCTGTCACAAAAACTTTGAAATATCTGAAGGACAGGTAAGGGGAAGTTTACCACGTGTTTCCGATCTTTTGGAAGCTTGGATTTGGACTTGATTTTCAGAAATGTGCAAAGGGTTAGAGAAAAGACTATTGCTTTTTCTACATCTACGACTTTCTGTAGAAAGAATAATCAAATTATATGAGCATTACCTCAAAATATTCCACATCTTTTTGGTAGTTCTAAAGATAAGCACTGATTCATGGTAAAGTGTCTTGGCAGAAATAGATAACAAATAAACAAATTCACCCCATAGTTTTTCATCTACAGAGTTCTTCACTGTTCCACATAAAACAGATATCGATGTTGTCCTGGTGATAGGTTTCTTTCTATTCAAGGAGCAAGAAAGACATTGCCAACCACTATTTCTTACTGTTTGTTTAGAAAATGGAAATGATTAAACAATTCTGTCTTTTCCTTAATTGGACAGATAGTCCAATATTATTATATTTCTGCTACACATGAAAAATATAGAGTTTTGTAAGTATGTAGTGTGAATACAAAAACTAAATTTTAGTACTGTGAAACCCACAAAGCCACCATAACATTCAAGTATTGATTCATTTCTCTCCTATGAAGTCAGGATTTTGCATTTTTACGTATTCTTACTTTTGGGAAGTTGCAATGTAAGGAAAGTAATAATGACAAAACAATCTTTTAGTTAACTGTGAAAATACTTGACCATTCCATCTCTTATTTCATAGAGAGACAGAGACTAAGGAGGGATTTGTTTTTCCTATGAATGCGATCTGGTGTAGGGCTAGCTTGGGCTTTTATTGTCTGTGCTTCCATAAACCAATGAAAGAGAGTGACCAGATTATGTCATGAGACTGCACTTCACCCTGCTTTGGGCCATTTAAGACTCTCTTATAAATGTGACAGAAAAGGCATTATATACATCATATAAACTATATTAGTAAAAAAAACAGAGGCTAAGCTGGAAATTTCATGTGAGCAGGATCCTTCCTGAATCATCTTTTCCTCCTCATATTAGATAATTTTATTTACAGTAATTTATTCCCTGTTAACTGTATTTTTATCATTGTTCCCTGGCCGAAAGAAATTGAAGAAACTGTGTTTTAAAACAACACAGATTTTAAAATAAACCGCATTTATTTTAGTAGCATACTTAAAAGTAGCTTGAGTTGAATTCTGTCAAAGCTTTGGATCACTCAGCATTCTTACCTTTGCCATTTTGCTCATAGTATCTTTTCATTGCTAAAATTAGATGAGCTGAGAAACATGCTTGGGTTGAAAAAGTGTGATACTTATCCAAAATATTACTGTTTATTACACTGCACCAACATCTTCCTTTAAATACAAGATGTGACATAAGACACAATTCCTTTCTACAGGAACTTGGGAGTTAGCTGGCAGAGCTAGCTTCATACTTTTATGATGAATATCTAAAAAGCATTTCATGTAGAGAGAAGATAATTATGGTTCTACCTAAAATCATAATCAGAAAAAGAAGATATGATTTAAAATGACTAAACCCACTTTGACTTAAATACATGTGTACCTGTGAGATCAGAGCAATTTAAAGTCTTTTATGTAATAATGTCAGTTTTATTGTCTATGGAACGTTTTAATAAAACATGAAATGAAATTAAATAGAATCATCTCCCATAATCGCTTCCTATCATATGGTAACATACCTGCCTGTTTACGACTGTCTAATCAGTAACTGAACCTTGTACTGCACTTTTATGTTGCTTCCCTGCTGTGTCTATTGCCCGCTGAGGAGTGTAAAATCATGTTATGTTTTTTATTGCTCTCAGCGATCCTGGCTCCCTTTTCTCTGGTAGACTGTTTTGCACAGTATCACAGCAACATCAGATTAAACCTCTGTAGAAAAAACTCTTATTCTCTTCTAGCATTTCTTCATCGTCTGATATAAGCCACTTTGTACAAAGTCCTTACTCCTCTTTATAGTGTTTTTTCTGTGTACTGCACAAATCCTTTGGCTACCCAAACTTTTTTTTAAGAAGGCATTACCCTTGCCACAGAGTGAGGTGAGTTCTGTAATTCAGTGGTAGTACTCTGGTATCAGTCTTTCTTAGCCAAGTCCATGGCCTTAGGGCTGACTTTGCATAAGATATCTAGATTCCTGACTGCATAGAAGAAAGAGAAAATATCTTCCAATGAAGTTATCAGTGTACGAAACTACTCTCTAAGTTTCCACAACAACAGATTTGCTTTTGGTCACTGTACAGATGCTCCCAAATTTAACACAGGCGAGCATTAATGACAGTTAATTTTAAAACACTTCCATTTTTCATTAAATTTTATCAGCTTGAAAAAAATAAGCTGTGACTTCTTGATTTAGTGAAATCTTACAATATTGTGATTAAAAGGCACATTTTAAAGTTTTTGAAAACAGTAAAATGACTTAATTTCTGTTCAGTGTTGTGTATGTAGTGTTCACATATTATTTCATGTTTCTGTGGCTCAGTTCCATAACTGCAAAATATTGTTTTGGTGATGATTATAAGTTCTTCAAGAACTAAATTGCTTTACTAGGTCTTTGTAACCAAAGTACAAGGGAATTTAAAAAAAAGAGGATTTCAGCTGGGAAACTCATAATGGCTGAAGCTTCAGCAACACTTTGAATCACTATAGCTACAGCCTCATATTTTCTTTTTCTGTGCCTTTGGAGTTCTTCCTCCTAATTTGGACTTTTTCATGGTTGTATCCCTGCACAATTTTCTATTTGTCAGAAGACAAGTTACTGAATAACACAAGCAAATACAATTCCTCCTTGTTTTCAGAGAAACTATAGGAGATTACACATGTAGACTGTGTTTAATTCCCTAAAAGATGAGCTAAACCCAACCCTCTGACATTGTGTAATATAACTTCTGTAAGAGTAGAATTTAAGGTATTCTAAAACTTGAGGTCTTAACTCACGTTTCAATCTATTACTATAAGCGTAGAACAGGGAACAAGGTTTTGATCAGCCTGTTTTTCCATCAGAAGTGTAATCCTGATCAATATCAGCAGAGACCATGTCATTGCAAAATTAAAAATAAAAAGTGAAACTGGAGTTTTTGCGGATTATTTCCATTCTTTGATAAATAATGCCTATTATTTTCAAAGTCTAACTGTTGCAAATAAGAAATATGCATGTTTAATATCAGCAAAGCAAGAAAAAAACCTGTTACTTGACATTAAAAGAGAGAATATTATGTCCTGCACAAATTCCAACAAAGGTCAGGTAGAAATAATCTTTCTTAGAAAATGATTCTGTAGGTTTTTATATCATAAGAATGTGAAAAATCATCTGTATGTGAGAACAGACCAACTACAGGCAAAAATTTTAAATTAAGCAACAATAAATTTTCTCCACATAAACTTGCACCTAGGAATCTGCACCTACTCCCACTGCAGTGAGCACAAATTGTGTTCTCCTGTGTCCCTCCAGTTTTGGGAACTGATGAATGGGTAAACAAGAAAATCGGACAGATCAATACCTGGCTCCAAAACTGGTGCTACCAGCAGGGCTTTGGGTTCTACAATCATAGTTTGATCTACAGGACACCGGACCTGCGTGCTAAGAAAGGGATAACCCTATCCCGAAAGGGGAAAAGGGTACTAGGCCAAGAGTTAGCAAGGCTCATGGACAGGGCTTTAAACTAGAATCGAAGGGGGAAGGGGATAAAACCAGGCCCACTAGTAATGAGCCTAGGGATAAAGGGCCAAGGATGGGGGTGAAATCAGCAGCCCAGCTCAAGTGCATCTACACAAATGCACATAGAAGGGGCAACAAACGGGATGAGCTGGAAGCCATAGTGCAGCAGGACAACTATGATGTAGTCGCCATCAAGGAAACGTGGTGGGATGACTGTCATGACTGGAATGCTGTGATGAATGGCTATGAGCTCTTCAGAAGGTATAGGCAAGGAAGGAGAGGCGGGGGTGTGGCTCTGTACATTAGGGAGTGTTTTGATTGTATAGAGCTAGATTCCAGTAATGATAAAGTCAAGTGTTTATGGGTAAGGATGAAGGGGAAGGCAAATAAGGGAGATCTTGTGCTGGGAGTATGTTATAGACCACCTAACCAGGATGAGACAGATAAAGTATTCTATAAGCGGCTGGCTGAAGTCTCGCCCTTGGTCTGGTTGGGGACTTCAACCTGCCGGGTATCTGCTGGAAATATAACACAGCAGAGAGTAGGCAGGCTAGGAGGTTCCTTGAGTGCATGGAGGATAACTTCCTGACACAACTGTTAGGTGAGGCTCTCAGGGACATGCCTCGCTAGACCTACTGTTCACAAACAGAGAAGGACTAGTGGGAGATGTGGTGGTCAGAGGTCGTCTTGGGTGTAGTGATCATTAAATGGTCAAGTTTTCGATTTGTAGTGATGTAAGGAGGGGGGGTAGCAAAACCTCCACCTTGGACTTCTGGAGGGCAGACTTTGGCTTGTTCAGGACACTGGTTGAGAGAGTCCCTTGGGAGATAGTCCTGAAGGGCAAAGGGGTCCAGGAAGGCTGGACACTCTTCAAGAAGGAAATCTTAAAGGCCCAGGAGCAGGCTGTCCCCAAGTGTTGCAAGTTTAAGGGGCGGGAAAAATGGCCAGTCTGGATGAATAAGGAACTTCTGATGGGACTTAGGAATAAAAAGAGGGTTTACCACCTTTGGAAGAAGGGACAGGCAACTCAGGAGGAGTACAGAGATCTCGTTAGGTTATACAGAGAGAAAATTAGGAAGGCAAAAGCCCAGCTGGAGCTCAACTTGGCCACTAACATAAAGGACAACAAAAAAAGTTTTTATAAATACATCAGCAAAAAGAGACCCAGGGAGAATCTCCATCCCTTACTGGATGCGGGGGAGAAAGTTGCAACCAAGGACGAGGAGAAGGCTGAGATATTTAATGCCTTCTTTGCCTCCGTGTTTAATAGTCAGACCAGCTATCCCCAGGGTGCTCAGCCTCCTGAGATGGAAGATAAGGATGGAGAGCAGAACAACCCACCCATAATCCAGGAGGAAGTAGTCAATGATCTGCTTCTGCACCTAGACACACATAAGTCTACGGGGCCGGATGGGATTCACCCAAGAGTACTCAGGGAGCTGGCGGGAGAGCTCACCAAGCCTCCCTCCATCATTTATCAACAGTCTTGGTCAACAGGGGAGGTACCAAATGAATGGAAGGTGGCTAATGTGACGCCCATCTACAAGAAGGGTCGCAAGGAGGATCTGGGGAACTACAGGCCTGTCAGCCTGACCTCGGTACCAGGAAAGATCATGGAGAGGATCATCTTGAGTGAGCTCTCACGGAAAGTGCAGGGCAGCCAAGGGATCAGGGCCAGCCAGCATGGGTTTAGGAAAGGGAGGTCCTGCTTAACCAACCTGATCTCTTTCTGTGACCATGTGACCCGCCTTCTGGATACGGGGAAGGCTGTGGACGTTGTCTGTCTGGACTTTGGTAAGGCCTTTGACACCATCCCCCACAGCATTCTCCTGGAGAAGCTGGCAAATCATGGCATAGACAAGTGTACTCTTCGCTGGGTTAAAAACTGGCTGGATGGCCGTGCCCAGAGAGATGTGATTAGTGGGGTGAAATCCTCTTGGTGGCCGGTCACCAGTGGTGTCCCTCAGGGCTCAGTTTTGGGGCCAGTTTTGTTTAATATCTTTATCAATGGTCTAGATGAGGGGATTGAGTGCACCCTCAGTAAGTTTGCAGACGACACCAAACTAGGTGGCAGTGTTGATCTGCTTGAGGGTAGAAAGGCTCTACACAGGGACCTGGACAGGCTGGATCGATGGGCCAAGGCCAACTGTATGAGGTTTAATAAGGCCACGTGCCGAGTCCTGCATTTTGGCTACAACAACCCCAAGCAACGCTACAGGCTTGGGGAAGAGTGGCTGGAAAGCTGCCCGGCAGAAAAGAACCTGTGGGTGCTGGTGGACGGCCAGCTTAACTGAGCCAGCAGTGTGCCCAGGTGGCCAAGAAGGCCAACAGCATTCTGGCTTGTATCAGGAATAGCGTGGCCAGCAGGAGCAGGGAAGTGATGGTGCCTCTGTACTCGGCACTGGTGAGGCCTCACCTCGAGTACTGTGTTCAGTTCTGGGCCCCTCTGTACAAGAGGGACATTGAAGTGCTGGAGCGTGTCCAGAGGAGAACTACCAGGCTGGGGAGGGGTCTGGAGACCAGGTCATGTGAGGAGAGGCTGAGGGAGCTGGGCATGTTTAGTTTGGAGAAGAGGAGGCTGAGGGGAGACCTCATTGCCCTCTACAACTACCTGAAAGGAGGTTGGAGAGAGGTGGGTGTTGGCCTCTTCTCCCAGGTGAATAATGACAGGACCAGAGGAAATGGTCTGAAGTTGCAGCAGGGGAGGTTTAGATTAGATATTAGGAAGAATTACTTTACTGAAAGAGTGGTCAGGTACTGGAACAGCCCGCCCAGGGAGGTGGTTGAATCATCATCCCTAGACGTATTTAAGAAACATGTAGATGTGGCACTTCAGGGCATGCTCTAGTGGCAGAGATTGTAGGGGGTTTTTTTGTATGTGTATGGTTGGACTCAGTGATCTCAAAGGTCCTTTCCAACCATGAAGATGCTATGATTCTATGATTCTATGAATGATAAAACTTCCATTTATTGACATATTAACAGGGTTTGGTCCTTATGCCTCATGTCTTAATTGTAGATGTAGCAGTCAGTCACTTCCTAGGGCACTAGTAGAAGTGGTAGGAAGTAGTAGTTTGTTGACAGAAAGATGTTATTGAACTGGTAACTCTCCTTTGACACCAAACAGATTCTGCTAAGTAAAAAGCAGCTTCTCATCTTCAACACAGTAAACTGAAATTCAAACATCCACAACAAAGTTAAAAAAGAAAGGAAAAGGAGAGTCTTCTGTCAAGCATGAACTGTATGGGCCGGGTTAAAAAACTCAAATGGCTAAGGGAAGAATGGCAGATCACTGCCCTTGTTGAAGGTAATAATGGTTTTGATGAAATCATCTGCAATTTGGACACAGCTGATGTTTTTTCTGCAGGTTCTTGTCTCATCTGTCAGTATACAAGTATGGATAGAAGAAAATGAATATGACAGGAACTTTTTCTATTTTTCCTTTTGTCTTTTTCCATTTAGGTTCATATAAAAACATACCTATGCTTTCAACTGCGCAGGCTTTTAGCAATATGAGCCAGTTGTCCAGGTATTAGAACCAAATATCCAGGGGGTTCTATGCCAATGAAAGTTGCTTTCATTCTAGAGAAAAGCAAGACTGAAAAGTGGCAAAAGAGACCTTTTTAAAGACTTTTTTTTTTTTTTTAATCTCGCTTTCTGAGCAGACCTGAGTTTTCTTTATTTAAGGAGTTAACCTGGATCAGGACAACCGTACATGTGCATGTATGTATGTATCTGTACCCAGGTACATACCCATACCCATACGTGTACATGTATATCTATATGTATGCTTACATGTATTCAGTTGAATCGTCATGATGTCTCTTGATTGATGGAATAAGCATTGGCCAATTAAAGTTCCTGTCATAAACAGCTTATATAAGAAATTATCAAATACTCATAAAACCCCATCTAGCAGATGTCAAAATTATGTGAAAGAAAGCGCTGAGTCTACTTAATTCTTGTAAATGAAGTGAAGACATTTGTCAGTACTGTTTGGACTTTTTTTTTGGTGAGTTTTGCATACTTTAGTTTGAAGTCCATTTATCTCTAAGTTTATACTGCATTGTTCTTTAGTCAAATTTTTGATAATTTTACATGGTCTGCTCAGGTCACAGCAATGACAGTGTATTGACCAGAAGTATCAAAATGTGTGTTTCTTGAATCAAAAACATGAAACACATATTGGTTTATGAATAATGAAACATCCAGTGAAATCAACATAAGTTCATATATTGTCTGATAAAAAGGAAGCCAGTTTCAAAAAAAATACAAGACCGTTTAACAATCAAGTGTGTATTACAGGTAGTATTAGCATAATCTGTTAATTGCTTCAGCACTTCAAAATTCAGGCCATCGTGGTATGCTGAGCTGGGTATATTTTTCCAATATAAAGTTGTGTTTAGTTCATTTATTCTGCATATGTACCATGTTGGCTTTGTTTTCTTTTTCTCCAAACCTGAAACATTTGTATGAAGTCTGTCTTCAGCTGTGTTCTAACATTATTTTCCCTGATGTCCTTCCACAAGATTAGCAGCCCTAATATAGTATATTGATTTTTTCTTTTTAAGTTATATTTTGTAATACCAGCAACACATGCTTCATGCTACTTAGTGGTATAGACAGCTATTTAAAATGGCACATAGTGTAGGACAGGCTTTCCTTTAAACCAAGGATAGCTGTGCACCGAATCTGCTGGCCTTCTGTTTTGCAGTGAACACTTGCATGTCGGAATTTGTATTACCCAAGGTAGTTAGATTGTTTTTCAAGAGGTAGAAATTGTGCTCTTTTTTTTGGTATGATATGTAAATATAAATTTCATGGGAATCAGATAATAAACCTCCACCCTCTTTATCTTTATCTTTTAAGATAATCACGTTTCATAGCTGTGTCTGATGATTGCTCTAAAAATAAAATTAGAAGTGTGGGGGAATAAAACATTCCAATATGTGAATCAGCCTTTCTTTTTTTTTTTTCCCAATCATTATTTTTTCTGCTATCTGCAGTGAGTCTGGGGTAATAATGGCACTCCACAGATAGTCTGCATTTTGTTTGTTTTGTTTTGTTTTGATTTGATTTCTAATAGCTTGTGTTTCAAGAAAAGCTTTCTTAGGAGATCATTTGATTGATAATTTCAGGGGGTTTGTGCACTTTATATTGTAGGTAATACCTGTAAACACTCTGGACATAGCTGGCAGACCTGTTGTTAACTAATTATTTCACAATGAAAAGCATTGCTTTCTGTGTCCTGTAACAGTACCAAGTTAGCTGTAAAGTGTGGAAATCCTTTGTTTGGGACTTCCAGCAGCAATTAGTTCCGTAATTTCCAAAACAGAAAGACAGAGGAAAATTTTCATTTCATTGTATTCAGAACAACTATGACTAGTTAACTGTAAAGCTTTTGCAACTCCTGGTTTCCAAACTGGGATTGGAAATCAGAAGAGTGAGTGATCTCTTTGATGTCCACTGATAATTTGGGCAAACTGCCAACAACCCTATCACGGCTGCCAAAAGATGACAATCTTCTATTGTAATTTAGGAGTCAAAAAAATGTAATTTTTAAAAAAAAAAAGAAACAAAAGAGCGGTACTTTGCTCCCCAAAGTCTTGGATCTTTTGCAACCACTTACAAAGGTGAATCTCATTTAAAAAAAACATCAACACTATCAGGTCAAAATAAAAATGCATTGACTAGCCGTATGACTTATGTCTACAGCCATATACTGGATAGATCCACATTTTATATATGTATACATGTATATATGAGTATATATATGTATCTACAAATACACATGTATACATACGTACATGCATATATGTATATTTATGTGCATGCATACAAATATACATACTCAGAATCAGAATTACAGGATAGTTTAGGTTGGAAAGGACCTCTGGAGGTCATCTCGTCCACCCTCCCGATCAAACAGGGTAACCTAGAGCCGGTTGCCCATGATCATGTTCAGATTGCTTTTGAAGATCTCCAAGGATGGAGACTCCACAGTCTCTCTGGGCAACACACGCCAGTGCTTGGACACCATCACAATGAAACACAGTGAATATCAGTTTCCTGATGTTCAGAGGAAATCTCCTGTGTTTCAGCCTCTTCTCATTGCCTCTGGTCCTGTTACTATGCATCACTGAAAAGAGCCTGGCTCTGTCTTCCTTGCACCCTCCCTTCAGATCTTTGTACACATTGATAAAATCTCCCCTGAGACTTCTGTTCTTGGGACTGAACATCCTAGCTCTCTCAGTCTTTCCTTGAAGCTACAACCCCTTAATCATTTTAGGGGTCCTCGTTGGTCTCTTTCCAGTAACTCTATATCTTTTTTCATGCTAGGAACTGCATGAAATACTCTAGGTGTAGTCTCACCAGTGCTGAATAAAGGGGAAGGAAAGACTTCCCTCTGCCTGCTGGTAATACTTTGTCTAATGCAGCCCAGGATGCCATTAGATGTCTTTGTGGCAAGGGCACATTGCTCCTTTGTGTTCCATTCAGCAGCAGACCTACATTTCCCCTAGTCTTCTTGTCATTGTTCATATGCTTATAGAAGCCCTTCTTGTTGCCTTTGACATTCCTTACCAAATTCAACTCCAGGTGAGCCTTGGAATTTCCTCCATCTGCACAGCAACTATACCAAAAGCCTACTGGTACCCTTTTGGGTCCTTGAAATACCCTCTCCTGAGGTAGTCTATGCCAAGGATGCACAGAGCCTCCAGGCCAGTCATGATGGAGTGCTTTTGCCTCCCATTCCCAGTTAGGCTCACTTCAGCTTCCAACACAGTTAACTGATGGGACCCTTCTGTCACTCCAGAAATATATATGGGTTCTGCCCCTTCATATCTTGATGGCATTAGGGTACACTGTGCACTGGTGTCTGCCAGAGCTTTATACTCCTTGGGGCCTAATGTGCTATGCCATCTAACGCACAAAGTCCAGTATACCTGATTGCCCCTTTTCTCCACCTGTCTGGAGTCAGGGCCATTCTATTTCTGACCATAGTATCTGCTATCAATGAATGGATTTGTGTGCCCCATGTTGGGCACCAAAAAGGACTGTCTGGTTTAACCCAAGGCAGCAACTAGGACCATGAAGCTTCTTGCACACTCCCCCAACCCCCAAGTATGGTAGGGAGAAGAGGGAGAAAAGAAGAGGAAAAAAAAGACTTGTTGGTTGAGATAAAGACAGTCTAAAAGAAAGTAAGGGAAGAGGCTAATAATAATAATAAATAATAATAATAGTAAAAGAATACACAAAATAAAGTGATACAACATAAGTCACTCCCACCATCCAGTGATTGGCTGCCCAGCCTGCCCAAGAAGTGATCGTGCCTTCCTGTTCCTCATCTAACCCTCATTTATACACTGAGCATGATGTCTATGGTATGCAATATTCCTTTGGCCAGATTGTCCTATCTATGGTCCCTCTCAGCTTCCATGGGAAGCTGAAAAATTTCCTGACTAATATAAACATTACTTAGCAACAACTTAAAAAATATGTGTTGTCAATATAATTCTCATACTAAATCTAAAACCCAGCAGCTATTAGAAAGAAAATTCGCTCTATCCCAGCTGAAATCAGGACACCCAGAAAGGGTCTGGGTCTGCCTTGCTTACATGCAAATGCTAGAGGTGGCTCTGCTTAAGACCTGTTTTGTTGAATTTATGATATCTTTCTATGATGTCAGTCAAGGCCCTTTGCTCGACATCTCTGTCCATCATTGGCTCACAAGGCTGCTGGTAACTGTATCCCTCCCCTGCCACATATACACTCCATATCCAGATATATACATATGTACATGTGTGTGGATATGTGTTTATACACATACATATAGATACACACACACGATACATATAGGTGTACATATACATATATGTATATGTATGAATATACATATTTTCCAATAATGAGCTTTCATCCTGATCAGACAAACAGCAGATCAGGTTGTTAGTTCTGTTCATGTTTGTGAGTCTGTTTTTTTTCTGTGTTGATTACAGGTACCGGCCATATAAATATATGTGTGTGTGTATATATATATGTATATAAAAATATATATATAATGCATATATAGATTTATGTAGGTATATACATACACCTTTAAAGTGTAATGTGTGAGTGTGCCCATTAGGGTTACATGATCAGCTTTGCTAGTGGCTGGACCTGCAAACATGAAGTTGCAGCAGTCATGCAGCTGTCAGGCTGAAAGATTTGGCAACACCTAAAAAACAACCAACCAAACAAAGAAGATTTAAGATTTGAGATTTTAGACTTTTGATATCATCTGACAGTGAATGTCTGTCTGTTCCAGCACAATGGGACTTGTGCTCTTGAAAACCCACATTCCTCCTTCTCATTTATTCATGGATTAGGACAGTACTTGATCAACAATATTTAGAAATTCCCGTCTCTGGCTCATGATTGTGCTTTCAAACTCACTCAAAATAACTAAATTTGTAGTGAATTTTTGCCTAGGCAAAAATAAGTAAGTGCTTTCTTTGCTTACACCTGACTAATCATGAATTTAGAAAAACTAGCCCTTCAAAATTTGGCTCTGGTAGTATGAATAGCCTCCTGGTTGAATCTGCTAAAAGGCAGTCTTCTCCCACTGAAGTGAGTAGCGATATTGCGATAAGAATTTGGGAACCGGACTGTTGACAACCACTAAAATAAAAAGGTATCAAGTTACATGAGATGCATCCACATGTCGTCAGTATTAGTCTGGAATTCACTGAATTTTACTTTAAAGGATCTGGACTCAGGTCATTCAGGTCTCAGTGCATAGGATATTAACATTTTAAGTGATTTTACCAACATAATGGTTTGTGTACCTGAGACAGGGAACTGAAACATGAGTTTTATTGAATTTCAATTCCAGAATGTGAGCTTTTCACTCTTTGGTCTGTATAACTCTGTGTGAACTTAATACTCAGATCTTCTTCCTGACTATGACTTAGCTTCCTTGATTAGTCATTTGCTAGAGTGTTATCAGAAAGTCACTTGGGCTGTTCTCATTGACTTATTGGCATAAGAGGGATTTAAGGAATGGAAAACATCAAAACATTTGCTTAAAGAAACAAAACCACACAAAAGTCCATGGTAAGAAATAGAGAGAAGACAGCTCAGAAGTCATTGTACAAAGTTCACCAACTGAGGTAGCAATAAGCTTACATTTAGGATATTCTAGATTCTAATTTCAAATGTGAAATAAATATGTCCTCCTGGAAGAGGGCGACCATCATTACATGCTGACTAGTAAAATCTGGAATGCATACTTTCTCTGTAAAGAAACTTCATGGTTTGTTTATTTTATGGGATTATCAGTTTCACATTGAGTTGTTCCTGTTGTCTGTTATTCACAAAGAGTCATCTTCACGGGAAAGTAAATAGTGACTCTGAAGAGAAAAAATCTATAGAAAATAGTTTTTTCTAAATTGTTCTTAAAGGTGTAAAATCACCAGTTTTCAAATCAATGTAAAAATTCTTTCTCTCCTATTCCCGCTTTTGGGGATTTCTACACTGTTATTCATCTAATATAAGGACATCGCATTATCCTATTAGCAGATAGCAGGGGCAATTTGTCATTTCTTCACAACATGACAAATGTGGGCAATTGACAGCAGATGGTACACTCGGGATATTCTGATCAGATATTTGGGCCTTCTGTGAAATTTCTTCCATTGTACTTCTTACAACTTACTCAAAGGTAAAATGCTAACAGCCTGGGGAAAAAAAAAAAGAAGAAAGGATTCTGTTCATCACTGGGACAGAGAGGCCCACAGAGGTTTTTCTGCATTCATCAGAATTGAAGAGAATGTCATCACTGTAGGGTCATCACATCTATCTACTGCCCAAAGAAAGGATATGCTTAATGAGGAAAAATTTGATTAGTAACATAATGTATATTTATATAGTTTATTCTTTCATAAAGTCTTAAAGGACTTAATATGTTTTCCAAATTAGATCATTTTCTCATTAAATCACTTTTTCAGTGAAATCAAAGCTATTTGAGACATGGACAACCATATCAAGACTATACAGCAATTTTAAGAAGGAAGTGGGGAATGCTTTACTTATTTCTCTTGGTGAGATTTCATTTGCTGTTCCCCCAAGCAGTGCAGACAGAAATGTCAGAGACAGTAGTGATACCTCACTAAGACCCTTGGAATACACTTTATATTTTCTGGGTGCATTAAGCATTTAACTGAAGCGCTTTTCTATATTAAAACCAGCTTCAGACAGAGAAGTAAGTCTCAAACCTTCCAGGACTATGTGGTCTGTAAGACAGCATGGAGCTAGCCCAGTTTTTGTGTTTGAAATTCACAGTGTACACACTAGAATAGAATCATATAATATATGAGAAAGTTTTAAAACATCTCTGTGTATCTTGGGGAGAAGCAGAAGTAAAAGGGCTATTTTTTAGGCTAGAAGGCTTAATACGAAGATTCTGTTTGGGAGGTTGTTTGTATATGGTATTGTTCTTGCATGTACCATACCTTTTGTAAAAAAGAGGGAAAGAGGGAAAGAAGAAAGAAAGGAAGAGAGGGAGAGAGAGAGGGAGGAAGACAAGGAGAAGGGAGGAAGGGGGTGGAAAGGATAGGAGAGAAGGAAGTCCATTATTTAATTGTGTCACTAGTTTTCTGTGTCTCAAATGTTTCAGACCGAAGCTATCGATCAGTTTTTCTGTTTAAGAGGAGATTTAAAACAGTGAAAACCCCCTTATTAAAATTCCATATCTTTTTTATTGAGGAAGAGAGGTTTATACATATTGGAAGGGAAGTCTAGAATCTGTGGCCAATAATCTGCAGCTGTAAAGAAAACAAGTTCTTCTTCTGCAATATTTTCTACTTTTACTATGCACGCTAGTCCTTCAGATTTCCCAGGGGTTGTACTAATTCTGGGAATGCTATAAATGGTAGTACAATACAGAAGTTAATGCTGTGAATGTGAACACCAGTTTGGACTAGAAAGCCTTCATTATCAGAAGGTTATGGAACGTAAGTGGCAACGGAGTTCTATGTTTGGTCTCTATGACCGCTGCAAGTCATAACAGGAAGTGATCCTGGTTCACTTCCCATATTACCACTCTGCAGAGAGAGGTTCCCAGGAGAGAAAAACTAGAGCTAGTGTGAGCCAGACCTCAACACATGGTGGAGGAGGGACATGGCTGTTGTGTACATCCGTAGTTGGGAATGGGGCAGCAGTCCCTGATGTACATAGAGCCTAGGGTCTTGCCTATATACAATAAACTCATCTGAAGAGAAGTAGATTTGGAAGATGAGACAAACACACTGGTCTTTTATTTTCCATTTCCATCACATTTCTGTTTTTTTAATCTGTGCATCTCCTCACCCTGTCTGTTCTGGGGGGAAAGGCTTGATCCCATTGTAGTCATTCTCATGCAAGCCTAACTCTACAAAAATGGCTTTACATTTGCAGTTACTGTTATTCCACTCATGATTTATGAGAAAAATAAATGTTTTCGTCATAATTGATAATATGCAAAGTGATTTAGCTATATTGCTCATAATTGCTCACAAATTTGCCATTTCATCTCTCATTATGGAAAAATAATATTGTCTGCACAAAATTCTGTGGGGTATTACTTAGTCCAATAAATGTGAACAGCTTATCTTTTTTGTTAATCTACATCAGCTTGTAAAATAACTAACTTGGCTCTGATCTATAAATCTTCTAATTCCAACGTCCAAAACCACTGAATTCAAAAATAAGTGTATGTTCCTAAATTTAAGCAAAAGCTTACAATTCATTTGTGCAAAACAGTACTGTGCCAATGTCTGTGGGATGGGATGCTAGTGAGGTCCCTCAGTCTGCTGACTCAGTGAAGGCAGAGCGTGGAGATTCATGCAGCAGCAGAGAAATGAGGGTCATTGATGGGTTAGGAACTATGGCTGCGCCTGGGAAAGGACAGGTAGGAATGAAGGCTTCTCCCAGCAAAGAGGTGGCAGGGCCAATAGCCCAACTGAAATGCTTCTACGCTAACACATGCAGCATGGGCAACAAACAGGTGGAGCCGGAAGACATTGTGCAGCAGGAAAACTACTGTGATGTAGTCACCATCATGGAAACATGATGGGATGACTTGCATGACTGGACTGCTGCATTGGATGGCTATAAACTCTTCAAAAGGGACAAGCAAGGAAGGAGAGGAGATGGGGTGTCTCGGTATGTTAGGGGATGTTATGGGACGGTGACAATAGGGTTGAGTGTTTATGGGTAAGAATCAAGGGAATGGCCAACAGATAGGCAGATATCATGGTGGGATTCTGTTATACACTGCCCAATCAGGATGAAGAGGCAGATGAAATATTCTACAAGCAGCTGGGAGAAGTCTCAAGATCGCTAGCCCTTGTCCTCGTGGGAGGCTTCAACCTACCAGATATCAGCTAGGAATACAATATATCTGAGAGAAAACATCCTAGGAGGTTCCTGGAGTGTGTTGGGGATAACTTCCTGACACAGCTGGTGAGGGAGCTAACTAGGGAAGGAGCCCTGCTGGACTTGTTTGTAAACAGAGAAGGACTTGTGGGGCATGTGGTAGTTGGAGGCCGACTTGTGCATAGTGATCACAAAATGATAGAGTTTTCAATTCTTACAGAAGCAAGGAGGAGGGTCAGCAGAACTGCAACCATGGACTTCCAGAAAGCATCATCTTTTCAGGAGCCTGCTTGACAGAGTCCCTTGGGAGGCATTCCTGAAAGGTAAAGGAGTTCAGGAAGGCTGGACGTTTTTCAAGAAGGAAGTCTTAAAGCCGCAGGAGCAGGCCGTCCCCATGTGCCAAAAAATGAGCTGTCAAGGAAAAAGACCAGCCTGTCTGAACAGAGAGATCTTGTTGTGACTTAGGGCAAAAGGAGTTTATGTCCTTTGAAGAAGGGGCAGACCACTCAGGAAGACTACAAAGATTTTGTGTGGCTATGTAGGGAGAAAACTAGAAGGGACAAAGCCCAACTAGAACTTAATCTGGCTTCGGATGTTAAGGACAATAAAAAAAGTTTCTATAACTACATTAGTAATAAAAGGAGGACTAAGGAGAATCTCCATCTTTTATTAGACAGGGCAGTAACATGGTGAAAAGTCTGATGTACTTAATGCCTTCTTTGCCTCAGTGGTAGGACCAAATGTCCCCTGAGTACCCAGACCCCTAAGCTAGTACATAGTGGTGGGGAGAAGAATAGAACCCCCATAAACCAAGGGGAAATGGTGAGGGACCTGCCACAGCACCTAGACATATATACATCTATGGGGCCAGATGGGATACACCCAAGAGTACTGAGGGAGGTGGCGGAAGTGCTCACCAAAGCACTTTCCATCATTTACCAGCGGTCCTGGCTAACTGGGGAGGTTCCAGTAGACAGATGTCTAGAAAATGTGATGCCCATTCACAAGAAGGGCTGGAAGGTACCAGAATTACCTGACAGGAATTGTGGCCAAAAATGGAAAAATACTGACAAAGTCAATCAACTCACAATCCTATAATTAGCAATTCTAAATGAGACCCTTTGAGTTCTCCAGCACTGCAGCAGGCTGCAATCTAGTATGATCCCCTGAGCTGGGATGCCTCTCAGGGTAGGTTTTGTGAGGGTTCAAAGATCATCCGTTGATAGATGTCGAAGAAGAAGGGTTGAAAGGTCATCTGCTGACAAATGCTGATGAACAGAAGGGTGAGTAATTCACTACAATTAGATTTCTGGAGGTTCAAATCTTAAATTGCTGCTACCTCAAAGTTGTGTAAGAAAGATCCAAAATCTAAATTTGTGACACCACATTCAGTGAGGAATCTGCAGCAGTAATTTTTGTATCTTTACTATAACCTATGATTTAGCATATGGCAGACAGCAAAATATTAAGTAATATTTTTAGCTCAACACTTTCCATTTTAGTCAGCCTTACCTTTTGTAACTGGCCTCATCTAGTAGAATGGACAGAAAAAACCATCTTTTTTTCCAGAAAAGTGTCTAAGGTGGTGATGACTCTCTTGCCTATAACAATTCCACAAATGCTAGAAAACATTAGCAGAAGAAATGTGTTTGTTTCTAAATTATTATTTGAGCAAGATATTGATTTACATAGGTAATAGACCGCTGTCCAGAAACTTTAGGATTTAGCAAGACATTACTTGTTAAATTAAGAATAACAAAACTATTCAGAAGTTACATATGTTGCAGAAATAGAAAAAGAGTGCTCCGTTGACCTTTGTGGCTTTACTGTTGCTCCTGTTTGTTACTCTCTGGTGTTTGTATTCACTTACAAGAATCAAAATATTTTTGTGACTATTATGGAGGATGGAAAATAAAATTAACTTTAAGAAGAATGATGTTTTCGCTTGTCAGTCAAATGAGGCATCCCTCTATTTTTCTCTTGTTCTCTTTGTCTGGACATTATCATTGGTGTGAGAGAGATGCTGATAGAGAGTTAAAATTATGTGTAACCATGGAGACAGTATATAACCAGATCCATGTATAGAGGCTTACAGACTGATATATTCTACCAGAAAAAAAAATGTTATTAAATGTTTTTTAATTGGTTAATTTATTGACTGAAATTCAAAATTAGATAGCTTGCAGCATTTCTGTGCAATTTGGTTTTGTAAAACTGGTACCTCATTGTTTGATGTTGTTGTAATCAGCATTATAATTCTGATTACGACTTCTGATATGTATATAATTCTGATTAATTCTGATATAATTCTGATAGGCCCAGCAGCAGTTCATGGTATATGTGTGTATGAGTAAGATGGGAGAAAAAGTAGACATGCATCTCTCATTCTTCTTATGGACAGAAAGTGAATATAAAATGTATGTACGCATGTGTATATACATATGAATGTCATGACTGAACGTGTAAGCTGATATGCTTCTGAACTTCTGAATTACACTTCAGTCGATGTAGAAGATACAACGAGAAATGGTTTTCCTAAAAAAAAAAAAAGAGGGAAAGAAAATAGAACAAAATAAAAGGAAACTGTTAAGAGTACCAAATAAATACAATGGATATGGATATCTCCAACTGTAAAATGCCAATGTTTTATTTGATACGGCCTATCATTGTATTAGTCAATGCATTCCTTCATATGTGGTGGGTTTTCTTTCTCTCTTATGTTCTTAGTCCAGTGTATCCAGAGTATCAAAAAGAAAAATGAAATGAAAAAAAGCATCAAACTGTATATTATTTTATGTTTAGCTATAGGAAAACTGGATTCTTATTAATGAAAACATGTAGATATAAATTACATAGAAATACACACTAGGGGAAGTGTGCTGGTTGGTCTTTCAACCACTGAAATTCTGTCTTGGATTTACATGTGCAGCCTCAATCTTTTTTATTACTAGGCTGCTTATCTTAAAGGTCGTTTATATTCTTTACTACTATTAGTATCCATAGACTCTTGCTATTGGAAGTATATATTGAAGTCAAGGCAGCTAGAATGGTAAACATCTTCAAGGACACGTGAGGTCTCAGGCAGAAAAAAGAGAGGGTTTTTTTGCCTGATCTTCACCATGGTGCTTTTTACATAAAACCCCATTTTTTTCTTCCCCTTGTAACTTCAGCATGGCTCATAAGGAGAAAGAAAACCGTAGTCAATTTGCTAAGTGGACACAAAAATAGCCACAGGTGTAAGAGAAGAATGGCATTGCAAAGACTAAATTTTCTTTTTCATCTTGTGCCAGACAACTTGTTGGCCTTTTTGTGTACCCTTTGCTGTGTGCGCACCACATGTTATGCTGCCCACTAAGTCAAGTGGATCTTGAGAGAGGTGTTTTCCTTAAAAATACTTCAGTAAATTCATCTGTAGTAAGCTCCTGGGAAGAGGATAGGGGAATACAAGGGCCATAGACCAAGCAAATGTATACAGCCTGTAGCAGCAGTACATCTTGTGAGACTCTGGTAAACAGGGTAGAAAACAGATAGAGTACAGAAAGGGGAATGGGGAGAATGTGTGAAGTTTTCTCCAAGTCAAGAAAAATATCATTATTGTTAGACTTTCTAGAAGCAAGATCAGAGGCAAAATCGACATTGCAAGCATGCAATCGTCAGAGGAGATCTGTTTTCAGATTTTACTTCCATTCTGTCTCACTCACCAGATCTGAATTTTCCCCTCTTTGAATGGTTACCTTCCTCTTATTTGCTTTCTGTGATGTGTGGCTTTAGAAATCTTCTGAGTGTTTCATCTGTGCTTGCTTATGAGTAAAAAATAAAATAAAATAAAAAAACCAAAACTCTTTTATCTGAAATTTTTTGAAAACTTGAGATCCCATTCAACATCAAACAGTTGGAGAGTCGACACCCATGGTTCTCCTGTGAGGTTGAGCACTAAGTCTCTTTTCCACTTTCAACACATATGCCATAAAAAGGTACATGCTATTAGAAAATATGAATGAAACACTGTTCAACCCAGCTCTACAAATCACAGTGTATTTCCTTCACTGCGAATGTTCTTCAGTGCTCACTTAAGTTTACATTTTCCATGGTAGAATTTGTCTTAAGGTCACAGGAATTACCATATCAGCTTAGTTCAAAGGTCCATCTCTCTAGTGTTGTGCCTCCAGCAGTGTCCAATAGGACAAGTGGAATCAAACCTGTCTAATTTTGCTATTTAATGGGCACCTTCTACTGTCCACAGAGGCAGGAACTTCTGGAGCTGTTTCATGAGACAATGCTAATCTCTTCTCAATTAAATATTTAAAACAGTATCCTCAAGCACCTCTGTCTCTGGGATGATGATGAGGAGACCCTGGCACGCATGTACCAGGGAGCAGTCCATTCCTGATCCACACCCTCTCATTAAGCTAGTACCATCATACACCTAATTGTTAGACATTCCTGATGTCTATCTTGGTCATGTCTGGTCCATGACCAAGCATTAGAAGGAGGAAGTAAGGCAGGGGACCTTGGTAATTCCGGAGCCTATTTCTATTCCCATCTTGATTCTGGTTAGAGATATTGCTTTGAGGCTTTAAACAAATTCAAGAAGTGATCACTGACAAGAGTGCTTTGTTCAGTGTCTCTGCCGGTGCCTTGTTTTTACAGCCCTGGCCCTTTGGCTCTTCCTTTTTCCTCCTTTTTTCTTTTTCTGTTTCTCTCCTGTGATCATTTTGTTATGAAACATTTTAATTCTTTTTCCCTAATTGGGAAGAACAACAGAACAGTGGCCAAAGTCAGATGCCTGTAGTAGTGCCTTTCCAGGGTAGTCTCCCAGACTCCAAAAGCCCGTCCAGGAGTTACCAAATGAGACATGTTACCTTTTAGCATCGAAGTTGAATCATAATTAAAAAAAAAGAAAAACAAAGAATTAAACACAGTGGATTCCTCACCCTTGTATTTGTTCATTAATTTTTGAAAACTTTTAAACATTCATCATCTGTAAAATCTTATAGCGGGAGGTCCACTATTTGGACAGGAAAATTTGTCAAATGGTACTCCTCTTCCGCTCTCTCCAGTTACCACCAGTGAACTGTGCAGTTTGACACTTTATCGTGCATTCTCTATTTGATTTGAATAGATTGGCAGGTATTGTTTGTGGGGAAAACCCTCTCATTATCAGTCAAAGAAACTGGAACTTCAGCAAATGCACATGGGGCTCGCAGGGCACTCCATCTGAGAATCAGAAACTTGCCGAATAGTATGCAAAGTACTTCTTTGATTTCTTAAGAATTGTGGAAGCTCTATTAATTGAGACATGTTTACGGCTTTCAAGCACTTCTGTCTAGCAAAACTTATATTGTTAAGAAATCAATGCAGTAGCTTATAAAAATACACTATCTTTTATTGATAAAGGATGACAATTTATAATTACTTTTTTTTTTCTCCACAAATAGGAGATAATATGATAACACAACATTTCTCTACTAAAATACATGCCCTAAGGTACAGTTTGCTGAAACTATATTCTTGGTCTCATACTAGCATGGTGATCAGTATTTTGGTGTTCTTGTTATGTCATGCATTATTCCTTTTGATTTCTTTTAATACGTAAAACAGTCTTGTATGCTGTGAAGAGACTGGGAAGTTTTACCTGAAGTTATTATCTGGGTGGGCTTTTTGTTCACAGTCACAAAATCCCCATAGAAACAAAGTTAGCTGATGATCCAGTTCTTAAAAAAATTAAAAAAAAAAAAAAAAAAAAGAGTGGGGAGAGTAATGTCAAAACAACATATGATATAGAGGGGGAAAAAAATTAAAATATTGTAAAAAAGATTAGTCAGAACTATTTCCACAATAATTTTTAACTAAAGTATACCATTGTCCTCCATCCATTTCACCCTTCCTCTTCCATTCATAGTTAGAATCTTAAATATGCAGAGAATAGAAAACTGTTAGACAAGAAGTCAGCAAGAATGCCCAAAAATTTTCAGATATGAAGAGTGAGGCAATCATTGTATTTTCTGTTGGCTACAGAGAAGCTGATGAAATAAATAGAATATGTAACATGATGTCTCTTTCATCTGTAAAAATATCAGCTCAGAGGTTATGCTTCATTGGCTGCAAATGTAGCATGCATAATGAAGGAGAAGGCATAACATTCTTTTGATTCATTGTGCAAAATCTTATCATTCCCTCTTTCAAGTGACAGTTTATTAAATAAGGTGAATAATAGAAAATATTCAGACTAGATCCGAATCATAGTCTGACACTCACTGCCTGATTACAAAGTAAACATGACAGCTCTGCTCCTCCATTTTGTGTGATTAGGAAGTAAATGGGGTAAGATGTATGGAGCTCCCTGCAGAGTGCTCACTCAAATATTTTCCCTTTAAAAATATTAATTGAATCAGAAAAAATTCCTTGAAAAATTACCGTGGTGCAAGACACAAGGAATCTTCGCTTCCTTCTCATTAGACGCATGGAGTGTAAAGAATAAATATCTACAGTAGCTCACCAGTTTTTACAAATCCTTTGCAATGTCATAACATATATGCCACTCCATGGAGGTGGTAGTAAGCCATTTCATAACCTCTATAAATTGCAATGCATTTACCTAAATTTCAGTTACTTAAATGTGCCAAATACTGTAAAAAAGAATTGCTAGTTGAGATCACTTTTGAGACACAGCCGTTCTTGGACATAGCTGAAATTTCACTGGAGATTTATGTATCTAGATTAGTAGAAATGATAGCGTTTCATAATTTTTTCTTTAGAGTCTTTATCAGGATTCTCTTTAGTAGGGCATAGTCATGAACAGATCCAAAAGAAAACTGTGAACAATTGTAAAAATATCTTTGTATCACTATTCCTGTTCCTCCAAGGAAGGAGATCCAGAATTCCCAAATTTTTATAATAAAAATGCTGCTGTGAGGAAAAAAGGAAAAAAACCAACAACAACCCAAAAGACCTCCCACAATCCTCCCCAGAAGCACTAGCAGTTCTCATCCTTCTTCTTTGTATGAAGTCATCCGCTTTCTTCGCCCTGGAAATATGCAATACAAATTCAAGGTCTCAGAGAGATATCAAAGGAAGTTTTGAAAAAAGGAATTGGATAATACAACATTTTAGTGTTTCTTGAATCAGAAATACTATATAGCAACCTCTGTATCCTTGCAAGTCACTGGCTTTTTCAAAGAATAAAGAAGAATTGAGGCTTAGATCGATAGAAAGGAAGGAAAAAATATGGCAACTTATATATTTATACTTGAAATATGGGAAAATTAAAGATCAGGAAAGCGAACAATTAAACTTTCTCTTTTTAGAAAATAGGATACAAAAAGGAGAAGTTAAATTCTATACTTTTAATGTTTAAATGTTTAAATATGATAGATGAAGTTTTACTGTTCATTTTGTTGTTTTTTTTCTTTTTTGTTTCAAAATATTTCCATACATAAAACTTGAAAGGCAAGAAAGAAGAAAAAAAAAAAGAGAAAAAAATATTAAAAAACCCCACAAACTTAAAAAAATAAACTGTGGACACTGTCATTTCATTGTATTTATTGAAAAAACAGGGGAAATAAAAAGGGAATTTTCAAGTTTGAAGAAAACAGCATTTTTGGGAAAAGGTAAACAAGACGTGTTCCCTCATATGAAAACACATATTTCGTTTTCCAACCCTGTGAATTAGAAACAACGTCAACATATTTCATGCTGCAACCAGCTCTTCCCAGCAGGTGTTTAAATAATTGCAAATAACAAGAAATATGGTCCTTGAAAGTCAATATGAACAAAATTTGGCAGCTCTGTTCGTGAAACAGTTTGATTTTCTGTTTGTTTGTTTTCAGTATGCTTCGTACAGAATACTAAGTCAGCCCATTTTGTTTCTGAAGATTATTACAGGCAAATAATCTTTTCAGTGAAATATTTAAGGAACTGTGAATTCATGTGCGTGTTAAGCAAACACCATGAAATTATGGATTATGATGACAATGCTGCTATAACAACAGGAGCAGATCACCTTTGGAGATCTGTGTAGGTGCCAGCAACTGCCCATATCGGGGTTATTCCGGAATCAGGACTGAATTGGTATTTTTCTTCAGCTGTTAAAGAATACTAGCCAGTGCTCAGTCCACTTGCACGTCATTTGGATGACTTTTTTCTTTTACCCAAGGCTAATTTGGAAGTTTCATGTAAAAATCACATTTAAACTCATGTTTATTACAGTGCCTATTTAAGTTTTAAAATGTGTTCCTAATAATGTGAATATGGTCCAACAGAAAATAGATAAACTATAATACGACTAATCTGACCAGTCATTATCAATCTCCATAAGTATCACTTCTTGAATAATAAATGCACATGAATAATTATTACCGGTAATAGTGCCTAATGCAAACATCATTACTATTAGAATATGTAAGCAAAAAAAAGTTACTTTATAAACAATTCAGAGACAAAATGTAAAAAAAAAAAAAGACTGGACAACTAATACACTGAGAGGTAAAACTGAATGTATATCATGGGCAGAACAAGATGCTAAATATGATAACATTCCTTTTAAAAAACTTAATTAACTCTAGTTTGTAGTGCTTCATACTCCATGCTTTAGACATTTCTGGCTGGTTCTACATAAGAGAAGAATTACAGTTTTCTGAGGAGAGTAACACTGCTCAAAAACTGAAAAAAATTACTTTTTATTGCAGATTTTGTTTAGTGTTTCATTATCTGAGAAAAATATCACTGTTCAATATCAACAAGCAGCAGTCAGGCCCAGTTGTCCTAAAGGCTTAGTCTGTTAGGTGCGGTTCTGATACATGATCATCAGGTTCTGCCTCTGAATACAACATAATGAAAATTCAGCTTTCTGTGCTTAAAACTACGTTTTCCTTCCCTGTATAAACCCCAAAACTTTCATAAACCCCAAAACTTTCATAAACTTTCAAAAACTTTCATAAACTTTCATAAACCCCAAAAAACTCTGCTACTATCATTCCATGCGGTCTCAGGGAAAAGTGTTTACTCCGGGCAGTCACTGAAGCATCTGAGCAACCTGAGAAAGGTATAATGAAATATTTGCAATGCTATTTTACCAGTTTTTCTGTCATGCTAACTTCAACCAGAAATACTAGTTCAAGGCCTGGAGAGAAATGCAAAGTGTTGCATGACAGTTCACTGCCCTAAGGAGCTGTGTCCTGCAGGGATGAAGAAACTCTCTGTGCCCATGTATGTGTGAGGCAGATGAAGACTCATTTTCCAGGGTCTAGGTCTTCTGTTTTCAAAAAGTGAGGTTCAGTCATCACTGACCCTACGTTTATGACCTCATAAAGTTCACGGTCAGTGAATCTGGAACAGCTGATACAAGCCACATTTTAGTTCTGCCTTTTCATCTCTTCAGAAGTTTGGTCAGGGACAGTACTCTTTAATGCTGAGAGGTCTCCAATACCTGTTCACTTTTGTAATTCCTTTAAGTGATAAATTCAGTACATTTCTTTGAAATGCTGAAGAACAGACGCTTACTCGAGCATAAATTTGGTATCATGGGTGAAACACCTTCCTTATTTTAGTCTATGGAAGCCTCCCATTAATTTCAAAGGTTCTAGAATGCCTTTTGATTAACTCATTTGTGTTCATTTGAGGACCATGACTATTAAAAAGCACACAGAATAGTTTCAATGATATATTTCCTCTAAAGAGTTCTATTTCAAAATAGGTAACATGATAATTGGCTGGTGAAAAGTGTTCTTTTTATGCTGTATAAAAAGGACTCTATCCTTGGCTGCAAGCTTAATTAATGTATGGGACTTGGACTTCAAACAAAAACAGTGCTCACAAATAACTTCTCATATTTAGCAAAATAATTTTTAAATTTAAGCAAGTAAAGAATAAATCAGTTTAGCTGACAGCTTGGTGCAGACTCATCTGGGGTGTAATAGATTTACAGTGATGGTAGTATCTAAATGGGGATATCATACAGGCTCGCAAAAATAGATGCTAATTAAACAGATTTTTTGTTTGTTTTTTAGTGCTGCCTTCTGTCTGGCCTGTTTTAGTATCTTTTATCTTTAGTGTAGTCAACACATACTGCAAAGATCTGATTAACATAAGAAGAAATTATGAGTACCGAAACAGGGTTACCCAGAGGATTTTTCCCTCCCTCCCCCATTTCAGGAAATCCTTTTTAATCAAAGAGTAATGCCCAATCTTCAGGATGGCTAATTAAAGCCAGGAAGATTGAACGGTGAATACATTAATGTTGCAAGTGTTTCCGTTATGTACTTAAGTAATATATGAGTAGGCCATTGAAAAGGATCCTAGGCTTTTATTAAAAGCTTTTTTATCCAGAGAGTAGGGTAGGCTGACAATGATATTTTATCAGAAAAGCAGCAGGTTTAATGCATCAGCTGATGGAATGGCTGAATTAGAAGACAGAGGGGTCTGGACTGAATCCTGATCAAGGTCAGTCCTTTCATGTTTTTCCCTTTTCACAATGCACACATACACTCTCTCACACACAAACAAGTTAGCAATTGCTCTTGTAAATAGCGAAAGGATTTTTCAGGATTCATTTAGTCCTATTTTTTCCCCTTCTCTCTCCCTTTCAAAGCACTTTCAGACTGTTCTGAATTTTTCCACAAAAAGTAAAAGGCAAAAAAAAAAACCCCTCCCAACCATCTGAACAGAAGGTATGCATTTACTCCAAATGCTTCTCCCTTATTTTTGTTCATCTATAATTTTGTGTAGTATTAAATTGCCTTGTTCAAGGAGTTGTGCTGACTTTGAGTTTCCTTCAATAATAAGGTCTTTTTATAGTTTCTGAATCTGCTGAAAAGAAAAAAAAAAAAGAGAAGTGCATGTTTTCATGATCTTTAGTCTAGGGCACTGGGTTTTCTTTGATCCACAAGCTTTTCACAATGAAAAAGAGTACCAGAGATTTGAAAACACAGTGACAATCTCAGGCTATTTCAAATTGTCTACCACAGTCTATTAGGAAGATTATCAAAGTGAATCTCTCTTATTTCTGTGTGATTGCTCACAAATACATTTATACTTAAAGGAAATTACCCAGAATATATAACTACAAAAATGTTTTTTTTAATGGAATGGTGAAAATGTTTGAGTGTGAGATTGTAAGATGAACTCCCTGTTCACCTTAAAAATGGTACTGAAATAGCCGATACTGTTGCTGTAACTTTCCTCCTGATCATTTCCCACATATTTTTGTTTGTGCATGAAAACAGACAAACACTGTGCAAATTAATAAAGTGTTTGTGATTTTTTTCTTCAATACTACTCAGGTGAAAGACTGTATACATATGCAAATGGTATCATAACAGATGATCCTCAAAGTAAAGTACCGGTGCAAATGTTAACTCTGTCTTAAATTATTAGTGATTAGGGCTTTCTTTCCCAATCAGGCAATAAATTTTGTGAAACTCCTTCACGCTTAATCAGTATTGTCTAAAAGAAAGTTTTATAGATAAAAAATAAAAACAAAAATAGAAAGTATGATCATTTGTGATACCACAAGTGATATTTTAATTCCAAAAAAAGTCCTGATGAAGATTCCTTGGTAACATATTTATTTGTGCATTGAAATTTTCTACAATCTCAGAACTTTAACATGCAAAGAAACAGAAGAGATCAAAGAGTGTAAAAAGAAACCTATCTTCAAATACTCTGCTATATCACTCATTCAAGGTTATCAATAAACTACACGGCTATTATCACCCTTACAGGACCCATTTTTCATTATCCTACACTAACATCCTACCTTTACAAGAAATGAGGTATGTCAGATGTCACCATTTACAATGGAAATTATTGCTCTTGAAAATGTGCACCAAAATGAGAAGTGGTATTTTTAACTTGCTATACCTGTTAGTCTCATGAAAATATCATCATCCAATAAGGTAACAGAAGAGCATATTGTAAAGGTTTCTACATACAGTTAAAGCCCTAAGAAAGTATCACCCTGGGATTTCACCACCTGCTTAATTCATATATCTCAATAGAAAATTATCCGTATCAAAATTCTTCACTTTTCCTAATTGTCTCATCCCACCTCTTTTGATTGCCTGAACATTGTGTCATCTTTGCATCTTTGCATATGCCTACGTGGCACTGGGCTTACTGGCATCAAATGGGAGACACCCTTCTCAAAGCGGGAAGAGGGTCTTTGCCCAAGAGATTGTGGGGCTGATCAACAGGGCTTTAAATGAGATGGGAAGGGGGAAGGGGATAATAAGGCTTGTCTGTGACAAGTTGTGGCATAACACATCAGGGTTAGAGGGATGGGGCAGTAGTAAGGGTCTTCAACCTGTTGCCCCAAGGCATGCTGAGGATGCTGCACAACAGCCAAAGTCTTACGGAGACGAGCCAGGGGCTCCTGAGGTAGTCGGAGTCAACAGGGAAACACCCGTGAAACACCCCAAGGGGTGCCCATCTAAGAAGGTATCACAGCCAACAGCCCAGCTGAAGTGCCTCTACACAAATGCATGCAGCATGGGCAACAAACAGGAGGAGCTGGAAGCTACCATGCTGCTGGAAAGCTACAACATAGTGGCCATTACTGAAACCTGGTGGGATGAATTCTATGACTGGAACGTGGCTATCAATGGCTACAGGCTGTTCAGAAAGGACAGGTGAGGACGAAGGGGCAGAGGTGTTGCCCTCTATGTTAAGGAATGGATAGAGTGTGAAGAGATGTCCCTAAAGAACAGCCAAGAGGAAGTTGAAAGCTTATGGGTGGGAATTAGAGACTGAGACAACATGGGGAACCTTGTGGTTGGTGTCTACTACAGGCCGCTGGATCAAGGGGAGCCTACTGATGAAGAATTCCTACTCCAGCTACAGGAGGCATTGCGTGCAAAGGCTCTTGTCCTGCTGGGGGATTTCAACCACCCTGACATCTGCTGGAGAAGTAACATGGTGAGCTGTAGACAATCTAGGATGTTCCCGGAGTGCCTCGATGGTAACCTGCTAAGACAGGAAAGGGACAGCCCTACCCGAGGGGATGCCATACTGGACCTGATAGTCACTAATGCGAGTGAGCTCATTCATTGGGGATGTCAAGACTGGAGGCAGCCTGGGCTGCAGTGACCACACACTGGTGGAGTTCATGGTCCTAATGGATACGTGTCAGACGAGGAATGTCGTCAGGACCCTGAATTTTAGGAAAGCAAACTTCCATCTTCTTAAAGAGTTAGTCAATAGGACCCCCTGGGAAACAGTCCTCAGGGACAAGAAGGCAAAACAGAGATGGCAGATCTTCAAGGATGCTTTCCATAAAGCACAAGAGCTCTTGATCCCCAGGTGTAAGAAATGAAGTAAGAAAGGGAGGAGACCAGCATGGCTGAGTTGGGACTTGCTGGTCAAACTAAAAGGCAAGGAGGAACTGCACAGGCAGTTCAAGCAGCATCAGGTATCCTGGGAAGAGTGTAGGGACGCTGCCTGGTTATGTAGGTATGAGGTCAGGAAGGCCAAGGCATGGCTGAAGCTGAACTTGGCAAGGATGCTAAGAATAACAAGAAGGGCTTCTACAGGTACGTCAACCGGAAAAGGAAGGTTAATGAAAGCATACCATCTCTGATGACCAAACTGGCAAACTGATAACAACAGGCAAGGAGAAGGCTGATGTTCTCAACAACTTTTTTGTGTCAGTCTTCACTGCCAGCCTGTTTCCTCATGCCTCCTGGGTTGAAGGACCCCAAGATGGGGACCTGGGGGACAAAGTTCCTCCCACTGTAAGTGAAGACAGGGTTCGTGACCACCTGAGGAACCTGAACATACACAAGTCCATGGGACCTGATGAGATGCACCCCAGAGTCATGAGGGAATTGGCTGATGTAGTTGCCAAGCCACTCTTCATGAAATTTGAAAAGTCATGGCAGTCAGGTGAAGTCCCTGGCAACTGGAAAAAGGGAAACATTGCACCCATTTTTAAAAAGGGTAGAAAGGAGGACTTTGGGAACTACTGCCCTGTCAGCCTCACCTCTGTGTCTGGGAAGATCATGGAACAGATCCTCCTAGAAGCTGTGCTAAGGCACATGGAGGACAGGGAGGTGATTTGAGACAACCAGCATGGCTTTACTAAAGGCAAGTCCTGCCTGACCAACCTAGTGGCTTTCTACAATGGAGTGACTGCATCAGTGGACAAGAAGAGCAACGGATATCATCTATCTGGATTTCTGCAAGGCCTTTGGCACAGTCCCCCACAACATCCTTCTCTCTAAGTCTGGGAGATTTGGATTTGATGGGTGGACTTTTCAGTGGATAAGGAAATGGCTGGCTGGTTGCATCCAGAGGGTAGTGGTCAATGTCTCGATGTCCGGATGGAGAGGGGTGACAAGTGGTGTCCCTCAGGGATCTGTACTGGGACCGGTGCTGTTTAATATCTTCATCAATGACATAGACAGTGGGATCAAGTGCACTTTCAGAAAGTTTGCAGAGGAGTGGTGCATGCCAGAGGGATGGGATGTTATCCAGAGGGATCTGGGCAAGCTAGAGAGGTGGGCCCATGCAAACCTCATGAAGTTCAACAAGGCCGAGTGCAAGGCCCTACACTTGTATCAGGAAAATCCTCATTATCAATACAGGCTGGGGGATGATGTGATAGAGAGCAGCCCTGCAGAAAAGGACTTGGGTGTACTGGTGGATGAAAAGCTCGACCTGAGCCAACAATGTGCGCTTGCAGCCCAGAAGGCCAATTGCATAATGGGCTTCATCAAAAGAACCATGGCCAGCAGATCAAGGGAGGTCATCCTCCCCTTCTACTCTGTTCTCATAAGACCCCACCTGGAGTACCGTATCCAGCTCTGGAGCCATCAGCACAAGAAGGACATGGACCTGTTGGAACAGGTCTGGAGGAGGGCCATGAAGATGATCAAAGGGTTGGAGCACCTCTCCTATGAAGACAGGCTGAGAGAGTTGGGGTTGTTCAGCCTGGAGAAGAGAAGGCTCCGGGGAGGCCTTATAATGGCCTTCCAGTACTTGAAGGGGGCCTACAAGAAAGCTGGGGAGAGACTGTTTGCAAGGGCATGTAGTGATAGGACAAGGGGCAATGTTTTTAAACTAGAGCAGGGTAGGTTTAGATTAGACATTAGGAAGAAGTTCTTTACAATGAGGGTTGTGAGACACCGAACAGGTCGCCCAGAGAAGTGGTGGAGGCCCCATCCCTGGAGACATTCAAGGCCAGGCTTGATGAGGCTCTGAGCAATCTGATCTAGTTGAAGAAGTCCCTGCTTAAAGCAGGGGGGTTGGACTAGATGGCCTTTAAAGGTCCCTTCCAAACCCAACACATTCTATGATTCTATGATTCTAATTAATGTAGCTTTATTTTAATCATAATTGGCATTTCAAGTCCATTGGTAAATGGAGTTGGGTTACAGAGCTTTGTAACTCATCTTCGGAACACAGTCACATAGCCCACCCTTTCAAGGTGGTTTCAGAACACGCCTGTCACTGCCAAAAGAAAATAAAATAAAAAACCAAGCTATATATATATGTCGGGTCTTGGTTTGGTTTGGTTTGGGTTTTTTTGTGGATTTATGAAATGGGCAAGACATTTATTGTCATCTTTGGGAGAAAAGGTTTCATTTTCTCATACAAATGTGTGCAAGGCTCAGAAGTAAGGAATGTTTTCTTATGGCTCCATCAACAATTCAAAAATATACGCCTCAAAAGAACTACTTAGGGAAGAGTCTTCTTATTTGAAGTACAGTTGTTTAGCCAGTTCAAAGGCTAGTATAATTACATATAGCTGCTTAATTAATAGTGCCTAGGCACTGCCCTAGTGGCCCTCTTCTCACCCGATATTCTGTGCCTCTAATTATGTTTAAATCGATATCACAAGACAAAGATGAGGAAAATACAGCAATAACCGAATTATGTGCTCATTTAAGTATCATCTCCAGCTGTGAGGTCTCAGTCCATAGCCATTAGCAAGGTGTTGAACTTCCTCTGGGCTGGGCCATCTCTCTAGAGGTGCAGATTATGAAGAATACCAGCTGTGCTGGGAGCTTGGCCCAGGTCCTCCATGCTTTGGCTCAGGAGCTGCGCCTGAGCTCAGGCACGGCCTGGGCTATGCTGTTGGGACACCTGGCCTTGCCAGTCCTGACCTCACCTGGCTTGGTGCCCTTAGCTGGAACCTCTCACTCTCAGATTCACAGAAGGACTGCTGTCTGGCTCTGGCCACTGTAGAGGACCTTGCCTGCTTGGCACATCAAGCCGCCCTGCCTCCCCTTCCCTGCACCACACTGGGGTCTCCCTCAGCCCTGCTGCCCCTGTGGAGCAGCCCTGCCTGCTGCTTCGTGCCACGTCCTTGCTAAACTGGCCACTTAAATTAGGAACACCAAGCTCTTTTTGCTGTTGAGTGGATTAAAATATATGAAACATGGTAACAACAATCACTCCAGCAAGGAAGAGACCTGTGGTGGTGTGGAAACAAGACAGCCCCTAAAAAGGAGGAAGTAGGAAGGACCTGAGGCAGGGCACGCTGTATTTCCACATTAAAAAAAAAAAAAAAAGAAACATGGGAAAACTGGAAATAAAGTGCAGATGAGTGGGATCTGTTCATCAGAGTGGGCCACAAGGATAAAAGTGGGGGAAAAAAAATCCAGTCACCAACAAAAATACAGATTGTGCAATCAAGCATCCTACAGGCTTTTCACCAACAGCCTCATATACACTCTACAATCTTAGGAAATCACTGTATCACTGTTTTATATTACCATGTTCCCACTATCACTTAATTTTAAGTTTTCCTCATTCCCTACTTCTTTTCCCCAGTGTACATGTAATTTCCACGTATTTTTCTAAGTACTAGATGGACAAGAGGCAAAATGTATTACAGACGATTTGGAGCTACATACATGCTGTTTGCCTGATTAATAAGCAAGCTGAATGGCCAGCTGGCAGACCAAACAATCTCTTGAATTCATATTGAGGTCTTTTAACCTCTTGAGGATAATAATATGTATTTCTCACTCTTAAGCAACCACCACTCTTCTTCACAGATGTAGAATATTGCTATTTTTTTAGATTGTACCTCTCCATTTTTATATGGTTGTGTCATGGTTTTGGCCAGATTGGCCAATCAGAATGACAGATGGCCCTCCCCCTGTCTCTCCTCAGAGTGGAGAGGAAGAGATAAGGAGATTTACAAGTTTAGAAAAAAGAACTAAACCACTTTAATGAAAATAATAACAAATAAGGAAATAACAATAAAAGAAAATTTAAAAAAAGTATACAAGATATACAAAACCGTATCCAGCTCCCAGGATGATGATCGCATCACCAGCAGACACAGGGAGAGTCCCAGACTGGAGTCAGCGACAGACAGGAGCTGAATTCCAGAACTAGAGTCAAGAATGCTTGGATCGGGATCAAAGGCAGACAAACAGACAGGGTCCTCCCCAGACATCGGCCATTGAAGAAAAAATGAGCCAGAGCCTCCACTGCCCCTTTGATCCCTCAGCTTTTACACTGAGCGTGATGCATATGGGATGGAATACCCTGTTGGTCAGTTTTGGGTTACCTGTCCCGTCCGCTCCTCCCTGCGGGTGGGACCCCTCTAAGCTTCCCAACTTCCGACCCTCTGATGGGGCAAAAAGCTAAGTCAGCTGACCTTGGTCGTTACAGCATAAGTGTAAGCAAGAGCCTCTGTGCACACTGTTCCTTGGTATAATCAGGTCTTGTCACTCTGAGAGTGAACAGTGTCTGAACAATATGCTGTTAATTTCAGACTTTAGTCAGTCAGAAGAGGACCAGCTAAAAAGTAAAATTACAAATCAGAAAATTGGTTCTGTTTTACCTCAAACCAGGACAGGTTGAAATTGTCCAAGATTCAAAATTATTATGCTGAAGAACTAATAATCAGATAGCATGACAAAATTAGCCTTATTTTTTTAAGAAATCTGGTTTAAAACTAAAAAATGTGCGTGAGACATTTTTCCACAACTGATTTACATGTGTACTAAGAGGAGGCTACAGAGAAATATTCAAATAAAAGAAACTTCAAATAGAAGAAACAGAAAAAATCCCAGATATTAAGATGTAATGGGGAAAAATTTGTGACCTACATGCAGATTTGGAAATAAAGTATATTCCAGTGAAACTTTTGACTTTTCAGGTACTGTAGCTGGACCCTGAGAAATGCCAAATCAAAGAATGAGAAAGAAGCCAGCTGATTTATAGGCTAGCTAACAGTCTCTTTGAGCTATTGTGGCATTGTACCAGTCAGAGATCTAAGATGAGGCATTTGAAAGAGTGAAAGGAATTGCAAGCAAAGCACTATATCTAAAGTCTCTCAACCTTAGGAGCAGCTCAAGCTACAGCAGTGCCTCAGGAGAACGGCCAGTACAGGTGACAGACAGAAAACTGTATTTATATTACAAATCATGGCAGCCCAGAAAGAGGGGTGTTTTCACCCTGAAAATGTGTTGCTGGCTGTGCTACTTGCAATGCAATCCCATCAGCCCTTCAGAGACAAGGGGTTTGGGAAGCCCGGTTCAAGTCATTCAAAAGAAACATAGAGAAATCTTTCCTCAATACTTGCTTAAGTGATCAAGTATGCTCTGTTGGGAAAAATATACCTCTCCCAAGGAATATCAGCGTGCCAAGTGACAGGCATGTAGGAAAGACAGCCTTTGCTTATGACACCAGGCGATCTTCATTCCAGTTTCAAGAACAGGGCACATAAGGAATGAGGAGGAGTCTGCACAAAGCCAGTAATTCATTGTAACAAGAGATGTAAAGAGGGGCAGATATTTCATGTTAGTGGCTCCTATTATAAAATAAGTGCACAAAAAAAATCTAACTATCTAACTACCCTCTTGAACACAGTGGTCACAGGAGAGAAATGCAAAATCACACAAGTATGGTTGGGAGAAGGCACACCCTGCCCAAAGACATTAAGAAAACAAATAATAGAGAGATGGTTATGGGGTTACGTAGGATGTGAAAAGTTCTATTCATCTGGCAATACACAATCTTCTGTTACTGTCCAGAACTACTCAAACATATTGAAAAATGGCAATGCTTTTCTTTTTGTAGTAATGAAGCCACACTGAGTCTACCTTGTCCAAAATATATAGTAACTTGGGCACTAATAACGCTGCAACCAGTAAAAGAAAGTTCCTTCAAGAACCCGTGTAAAAAAATGAATTGCCAATTGACTTTATGGATGTAGGCATTTAACTTAAAGAAACATACTGAACAATTTAACATCATGCACTGGTAATGTCATGCTTTCATTGGAAATCCAAGGGTGTCTGTCACAGAAACATTGTCATCTTAGTGAAGACTCAGAAAAAAGTACTACTAAGAGTGGGAAAAGACTCAGCAACAGTCAGTAGAGAACAGAAGCTGAACAACTCAACCTGACATTTTCCAAAGACTTTGAAACTAGAGACTGTGTTTATATTGCAATATTAGCTATGAAGCTGTTGTAACTATGTAGACATGGAGTAGTATGTTACTTTTGTATGGTGAAACTAAAGTGGGCAGGATAAGTATTATACTGGGCACAAATAAATACACTCCACTTTGACACTGTGTCTTTTGTGCAGGGTGGTGTATCCTGCCACTTGCTTTCTCGGCCTAGTGCAGAATCAACGTGCAGGTGGGGTGAACGGGCAGAGCTGCCACAGAGGCGGTACAACTGTCTTGATTTACTCCAGCTGAAGAATTTTGTTCTCTTGGTTTCCTCTGGTGAACTTAGCAGACCTTCAGAAGAACATCTAGTCTGGGGGGCTGCCAGGTTTTTCTACAGCCACATGGATTGAAAAAGACTCATCTCAATGTTAAACATTCCATTGCTCTTTTTACTTTTTTCGGCCTTGGTACAGAAGAAGGTTGTTTTTGTTTTGCCTTTTTGTTTCAGAAGGAATCTTATTATGCCATTTTCTTTAGAAGAGCAGTTCATGCTCATTGGTATGTTCTGAGGATTTTGTGCCACTTCACTGGTGAGAAGCAGACACATACATGGATGAAAGAAGTAGTTACTGTGGGACTACAATCATTGTGTGCAAATGAGCAGCAGAAAACAGGTAAAGTGAATTTAATGCTAAGTTAGTTCTTATCACATATTGTTTCTTTTCATTGCTATCCGCCCTGTGAAAATCACTAACCATGTCCTTATGCTATTTGTTTTCTCAGTTTTTGAACCAGTAGCTTATACCAGACACAAAATAGTTTATTTTATTTCCAGTCTCCACAGCTGTATCTGTTAATTTTGATGTCATATGCTTTTTCTCATGCTCTTCATAGATTCGGGGTCTCATGTCTTTTGCAGAAACTCTGTAAATCTACATTTAGACAATGATTTATCTGTCTGTGATTAACATGATTCTATTTCTTTGCAAAACTTACACCTCTTTCTTGTGATATGTCCCTCACTATATACTTCTGCAGTTTATGTATTTGTTCCAATTAACCCATGCTTTTTTTATTGATGGTGATTGCTACTTAGCGGCACTTTTACTATGAAGGTAGTGATTTATTGATATGGGACATGCTGATTCATAATGGTGCCCTAATCTCTGTCTGTTAACAAGAGTGACAAATGTATTATTAGCTGCACAATTGCTTTCTTACAAGAAGTAACAGTAAAGAAAAAATTGAGGTTCAAAGACTCTAATCAAGTGTTATTATTCTAAGCAATTTTGAGCCAAAGAGTAATTTTCTTGATTTTCCTGGAAGAGCTTTTCTTTTTCAGGTATTTAAATAATTTGTTGCCATTATTCCCATAATTAAATTATTATGAGGTAAATAATAAATTATTTAAAGGCTAATTGTTTTCTTAACTTGCAAGAAACATGTACCAGAGAACCCCAGAGTAGCATTTATCTTTCAAATTCTTTTTTTTTTTTCTTTTTCTTTCATAAAAGAAGAATAACAAAGATAGGTGTAAGGTAGTGTGTGCATCTGATGGAGAAAGCCATGTAGAAGAACTGAAAATTCTTACAATGAATCCTGTCTTAGCTCTTATCTGTGCTTTGGCATAGGAAAATTAGACACTATGCCAGAATTTGCAAGCTGCAGGCTCATTACCTCATTCTAAAATGGTCGATTGCTGTCTTTCTATGTCCCAGTTTCACTGAGAGAAATGACTCTAAAGATGTCTAGGAGACACAATGTGCCTATTAGATGCTAATTGTGTAACTGCCAATGTACCTGACTCCTACTGATTCTCTACTGATCAGTGGACTGCCATCAGGTTATTCACTGCTAACTTGGTATTTACAGTTGTATATAAATGTTGTAGTCCAAAAAGAGATTTTCATTTTGCTATAAATCCTTCTAAGACTATTTTGTTATTGCTGTGAAAAACTTTTTTATGGCTCTTTCAGTCTTTAGTCAGATCAGTATGGGGTTTTATATCTTTGTCCTTCTGTTCCAGCTTCTTTACAGAGCAACAGTGCAGCTCAGAAATACTGTTCAGGGCAATATAACTAACGAAATTTCAGTGACCTTTTTATCTCCTCTCTCTTCTCATCTTTTAAAATTTTTTCATTGGTTGTCGGTGTGCTTTTTCAATGATTTATGCAAGACGATACATAAGACATGTTAGAAGGCAAAAAAAATCCTGAACTTCAGGCCATTTTTGACAATTTATCATATTAAGGCATGAATTTTCTTTTAGTACCTTTTATACTGACCAGTCAAATAAATGGTTCCACTTGTATAGTACGGAGGAGGAAGAGCAGGAGGAAATAATTGCTTTTGCCATAAATCTACTCAAGAACTAGACAAAATAATTTCTGAAGTCACTTAGTTATAAAAATATACTGTAAACAAACATTTTTGAAAGTTCTTGTGTTTTTTGTTTTGTTTTTCACAAATTGTGTCTTATTGCTGTAACAAGCTTACTGTAGTTATGATTATACACATAGCTGATTTACTAACACATAAGCTTGCATTTCAGAAAGAGGTTTTTACTTTATTCTCTTTTCTGTCATTTGTTGTTTAGCTTTATCTCATTTTTATTCAGTTAGTCACCTGCAAAGGATGTGAAATAAAGTGGAGCAATTTGATAAGCAATCTTCTCCTATAAAGAAGCAAAAGAAAACCAAAATGCAAACATGTTAAAAATTTCATTTAGAGGGAGACAAAAACAAGGTTTGTTAAGATCCTGTATTGAGGCATAAGAATCCTCTTTATGGTTGGATGCAGTCAGTCCCAGAGTACATCAGAGCAAGCCAGCAGAGAATATGCTCCTCTATCATAGGGTGTTCACGAAGGTAGAAGCAATGGTTTGACACCCACATGAAAAAAGAAACATTATCTTAAAAAAAAAAAAAAAACAAAAACAACCTACAACTATTTGATAATGGTATGAAAAAATCCCTGTTTCAGCAAAATTATTTGAGTTGCACCAAATAAAAGTAAATAAATGTAAGCATGTTATAGACACAAGAACAATGGTTACTAGGTGGTTACAAGTATGACAACAGAATGCTTTAAAATGTTGTTAAAGAAACAATCTGTAACTCTTTTTTTTTAAATATCCATGAATTAATAGTATTATATAAGTCAAAAGCCTGAGTCTCTGCCCTTCCAGAGAGCAGAAATATCATTGGAATTAATCTTCTGTTGGGTCACTGGTGCAAAACACAGGCTGAATTTAGGTTCAGGAAACACATTTTTTTCTCTGTACCGATGCCATCCAATGCCTACATGACTGTGAACATATGTAAAAGGGCCATGAGTATGGACAAAACCTGCATCTACTAAAACAGTGCAGATACAGACAGGTAGCCTCTTTTTTCATGTGAGCCCAAGGACACAGCGTGTGCCTCTGCGTGGCAGAGTGATTCCCGAAGCTTCCCTTGAGGTAAGAGAATTGGTGCTGACACTGCTGCAGGGGGCTGCAGCTTGCTGGGAAAGCCAGCACTGTCTTCCTGGAGAACAAGGATGAATTAATATGCTTGTTTGCTGGCCTGATAAAGTTGTCTGACAATTACTTCTGTTTTAAACCTGTGCTGAATCTCAGTGAAAAGCCTATACCAAGACAAGGTGGGAGAAGCGCTCTAAAGTCAGAGGTCAAAGGGAACAGGCAGCCTGTATCTTTTGCCATTAAAGTGTCCTTTTGCGGCGTTATGAGTCGGGAAACAGAGAGAAGTGTGCTGTAAGCTAGGAGATATGTTTTCTTTCTGTTTCTTACTGCTGAATGTCAACATCTTGCTGTGTTTTGGGGGGAGTAATCACATGCAGAATTCCACTGCAACTTGGCAAAAGGCTGTCAAAAATGGGTTGATTGAATGATTGGTGTCTCTGGGAGAAAGTGACCCCTGACTCACAGGTTATATTGAATTCTATGCTCAGCAGGAGCATGGTGTGCAAAATAATCTCATATCTTAATCATATCTTATCTTAATTTTTCCACTTAAATTAATCAATTTTAGGTACTTAAGATATAAGACTTTGAGTGGCCATGCATAGTAATTTCCTGTTCTTTATTGTTATGAATCTGATTTTTTTAAAATATTTTACACTGTGAAAGTACATATATTTTCACTTACAGCTAAAATCTACATATTTCAAATACCAAGTTCTGATAACAAGTGAATGTGATTAAGGAAAACGTTGTCTTATGAAAACAAACATCCACTAAATATTTCAGGCTGACCTGAAGTATATGACTCTTTTACTCTCAATAGCAGATTTCCCCTTGCTATGTGCCGGGGTGTATTCATAGCAAACTGAGTATTCAGGAAATACTGAACTGCTGGTGTAGTTTTTGTTTTCTCTAGGTGGGTTTGTATCAAGCAAAACACTGCATTTTTCCATACATCTTCTGTATTTCCCTGTAAAAGGAGCAAGCTATTCCTTTTAAAATATAGTTTTCTCTGAAAAGAAGTCCCTGGATAACGCACATAAATTTGGATTCTACAAGAGGAATGAAAAACAGAAGAGATGAAGGGCATGGAGACATTGCCAGGTAAACTTCTTTGCACTACTCACACGTATGGAACTATTACTGTTGCTGAATTGTAAAGCTGATTTACGGGTGATTTATAGATTACACTAAATTGAAGTGCAGTGCTTTTTCACAAACTGTTTTATGTTATACCTTTATCATATCACATCATCACCGGTACAGGATGAATGTAAATAAAATAGAACGCTACGATACCTTTGTAACACACAATCAAAACATTCTGGAAGACCACAGAAAGCAACCCAGGTCTTTTAAAAAGAATGTACAAACTACAACAACTGATTAGAGCTCTGCTCCTTATCTCACATTCTCTTCTGTCATCTGACTTCTGAGTGACTGTATGAGCTTCTTGTAGATGAAGCCTTGATATATGTCACCATTAAACAGCAGGATATAAATGTGAATGATTATGTGCTGCTGCTGTGTTAGAATTTCTCACAATACTCACTTGTTAGCCACGATTGGTATCTTCCCCATTGACTGTAGTTTTTAGCATTACTTCAAATACATCTGTCATGTCTTCCTCTATGCAGGCAAATTGAACAAATGGAGTACTGTGCTTCCACAAACTGATTAGGTAGGTGCCTCAGTAAGAAAAGTCTGCATAGACAGAGTTGGACAGCTGAATGACACATGCACAGCTGGGACACGTTGAGTAGAGTGCGTGGAATAAAGAGTACTGCCAATTTATAGCTGCTGAGGCCTGAGTTTGTTTTCTTTGGCAATTATTATATTTCTTTCTAGATTTTTCCATCCTTCACAGAATGACTAATGCTGTCACAGATTTGCTGTCACTCTAGTTTCTTTCAATATTCTAATTTCCATTTGGGAAAATAAGGCAAACCTTTTGTTTGAAGCACAGTTCTGTATAGCAGAGGATATGCCTGTCTCCAGCAATTTTTTCAACACAATGGTGTTGGTGTTCTTTAATGCATTTCACCTTCCTCTGTCTCTTCTAGTGTTTTCTTGCCATGTTGTGGAATTTAGTAGATAAAGGGTAGAAAATCATTGCTTTGTTTTAAATATTTCCTCAGTACAGGCACTCCAGAGCACTCTGAGCAGTACTGCTCTCCACAATCCCCCACCAAATCTAACTGCATAGGAAAGAATAGAAGTTAAATAAAAGTGCAACTAATTAAATATGATTTAGTTTAATTTTCAACACTGTAAAAGACACTGTATTTTGAATCCCTAATGTAATCCCTTGTTCTGCAACCAAGAAGCACTGACTTTAGTACCTCAGGTTAAAAGGCCCAGATATTTTTGTTTTACTTGTACAAAACTTGCACTGAAATTCACAAAATAAAGCAAGCAGCATGAGCTTCAGACTCCATACGTAAGCTATTGTGAAATGTAGAAGCTGAATTTACAAATTACCCAAAAGCCACTGCAAATTAAGGTAAATGGTTACAGTAAGACTCTGTCCTGTGAAACAAAAGGTTAATCAACCAACTGACTAAAAATGGCAAAGTATAATGAAACACATCTAGTCTAAATAACATATCTAACTACTGATTTTTAAAAAACTGAAGATAATTTGTGTAATCACAGAAAGTTATGGTAAATGATTGTATTATCTTACCTGGAGGTCACAACTGTTAATAATGTACATTTCTAGATAACATATTTACATTAATATAAATTTATCTTAGGTATCATTGTATACACCACCTCATTTGAAAGGGCACCTGGAACAAAATGGCTCCAAACAATCACAATCATGGCAGATTTGCCCTAGATGTCATTAAATATTGGTGAAATAATAAATGATCTTTTGCCTAATATTAACTAGATGTTATATCATGCCAATGCATTTTCTTTGTAGCTGATGAAACAGAAAGCTGCCAGTCTTGCATCCACTATAAATTCACAGGTATTTTTACAGTGTACAGAAACTACAACAAAGATCAGTGTCCTTTTGCATTAGGCTTCTGCAGGAAATAGAAGCAAACCCAATCCCACAAACAGGTTATTCTCTGAAGAAGAAAAAAAATACACAAAGAATGTTGCTCTGACCTTAATTAACGTAAGCATTTTATTTTTAATTTTATTTTCTTTCATTTTATTTAAAAAAAAAAAATCTTGAGGAAACATTACATATTGGCTGCTTGTTTAATCAAATGTTGTCAAAAGATCATTTACTACAGGATTGCCTGGGGTAAATCTGGGGATAAAGAGAACCACAAGATCTGTCTAAAAAGAAAATCCATCTCCTTACTTTACTGGGCAAAAAACTGTGTGGGTTACATTTTACATTTTTCTGCCCAAGTAGTTTCACAGATTTCTCTTTCAGTCTTCCAGGTCTCTCTCTTTCAGGCACTACTGTGTGCATCTACTGGGTGCAAACTAAGCCCTGCATTTATTTAGGTGTGATGGATAATAATGTTTTTGCTGCTAGACTTCATCATCTGCTTGTAGCACTGGAATAATTTGCAAGACAAATTCGACTTTCCATCTTGATGCTTGATGGGGAAGATGATGCATTCTCTTCCAGCTGTGGTCCAGAGCAAACCTGAGGTCTGCAGAGTTGTGAGACCTGGCTCTTCACCACCATCACAGCAGCGCTTCCTTCACTACGCCCAGAACTTTCTGGTAAGGAAGCTTCATTGTAATTTAGGATATACAGTGTCCATAAGGTATAGATTTGGGGAAGAATCCAGATTACTTCCATGTCTTCTTCCTGCTTATACTAAGTTATTTTTGCTCGTGGTTTTACATACATACAATCAAGTTTCTCGGGCAATACACAATCAAATACATACTACCTAAGCCATTGGAAAAACATAGCCATCCCTGTTAAGAACATGGTTTCTCAGCTGTCATAAAAATTGTTTCTCCTGTCTACATACAGGCATAAGTGAAAATATATTCATGAAATCCCATGCATAAAGCAGTCGCACCGAGTTCTGGAAAATTTTGTTCCACTTGTGTCAAGAGAAGAGGCCTCATGGAAGGCTCTTTGAAACTACATGGTTTCATCAGTTTCTGTGGCACTCAGGGATGTCCAGTCTCATCAAAAACTATTAAAAAACTTAATGAAGAAACTAAATCTAAATCACTATAATGCACACTTTTGATCTGCTACTGATCTGTTCTGAGGACTGTATGCTGCCCAGGTAAGCCAGTGGTGCAGCAAGATACTATAAGCAAGGCTGGCCTCCCAGAGTACATCACAGATGGCTGTGTGGATTGGGAGCAGAGTCTATCAACATGTTACGATATTTTCACATCTTTAATAAAAGGTGCCAGGCAATCTAGCAAATCACCAAGCAGGAGGCATGCTGTAGACAATAAAACACTTCATTCTTCAGGGATGGCCAGATTGCAAAGAGTGTGTGCCACAAGAGTTTACTACCTACTGAGAAATGAGTTGTGTGTGCAAAATGGAATTTTGTTTACAGGAGACCAAACAATAATCCTAATAGAGTTAAGAGTTAACATCACAACTGTGATTCATGCTTCAAACGCAGGAGAAGAGGCATGGGCAAGTACAGCTAGGAGGTATGTCTCTTGAAAAAGAGAAGAGATCAAGCTCAGAGTAACACATGACGTATAAAAGAGTATAGTAATAAAAAATAAAATACGACAGTGAAGTCTCCTGCAGCTAACTTCCACTGTCAGGAAATATTTTTCCACTGTACATTTGTATTATTGTATCAGTGAAGGAGGGCTTTCTGGAAGTCACAAGAACTGGGACCTGGAGATTGAACATGCATCTTGCAGGTGGCATGCATGGTCAGACAATACGCTACAAAATTCCAGTGATTCATCTCCTGTTGTGAACTGTAATCAAAAAATTCTTCAAATGTCTATTCACAAAGCAATTACCAAGTAAAACCATTAAAAGAAACAATAGGGAAATCAGCCATGTAGGCAAGATGATCTGGAAGACATTCCTACCTGGCATGTCAGACGATTATTACATACTATCCTAGATACTACACAACTCTTGTGGCCCATGAAACACCTGGTGGGCTGAAGAAATAGCCCCCACCTTTCCAACATAAAGGACAAGCTTAAATTTGTGAAGGAGGAGAAGCAGAGGGGAGTAACTCAGAAAGTCAAATGTATAAGCAGTCAGTTTTTTAATTTAGGTGGCAGCATGCTATATCAAATGAGTAGTTCTGGACTGAACCAGCAAAGAGCCTTGTAAAGTAGTGGCAAAAGAAAACACTTAAGGCTGCCATAATCATGAATTACACATTAGAACAGTAAAAGAGATGGCATTATAATAATGCCATCTTGACAACAGGACTGACATCTCATTGTAAGATTAAAAATTGTAAAGATCAGTGACTACCAACTAACATAACAATGTCAGGCTTATAATATCCTTCAGGAAGAAATAAATTATAAGTATAAATGCACAGATAAATTTGACTATAGAAAGCAAGGCCTATTGTGAAGTAGATTACCCTTTTCTTTTACCCTAGTTTCCACCTTGGACGTAAAACAGAGTAGTGCTGAAACGGGTATATGTGTTCCTGTAAAAGTGTCATTTTGATGAACCACCATTTTAAAATAAACTAACGTGCTACTGGTTGCATGTTTAGCTTGTGCCCCAGGTAACTTCTTTTTGGATTGTCACCTGTCTTGTGTGCTCACTGTGATCCAGCAACTGAGCTTGTGCTCTAGTATTCATATATAGAGTTTTCCCTAGGGTTATAGTTTGATTTTTAAGACATCTTCATTTTCCATGTTTAATTAAGTTGTTCTTGCAATCATTAAGATTCATGCTAAAAAAAATAAATAAAAAAAAATTAAAAAAAAGATAAAAAAATGCCAGACAGCACCAAATATGAGTTAGAGGAGGTGGAAGCTTTTATACTGTCACCATGAATAATAGAAATCCAGAGTGCTTGCACATTGCACAAATGTTCTTCCACTAGATTTTCTAAACTGCAACCATATGCTTGCAATGCAAAAATATCACAGGGAGTACTGTCCTACTTATTACAGCAAAAACAGTGGGTTTTAGCTCTTCTCAGTTAGGCAGCAGTGTAATGTAGTTAAATCAGCAAATCATTCCCTAGAATATAAAATCCTTGTAAAATTAAATAGTTACATTGTTCTCTGATGTATATTCTCCCTAGTAACAGGGACCCAGAGAGGTTCCCATGGAGAATAGTGTGGTACAGAGATAATCTGAAGTAACAGAACAATGTGAAAATAGGCTTTCTCTTTGCTTGTTTCAAAGTGATGAAGAGAGAAATAATGAGCAAGGAATGATTGCACAATTTTAAATGCATAAAATTACGAAAGCATTGTGTGCAGAGCAGGTCAGGAGATTATCTGAGGATGGTACAGTGACAGCTGTTTCTGCTTTATTATACAGCAGAAGTAAACCTGTTGGCTTGTGAAATGCCCCTTTTGTATTTCTAGCACTAACTATCAGCAATTACAGTATGATACTAGAACATATGGCAATGTAATTGAAGGTGTGGCAAGAAATCAGAGTTAGGCACTTTGGGCCATATGTTCCCCTGCACTAAGCAGAGTAGAGGGAAGCAGATGGGCTCAAGTTAAAGTGAGGAACAAAGGGCTGGCATAGTCCACCCAGAAGGCAAAGGCAGCTAAGTCACACTTTGGTGTGTGTCAAAGTGGTGAGCCTTCAGGAAAGAGCTGGACTCAATGTGTTGCCTCTTAAGATCTAACTCAAATTTCTAGGTATGTTATCTCTGAACAAAAGAGTGCTGGCTGAATGAAAATGGGTACCTGCTGCACCACAGTGTGTTTCCAGAGGCTATTCTCATAGACCAGCACTGGTTGGATAAGCAAGCGAGCATGCTGATGAGACAGCAAGTGGACAGGAAAGTTGTGTTTGACAGGTATGGGCCACAAGTCCCTCTCTCCCTACCCTTGACATCAGACTGCTATGAAGTATATTTTCCAACAGCTCTTCAGATTTTTGGTCTCTGCTCATTTATTTGTCTTCCATCCTCTTGTCCCAGAAGATATTGCATCATTATTTAACTCCAGCCATTTTTAGGATGGTTTTGGCAGCATTTGGAAATTGACATAAACCACAACCTGTTCCACTTAATGATTATCTTCCTTCTTCACTATCCTTCTTGTTTCTAAAATGGACATAAAGCCTACTTTTAAGGTGGAATGGCAGAAATTTGCACCAACCTTACATTAGACTTTTGACTAAACAGATTGGTGAGAGATGTGTGAAAGTTAAGTCATAATTACTATATGTTTTGATTTCAGAATGTTATTAAAGCCAAAGTTAAAGAAAGAAAAAAATTAAGAAATTAAAAGACATTAAACAGTAAATCTGTTAGTGTTTTCTTTCAGTATAACCCCTTTCCTCCAAGAAGAGTCTTTATTTGGAAGTACTCAATATGTGAGCAGTAAGTCAATTTTTAGTCAGCAATTGATTTTAGATTGTTATCTCTATCCACTATGACTCAGTATCTGTGCCTTCAGAAAATCAATAGCACAATAACTTTCTTCAGTATATGATTTACTATCATATATGCTATGTATAAAATCCTATACTAAGTATTCATTATTGTGATTAACAATGGAAACAGTATGCTGATTTTTTTCTGTAGTGAGAAATAACCTGTTTTCTGTGAAGAAAGCAAAAGGAATGTTTTTCTTATTTTGCTGTGGAAAATAAAATAAGAACAGGATTTCAGTGCTAAAAATCTGGATTTCAACATTACCCCGCATCATGCGGCAGCAGGAACCAGGCTATACTTTGCCATTAACCAACCCTACAATTAAGAAGTTAGGTATTAATAAAACATTTAAGAATTCACAAGCCAATGAAAATAATAGAATTATAAATTCATATGTACCGCCGTTGAGTGGTTGGTTTTTTTTCACGTTCAAGTGACATCGTCTTGCACTTAAACGACAGCGAGCTTGTTATAGTACAGCAGGGGGCAGCATGGTACGCAGTTTTCCCCTCGATAGTCAGGTTTAAGCTATTAACAATGCGATTTACTAATTAGCACTGAGCTTTGCTGGTTACAGACTGTTGTGTAAACTCTATTCCTATCAAAACAGGCACAGAAGTGCAAGTTCCGTGGAAGATCTGCAGGACTTGGCATAGATACAAATGATCAGTAAAGTATCAAAGAGGAAAAGAAAAAAATCATTATTCACAAAGATTACAGTATGTAGTGTAGGTTAAGACCTCATTTTTTAATCAGTCCTCAGCCATTAGTGCATAAGCACTTAAGATAATAAACATCAGATTACTACTAGCTTCCTTGATGTGTTGCCGGCATGAGTCTGACACAGTGATAAAATGACACCATTCTCTGCTTGCGAAGCTGTTCCCGGGTCTTTATATTGTACAGTTTCCAGCCCAAATGCTCACACTGAAATCAGTTTTGCTAAATACCGTTACATCATTCAGGCATTGAGTCTGAAGACATGTTGTTGTACTAGATATTGCTGGCAATCGGGAAGATTTATCTTTAGTATTGGTCCCCTGAAGGTCAAAAGTGAACATAATTATCCCAAAAGCCTTTTGTTTATAGATGTGCCTCTAGGATCGATAGAATTGTTACGAAGGTGTGCTGGGAATGAGGAGGGCTCTTGCAGTATTCTGCATAATTGATTCGACAGTTGATTTAAAGTGCACTGATCCTTACTTCTTGTTTTTTTAAACTCAGTGCCATGATTGAGAAGATTTCAGTTAATGCTTAAGAATGTGTTTTACCACATAATTTCCCTTCCATGCTAAATAGACTGTTTTGTCCTTATTACAGTATAAATTAAGGAGAGCAGAAGGAAAATTGATTATTAATTTCCTTTTTAAAGCAGCAGAGCAGAATTAATGATATCACAGCTTTCTGATGAGGATGGGTAGTTTCTTAAACCAAACAGAAAAATAGCTTTAACTGCTAATCAATTACACCTGGATTAGGAGATATTACTAGCAATTAATGGTCATGTAGCATTGAAATCAATGAGGCTTGTCAAAAGAAATAATGAGGCCCATAGCATTTCCACTGTTTAGCTACTGTAACCTCAAATTATTGGATGGAAAAGAAAGTCCCTTACTGAAAGGGAGAAAGACTAAGTGCATGCTGCAAAATATTAGGATTTTCATAAAAGAGGACATCCCAACATTCCTGAGCTCTAAAGATTAATTAAGAATGGGCTTCTGCATAATCTTCATATTGCAAAGGGAAAAAAACCAACACATTTTCCTTTTGGTTAATTAATTGCATTGAAAGTGGGTCGTGTTATCATTTTGCATGATGTGAAATATGCAGATTTTTAAGGTTTCAACATTAAACCAGGTAATACTCAGCAATTTTGCTTTGAGAGTCTGACTTTGTTTGAACCTGAAACTCAAAGCAAAAATCGAGAAGAGTACAAATCTACATGGATAAAACTGAATAAAATATTTGTGCAGAACCTACAAAGCCAAACGTTCAGTTTTGATGAGATCTAGTAACAGAAAAAAGCATAAAGTTAAGCAGTTATGTTCTTGCTAAGACATCTCAAAACCAAACTAATTTTAGGAGGGTATACCATCTACTGCTATTTATTTCAGTGATGACCACCTTTCGAAACAAGTCTTCTTGTATAGTAATTACCTACCTAAATATGGATTTCCTCCTTGGCTGGTGTAATTAGGTTTGCAAATGTTGTCTTTTTCCTTTTCTGAAAATAAGTGCTGTTAGGGAAGATTTCATTCACAATACTCACAAAACAAAAATGGAGATCCAGTTTGTTGAAAATCACGAAGTATTTGCAGGGGTGAAGCAGTATGGATTTGCATACACCAGCCTTGACAATCCTGTACCATAGACATTCAAAACTTAGATTACATACAAATGAATCCCTTGGTACAGTATTTTCAGAAGGTGACTCTCAGTGTACCTAATGGTCCTTAAGTACACTTAACATCACATGTGGAAGACAGATAGTTAACAGTGTAGCCTGGTGCATGGAACTTTGAGACTCAGGAAGAAAATTCATTTGGGATGAAGAACCAAGACATGGTCTGCATGCAATGTGGTTTATTCATCTCTACCTATAGCTCCCTGATCGCATTACAAGGGAACTAGGGAGAGCTAGAGTTTTAAATACAAAGCTAGGAGGAAATTGCAAAAAAAAAAGGTCAAGGAAATAGCACACCAAGAGTTACAAATGCTCTGGTTAAAAGCCACAGCGGAGCAAGGTAGGAATCTGCAGGACTAGGATATGAGATCACGAACAAAAAAATATAGTACCTTGGCCTGGTACTTAGTTATTCTCCAATAGGTGGCATCCATTTCAGAGTCTGGGTACATAAAACAGCAGGGGGTACAAATAAGTGCATTGCATAGCCTGGCATACAAATAGGTGAAGAAATGGTACTATGATAAACTAACACTGCTTGGTGTGACTAAATCTTCCTGTGAAAGTACGCAAACTCTCCACGTTCTATGGCTACAATGCCTAACACTTAAAGTACTTTTCATTGTTTATCTATATACTCATAGAACATGAAATCCAAGATTTATTTAAACTTAATTGCATTTTTAAAACCAGTTTACAAGGAGAACATATGTTATGGTGTTACATTTTATTATATACTGGGGAAAAGTTAAAATTGCTTTGTTAGTTCTCTGAGTGGAATTTCCTTTGGTCTTGCACAGCCACTAATAAATTGTACTGGTCCTATTTTTTCAAAAGCTGAGAGAAAACAAAATCTTGAAATCTCAGAAAATGCAAGTGTAAAGTCTGACCTTTGTATGGTCACACCACCAGAGAAGCCAGATATGTGTGACCAGGAGTAACTGGAATGTCCTGTATGCATCAACACTAAAAATCTCTTTAGAAATTTCTCTAAAGTCAATGAAACTGTAAATCACACAGTTCCTGAATTCATCGTTAGATCAGTTCCATCTCTTTTCCCTTTACTAACAAAAATTATGGTTCTCAATGCACTTTTAGTAAGCTTTTTTCAACTTGAAATAATTATTGGGAGTGGGGCGGTGGTGGCGGTGGTGAATTATGTGTACATCTGTTACTAAAGAAAATTTTTCTCCTGTAGTTTTTGCATTTTATTCACCTTCCTAATTCCATGCATACGAATGGACACACAGTTCTCATCTGGCAATCTATATTCCTGAAAGCAGAACTTACACCCTGACAATCTCCACTCAGTCCATGGTAGGAAAAAGAAGAAGAAAAGGGTGACCTTTACTAATTCAGTCACTTAATTCAGTCACAAACACACTAGTTTTTGAATCTGAGTTTTCTCTTGTTCAGCAATCTCAGTAATGCAAAATTTAGGCTAGCAAAGCTCAGGTTTAACCAACAGTCAGTTAGAACTTTCAAGCATCAATCAACACTGTAACCTGGGCTTTTAGCTCAACTTTATTTCCTTGATAGTTCCTATATCTTAGATCTTTAAAAATGACATTTGCTTGTTCATTAAGTGAAAATTTTCCCTGCATTTTCCAGTAGGGTAGAAACCGGGTGACTTATCTCTGATAGTCTTACTTACTAGAATAATACGCTTTTGTTTGGAAACAAAATTACTGCTTCTGTCCCTCTTTATGTGCCATGTTCATCCTCTGTACCGGCCACATCCTTTTTCTTTAAATGTTTGCTAAATGAAATAAGACCTTTTGAAGTAACTTAAAATTCACACATTAGTAAGTTACTTATCAGAGGGAACACTGTGGCAGATCTTTAAGCCAGTGCAATTTTTTCTACTTTCACAACTACAGGATTGTTTTTAAGATTTCCCTTAAAAATATAGTGGCAATACATTTATGAGATACAAAAGAAGTTCTCCAGCATTTCACTTTTGCCAGGCAACAGAGATACAGTATAATATGTTGTTTCCCTTGCCCTTTCTCATTATCTTTATTCATCCTGTCGCATCTGTGTAGTATTTTCTCAGAGGTTTTCTAAGCCAGATTGCATGCTCTCCAGCTAATGTTACATACAGAATTTTAAAGGGTTTATTTTTAATTTTTTTTTAACTTTCTTTCATTTTCTCCTGTCTATAGCTTCAAACAAAGACACATGTTCACTGTCTACACCATGTCTTCGTAAAAATTTAATCCATGATTTTATGTAAAATCCTTAAAGGAGGCCAGTGTAACCAGGTAAATTCTTCAGGGATGCACGGTGAAGTATCCAGCACATTGTAATAGACGTAGTAAGTGGCAACGCACAGTACAAAAACATGTAATGAGTTGTCTAGAGTGTAAATCCCAGTTGCAAAATATTTTGAATTTATGTCTAGTAATAGACATATATATGCCATTTTATTAGGTTTCCAGACTTTTCAATTTTGTTGTGCTTCAGAATAGCTCGTGAATAGACAGAAATTTTTTCCAGAGCTTGGTCTTCTGTTTAGTTTGAGGAGTCCCTTATCTTCATCTCTGCTTTTTTTTTTCCCCAGTCTTTATTAGAAAAAAAAGCTAACAGGGTAGCTAAAAATGCCTTTCACATCATCTATATTCCTTTTTCTCTTCCCCCCCCCCTTTTCCCTTTTTTTATTTCAATATTGCATAGTTGATCTGTGTCTTTAAAAAATGTCCTTTAGGAGACCTGTGGTGCACTTATTGATATCTTGAGCACAAATGAAATGTTGGCAAAGGCATCTCTTATTCACATTTATTAGTCCAGAACTTGTCATATGAGGCTGTGTTCTATGCTACACTAACTTTGTGAGACAGCTCTGAGGTCATTGCAGTGTGCTTTGGTTTGTTAAAGAAACATTTAGTTACACAGTCCGTTTGACAGTTGTATTCTTCCACACAGGTAGGGAAAGGGGTGTACACAAAGAGCAAATCTTTATGCACAGACTGAGGTGCATATCTTAAATTCCCAGTATGGTGTTCTCCAAGAGTTAATGATAACGTGGTTTAATTCCCTCTCCACTAAGTGTAAGCTAGATGTGCAATAGACAAAATGCATCTCACTTGACACAATCTGAGGAAAATATTGTTAAATAAGATATCTATAATAGATAATAGACTATTGTGCCAATAAAAGCAATGGCAAAATCATCTTTCTCATCTGATGTGCATCATGTCACAACTTCTCCCTGAGCTGATTCTTTCTTTGAAGGACAAGTTATGATTGAATTCATTGAGCCAAGCAAACGGACATTTTCTCTGATGCTGAAGATGTTAGGAAGTTGTTATTCAAAGGAATACACAGCATTAATCAAGTGCAAGTGTTATGTACACCAATGTGTACAACCAAAACATTACAGATATTATATTAAAGGGTGAAAAAAGTAATTATATTGGAAACATAAGGATTTTTCCATACTGTGGCACTGAGAAGACACATAGCTGTATTCTTTGCAAAATACTTTTGTAGTAGATTTCAATTTTGCAAGAATTTGGAATTTCACATATTAAAATTGTTTTTAACATGTAAAATGTAAAAGGGTTTTTTTTCTGAAAAGTTATATTTTGTAACCTCCATACTTCCCCTTTAGATCTGTAACACATTCTAGTTTTCAGAACATCACTTTTCAGAGGCTAGGAAATTTTGAAAGTTTCTGGAGTGGAGAAACAAAAAATGAAAAACACAGAAAGGATTAATGGGAGTGAAACATAGCCATCAATGTAGGCTTGATTCTGCCAGTAAAAATGGAACCAAAATTGGAAATTTCAAAAGTAACTGTTTTCATAAACTTTAATAAAAAAAATACACATTGAAATAAAGAAAAAATATCACATTTCCAGTGATTGTTTTTAAGAGGAATGAAATCTCATGACTTGTTGAATAGAACTCACAGTTGGGAGGTCAACTTCACTATCTGTCAGGTGTATAAGCAGTTAAACATTACATTTACCACTCTACCTTCTCTCAAAACATATAGGCATTGACAAGATAAATCTAATTGACCTTGCTTCCATCATACTCCAGTACTAGATTAAAATGACACTTATTTTCATATTATCAATAACGCTAAAGAGTATGTTCATCTATTCTAACATTTTGCATAAAAATCTTAAGTAGTCCCTGCACTGAATCTAACAATTTTTGTTTGAATAAGATCTCTTTCAGAGAAACGCCCCTTCAAAGAATTCAAAAAGTGGTGATCCTACTCTTTCATGGTGAGCTATTCTAACGGCTAATTATTCTCTGTTAAAATTTGCACTTTATTTCCACTTTGCATTGCTCAAGATTCTGCTTGTTCAACTTGTTGTTATGCCTTTTTCTGCTAGATTAAAGACTGTGTGGGCTTTTTGTTGTTTGTGTACTTGATGTGGACTCCTGAGGGAGTATTCACAGCCTCACTGAAATTTCCCTGCCTTGTGATCTACACTTTCCAGCTAAGCAAAGTCAAATTGATATTAAAATAAGGGCTGAAAAAGAAGGAAAGAATGTAATCTCAACAACATGAGATAATTTTGTTGATTTCATACGTAGGTATTCTTTTTCTCTATTCAGTGGTCTCCCCCAGAATGCCCATTAATACTTTTTCTTATGTTCTTATTCCTTCCTATATTTCAAAAATAGCCTACCTCCTTTTAGTATCATCTTAATTCTAAAAATTTTAAAAAAATTAGAAATTTTTTGCCTGTCAGTGTAAGTGATGGTGTGTTCTAGTCACAAGTACAGGAAGTTAAAGGGAAAAAAATATTTAACAGAATGGCAGGCTTGTGTGATGTTTTTCAAACCTTTTGGCCCAGGCTTTTCTCACTAAGAATCATGCGTATTAGATCTCTCTATGTCACTGACTGTCAGAAATGATGATGAATGAAAGGAAATCAGAAACCAGTAATGTAAAACAAATAACCTTCATTACCTTGTTTTCAGAGGACACTGTTTAATAGCAATAGAGCATTATGGTGAAGTTGCCAGTAATCTTTATTCCATCGATGACACAAGTGTTCTTACAAAAATCCAGAAATACCTGATGCTGCTAGGATTTCATACTGCCACTTCAAACATGGATTTATTTCTAGTTGGTGGTATATGGTGAAGGGTGGCAGATAACTGTAAGACACCAATAATTTCAATTGAAAACTTTTTGGTAAATATGTGAAATTTTGCTATTTAAATCACTGATCAAAATGTTTATCAACAATGCAGTGCCGTGGGTATGTATCCCTGGCACAACACAAGTTGCACTGAGATATCCAGTGAGATAGCACAGACATCAAAAGTGACATAACTATCTCAGTGCGTCACTCTTTTTGTGCTAAGAAAATCTGCTTCTTGGTTCTATACTGTGCACATGCACTCTGTGCTCCCAAAGCCTCAGGCCAAGTGGCTTCCTTAATACATTTTAAATGAGAAAGCCACACTTCTATATCAGATATCTCACAACTTGGTAACTAGGCCTGTGCCACCGAGACAGTGAAACTGGGTGAGACTCTGGGCAAACATGTATCCCACTATAAAAAACACTGATTTTTTTGAGAAGTAACCTATTATTTGACATACTACATTAGAGTTTGTTTGTTTCTTTGTTTTTTCCCTAGCATAGCAAACAAATATTTCAAGGAACTTAAACAGGGTTAAATCTGAGGAATTGATTTAAATCTTCAGTCAATGAATCAATAAGGAATAATACTTGTGAGTGGTGTAAACTTTTTTTGTCTCAGTCCAAAAAATCCTGGAAGACTGTTTCCATGCAATGTGTTCGACACCATTGCACAGTAGTTCAAAGGCAGCAGTGAAATTACTTGAAAGTAAAAATTCCGTTTTGCCCTGCATGAGAGCAGCTAGAATCACCTAGCACTGAGGAGTTTTGTTTGGTAACTCTTTCTTATTCCAAGGGACTCAAATTTGCATCATTAGTATCATCTGAGCTTATTTAACCAATGCGACTACACGTTGAACCTTCAAGCCACCTCCTGAGGACGGTGAAGAATGTTTCCTTCATGCTTCTAAGGAGATTATAAAACATATGGGATCCTCTGAGGATTCTTAGTAATTTTCCTTACTTTTCCTGAGGAACTAACATTTCTTTGGAGAGAATGTTTCCCCCTAGGAAACTTTGTCCTACTTCTTGTACATAATATAATGAATTGAATGCTTTCACAAGAGCTATCTTTTCAGAACAAAAAAAAAGTACGGCACTGAGATGCTTTTGTGTGTCATTTCTTTATGCTAGCATGCAAATAAAATTAAAGTAAGAAAGACCACTATAATCTTCTTCAGATCATCATTTTGTAAACCCATCATTTCTATAGCATCTGTGGAAAATGAATCAACTTGCAGTGATTTAAGTCAATGACATCAGCTAAAATGTTACTAAATGTAAACCCACAAAAATAAGTATCTCCTAAATGAAGTCTTCTGTGAAGATGAAGCTGATTGCAGTACAGACACTGATGAATATTCATACAATGATTATAGCAATATCCACTGCTTAGATGTTGTTATGAGTATTTTCTGATATAATTCCTCCATACATGCTGGTTACACTTCAGTCTATTAATACATTATTAATTCTGTTTATTTCTGAAGGTTAGTTTAGACACAATAAAATAATGACTCCTTTCTGACTATCTTTAAGTGCGCTTACAGATATGCTTTTCTGTCAGTGTTGTGATTTGTTAGTTCATGCTGATAATACCACAACCTAAGGAGTCTACATGAAATTTAATTAAGCTGGTTTTTATGGGAGAGTATGTGAGGAGATAAATGGTTCATGATAAATGAACTCTCAGGCCACAAATTGGAGCACTTATTGATTCACTGGCCGTTTATCTTGGAATTTATTCCCTAGCAAAAAGAATATTGCTATACACTTAAATAAAGGTTTTGAATATTATACTAACCTTTCACCAGGCAGTAATAAGTGCCCTAACCAAACTCATTCAGCTTTGCTTCTCATTCATTTCACTGTCATCATCAGCATTATCATCCTTTTCCACTACAGAGGCTCAGCAAATTATAATGGGTTTATCTGGAATATAAAGCCATGAGCTCCAACCTTCCCACATTCTTTATATCTTCATGGTGTCTAATAAAATATGTACAAATCTTATATTGATTCAGGTATCTGTATCAAAACATACTTTAAATGAGGACCCCATTTCAGTCAGAAAAGCTACTATCCATGAGGATTTTTGGAGTATTGGTTAGAGCATATTATGTGATATCAGATTCAGTTTTAATATTTAATGCATAAGCTGATTAAATATTTGTTCCCCATATAAGTTCTAACACATATATACACAGTTAATACCCAGCATTTATGGTTATAAAATAGTGGAGACATAAGGGATTGTTTTCTTTGCCTTTGGCTAGTCTAGATGTATTTAATTATAAGGTTTCTATTCACTTGGGTTTTGTAAACCATTTAGCCACAAAAAGCAGAATAGTCACAGTAAGGATTCCACTTAGAGTGTGTCTTAATTGAGGATAACATTTCTTTTTTTTCTTTCTTCTTTTTTAAACTGCTCCCCCCCTAGGCTCTTTCTAGAGTTATGAACTAAATTGCCTGAGAGAGATTCTATTTTAAAAAAGGAAAGAAAGCCACGGAAGTATTTAGCACTGGATAGTACCTCAGTTTTAAGCAGTGCATCCTTTAGCATGGATTCACATGGGACACATGAGTGAAGATCAAATATAATGTTTCAGACAACTGGCAACAAATAGTTGGCTCTCAGAGAATGCTGAAATCAGGGGGAAATGATGCCATCAGACATGGGGTTCCTGGAATGGTGGTCAGTAGCCCGGCTGTTCCCATGGCACACGTCGTGCTGGTGGGTGTTGCTCTTATTTGTTCACTGATAGCGACCCAAAGACACTACTTTTAGTTATTCAGGGAAGGATTTTCAAGAATACCCTGTATGGTCCTGTATGGTGTAGCAGGGGATGGAAAAGGTATGGTGAGGGGGATGGAAAAGAAGAGTGAATTAGCTGATTTGGAAATTTGAGGGCTAGAAGAATAAGGAGGAGGAGGTGCAATGGAACAATATGCAGTACCTCAGAAAACCTGTTATTAATGGCAGCGGAGGACAAAGGCATCTGAGAGATGTTACAAGGCCCAAAGCTTCCTTGAAGAATTTTATGCAAGTAAAAAACTCTGCCTTAAACATGGTAATGTTTTCTCTAGAAAAATGCTCTCACATACTCTGTGTTCTAGTAACTTACAATTGCTTTGACCTCAAACAAGCCTTTCTTCCCTGGAGGGCTGGCCTTGGATCCCCTTCCAGAGCAACAGAGAATATCAAAATCAGCTGTGCTCCAGTACTGTTTATGCTCTATACAACAGTGTACACTAGAGATAGAAACCAAAGTGGTTCCATCACTGTTATACACCTTTTCTATTGGCTACTTTTGTCCTTAGACATTAGGTTTTGTTCTCTTCTGGAAACAAAGTCTACCCATTATGGCTGGTGTTCTATCATTATCTCAAGCCGTGATTCTGGGACCGTAAGTGCAAATTCTGTCCCCAATTTGAGCCAAAGGCTGTTCACTGATCTAGTCAGCAGTGCCTCTTTGGCCTAAGAAGCCTAAGGTGGATAGACTTGATATTTTCTTCAGTGCTATTCATTACAGAAAATAGTATGCCTTAACCACATTGCTCTGAAGGAATTCTTTGCTCTTTTCCTACTTTTTTTTTTAGTACTCCTTTTGCAGTTTTTTCTTCCAGTAGTAGATAATTATTGTGAAATGAGAGATACAGTACATTTTATTTTGGATGAGTTTAAAAAAAATTAAGATTTTTAAAAAAAATATGACATTTATTCTAGAAATGGCATGGAAGTCCCTTCTGTCTGTTATACTCCTAATGACTTTAAATCACACCTAGGAAATTAGAATTAAAGATATGGACAACCACGTGCATAAGTCATTCATTTAAGCAGGTATTCATGTTTCAGATTCCACTCTGATAACAAATATTCATTCAAGTAGGGAATGGTCCCTTGGTTTCTATCCCTATCCTTTCCACAAAATGTTTAATAGCAGAACTTGGTCTTACTGGTTCTGTGAATGTATCAATCCTTGAAAAGAAAAAAGTTTCATCTAACTGGTACTGATGAATGAATTTACAGAGTGATGTAAAAACAGTGACTAGAGCATGCTGGTGGGAAACTGAGGGATAGAACTTGCAGATACAACTCTTTCTGAAAGTTAAAGGGTTCATTAATGCTTTCTCAGGTATGCTTTCAAGTATATGAGTTGTGTATAGATGCTACCCTGGTCAGGCTCTGAGGCACATCAGACAGAGAAATAGTTTATATTGAATGCTGAGGTTGGAGATAACCAAAGTGCAGTAGATCTAGAACTTCCCTGAAATTTTTTTGTAACTCTCATAGTTTTAATATTGGATATATTAGCATACAGGGATTATTATTTTAATAAACAGCAGTTTAGTAACCTTCAATTGAGCAACAGTTTTGCAGATAATCCTGAGATGGTAATTAAATGCATCTGTACTTTTAACATGCAGAATCAATAGACATAGGTAGTAATGAAGAACTCATACAAAATGAAACTATCGTAAAGGATATTTTCATTGCTCAGTCATATGTGTTTAAAAGCAAAAAAAAGAAACAAACCAGAACAACCCACACCAAAATAAAAACAACATCCCCACACAAATCTTTCCTTCTAAATGAAATTGCATATGTAATCTTTCCAGGGACAGTATAATATAGGTTGTTTATTTGCAACATAATTGCTAATGAAAAAGTGTAACTGGTTGAATTAACTTCTGCAACTGATTTGAAGCACTAGGTATATTTCGTGTTCTAATATATGTATAATTTACTCATGTTTACCAGTGAAAGGCTTTGCATATTTTTTGAATAATAGAATGTACTTCTCAGAGTAGGTGCCAATAAAATGGAGAGGTAAATACATATTCCTAAAATATATACTTAACCAAAATTTTTTCTTGATAAAAAAATAACTCTGAGAAGTTAGCAAGGTATAGAAGCAAAACTCAATGAAAAGCTGTGACTAAAACATAAAAAAACTCCAACAAAATAACAACAACAAAACAAATGAACAAACATAATCCTCTAGTGAGGTAAAGTCCTCACTTAATTCTTTAATTAAAATCCTGACTCTTTAATGTCTTTCCACTGAAATTCCTTAAGGAGTTTGAGAGCTTTTTGCTGAGTTAAACAGTCAGCACTATACCTACAAAATGCCGTAAAAAGCACAGGAAAAATAGAACAGTACGTACTGGAACTCTACATATTTTAGAAAGACAAGAAAATCAGAGTAGTTAAAAAGGTCACGTTTCTGAGGTAGAATGCCTCAGGAACAATGATTTAAGTCATTTGCTTATTCAGAACAGTACCCAAGCCTATAATTTCTTTGTGATGTGGTCAGGATTATTACCTCACTATCTTCTGTGGTAACTAACAGTTACTAACAGTGTAGTAACTGTACAAATTAAATTCATGGAAGGATGCTCTGAGATGCACAACCAAATTTTGTTTGCTGCTACAATATTCTGGCATGCATTAACAGAACTTTTTTTGCCTTTGCTCTTTGATTAAAGGTAAGGATCAAAGTATAATTTCAACTAAAAAAAAATTTTTTGTTAAGTACAGTACTCTGGCCACATAATTGGAGATGTCATTCTCTGTACACGTATTTTGGGAAGACTGCTGTTATACCTTCCCTTTTCTCTCTTAGGGAGAGAATGAAAGGCTGTGTAGATCAGCATAACATAAAGTGAATCTTTCAGGTATCTCTGTAAATCTTACTTTCTTGACATGTAGAAAGAAGTTTGTTAATATTACATTAGGGTTTTTTCATGAAATATAGGTTTCAACTATTTCACCTCACAGTTCGGCTTCTATTTACTTTGCTTACTTTGTAATGGTGTGGGTAGCTGCACTACACCTCAGTGAAAACTGCATAATCAACAAGAATCCTACTATTTATGAGGCATAGGCACAGTCACCTGAAGAAGGGAGAATGATGTTGTGATAGAAAAGCCAGTTAGCACAAAACCTGTCACTCAGGTTAATGATCTGTTACAGAGCAGCTGGCCACCCTCCCATCATTTTAACGTAGACATAATATGAAAGAACTAGAAGCATAATATACAGTTGCCAGAGAACAAAACTACTAGGAGTGGGAGGGATTGTAGTTTTTGAAATCTGCAGAACTATCTCTGACTACAGCATTAGACATATCTAAGAGAGACATTTTGTACATAGAGATGAGTTAGGCTGATCAGGGATAAAGTATCCAGATGCCACATCCTCTGTGTGCAGAGGACTAAGAATGAAATCACATACTAATTATCTTTATGAAAACAGATAAATAGGTAAAAGAAGCTGAAAAGAAAGGCCAGTATAATTGCTTGAAAGTGAAAGCTTTAAGATTCTGTCATCTTTTATATATAAACATGCCTTTAATGTTGCAGCGGTTCCTGTTTGACTGATTTGATTCTTCTGGACTACAGTCTTCTCAGCAACTGAGGTGTAGCGCTATACATTTTGAGTCCATAGAACAGAGCCCAGCCATACTATTAATACTAGCTACAAGCTTTTATATTCTTTAGCTTTTTCAAGTTATTGCAGATATGTACCACCTCTTTGAAAGCAAAGCAAGTTACTATGCATGAGACTGCACTAGGACTGGTCACTTTTGACCTAATCTAATTGTGATAAATACCTTTGTGCAATGACAACATCCAGAGGCCATAATCTCTATCAGGGTCCCATGATGTGATGAATTTTGAAAACAGAAGAAGAGTGCATCCTTTCTCCAAGAAACATGGAGACAAGACATGACAAATGGTTGTGCCTGAAAAAAAACAAACAACCAAAAACCAAACAACAAAAAAACCCAAACCAACAAAACCCAGAGGAGAGAGAGTGGGAACAAGCGTAATAGTGACAAGAACAGCTGTTGATATCACTTAATGTTATGCTTAACTTGATGGTAATCAGATCCTCAGAAGCCACAGAAAAAGAAGAAAACATTAGACAGTGCTCTATTTCTTTATATCCCCACCATCTAGCCCATAAGAACAAATTAATGCTCTGACATTTCTTTTTGATTTATACTCTTTCATATGAGAGTAAGATGTTGTAATTTGAATAAGTCATGTATTCAAGCCATAATACTGAAATGCTCTTTCATTTTGACCTTTAGATCAATAGTCTGCCTGAGATTGTTTGGTCCCTGTACTCTTTTCCTGTTTACAAGCTGTCTGGGCAACAGAGCATGGAATTTAAATGTTTGCCAATCAAAGTATAAAATAGTAAAGGGCTGAAGTTAGAAAGTTATATAGAAGGACTAAAAACTGTGGTGACTTATTATCAAGTAAAGGTATGCACAGGTAACAGAAAACTAAAGCCCTCTAGGTCAAAGTTTGAAACAGGAATGGAGTAACTGTCAGCCTGGAAAATGAATAATTTAAATATGGAATTCCCTGTTTGCATCCTCTACAGATCTCAACGTGTCTTCAAGATTTTCCCTTCTTTTTACTTCACGGTGTTTGGAATGTATTGCAAAAAGAAAGAACAAAATTAGGGCAAAGAATGGTAGGCCAGTTTCAGAGTGTTAAAACAGACAGTAAAATACAATGAGAGTTTGCAGAGGTTATCCTTATGTAGCAGGTAAAGTATTAACAGCATGGTTTCAAAATTTCAAGATATTTTTCCACTGACTGGGCATTTTAACCACTGCTTAGTCAGCTGGGCACAGGCATCAGAGGATCTCTGTAGCTTTAGTGGCAAATAGTGGAAAAATAACTCTAAAACCTTAAATTTTAGTAAAGGTGCTCTATTGAAGCATATCGGAAAGGGTGAGAAATTCTTATGAGTGATACTTTATTGTTTCCTTAAAAACCAGCTTTGAAATAAGACCACAAACATCATAGAATCACAGAATGGTTAGAGTTGGAAGGGATCTTCAAGATCATCTAGTTCCAACCCCCTGCCATGGGCAGGAGCAACTCCCACTAGACCAGGCTGCTCAAAGCCCCATCCAGCCTGATCTTGAGCTCTTCCAGGGAAGGGGCATCCACAACTTCTCTGGACAACCCGTTCCCATGTCTTACCACCCTCACAGTAAAGAATTTCTTCCTAATATCTGGTCTAAATCTACCCTCTTTCAGTTTAAAACCTCTGGTCCTATCATTACACTCCCTGATAAAGAGCCTCTCCTCATCTTTCCTGTAGGCCCCCTTTAAGTACTGGAAGGCCGTTATAAGGTCTCCCTGGTGCCTTTTCTGCAGGCTGAACAGCCCCAACTCCCTCAGCCTGCCTTCATAGAAGAGGGACCTCTTCATAAGAGAGGATATGGTGGCCATGCTGCTTTTGATGCAGCCCAGGATGTTGTTGGCTTTCTGGGCTATGAGCGTAGATTGTCGGGTCATATTGAGCTTCTCATCAACCAACATCCCCAAATTCTTCTCCCCAGGGCTGCTCTCAATCCACTCTCTGGACAGCCAAATGCTTGGCATTGCCCCAACCCACGTACAGGACCTTGCACTTGGCCTTTTTGAACTTCATAACGTTTGCATGGGCCCACCTCTCAGGCCTGTCCTCCAGCATGTCGACTGCCCCGCACAGCTTGGTGTTGTCAGCAAACTTGCTGAGACTGCACTCAATCCCACCATCCATGTTGCCAACAAAGATTTTAAAAAAGCCCTGTCCCAGTATCAGAACATCAGAATCACAGAATCATGGTCTGGTTGGGTTTGGAAGGGGCCTCTGAAGGTCATCTTGTCCAACCTTTCTGCTCAAGCAAGGTTACCTAGAGATAGTTGCCCAGAATTGCCTCCAGAAGGCTTTTGAATATTTCCAAGGATGGAGACTCCACAACTTCTCTAGGCAACCTGTGCCAAGGCTCAGTCACCCACACCTTAAAAAATTAATTTCCTTGTGTTCATACAAACCCTCCTGTGTTTAAGTCTATGCCCATTGCCTCTTGCCCTGTCACTGGGCAACACTGAAAACAGCCTGTCTCTGTCTTCCTTGCACCCTCTCTTCAGATATTCATACATATTGATGAGGTTCTGTCTGAGCCATCTCTTCTCCAGCTTAAACAGCCCCTCAGTCTTTCCTCACACATGAGATCCTCCAATCCGTTCATCATTTTAGCGGCCCTTTGCTTGTCTCTTTCCAGTAGCTTCCTATCTCTTTTGTACTGGGGAGTGCAGAACAGGACACAGAATTCCAGCACTCTCACTAGGGCTCAGTTAAGGGGAAGGATCATTTCCCTTGAACTGCTGGCAATAGTTTGTCTGATGCAGCCAAGAATGCTATTTGTTTTCCTTGCCATAAGGGCACATTGTGGCTCATGGTCATCATAGGGTCCATCAGGACTCCAAGGGCTTTTTCTGCAAAACTGCTTTCCAGCTGGTAAGCCTATAGTATGTACTGGTGCATGAGTTTTTTCCTCCTCAGGTGAAGATCTTTGCGTGTCCCCTTGTTGAACTTCATGAGAGCCCATTTCTCTGGCCTGTCAAGGCACCTCTGAATGGCAGCACAACCCTCTGGCATATTAGCCACTCCTCCCAGTTTTTTATCATCTGAAAACCTACTGAGGGTAGAGTCTTCCTCATCTTGAAAATCATCAATGAAAACGTTAAATAATTTTAGACCTAGTATTGACCTCTGAGATATACCACTAGTTGTTGGCCTCCGATTAGATTTTGTTCCACTAATCAAAGCTCTCTGGGCCTGGCCATTCAACTAGTTTTCAGTTCACCCTGTGAACAGTTTTCTTCTCTTTGTGTTATGGTCAATTATCACAATTATCTAGAGAGCTTTTAGTTGCAAATGTGCTGCAGAATGCCTCATTGCAGATAATTCATGCCACTGCACTTCCTTTCCATTTTTTTCATGGGTTTTTGTTTTGTTTTGTTTTGGCTTTGGGTTTTGTTTTTTGTTTCCCTCTCTTAGTTATTTGCATCTATTTCAAATAGAATATGCACATAGTTGTGGGCAATTCAGAATTGTGGTCAATGTGTAGAGGTGGGCAAAAAAGCAAAGTAGTAACATAAGGAAGGAAGAGAATGGAGAACAGCGTCAAAATTATAACAGTATTATAGTAATGCAAACAATGGTACGTTCTCAACAGGAACAATAATAGTAATAGAAGCAATAGGGGCATTATTCGGTTCCTGTGGTTCCAGTGTTCCAGTACAAAGAACATATAGTGGAAACTGAGAAGAATCAGAGATAGGCAGGTCAGAGCCATGGAAAATATTCCAATCTGAGAATATTTGCATCTACTTCTAAACGGCACACACCAAAATTAAGTGAGTTATGGTGATAAGTTGATACCCAAAGGGAAAGGCTACAAAGTATGGGAAGAAAAGAAAATTGAGAGACCTAACATGCTAGAGCCACTGAGTATATGGGGGTAAAAAAAAATGCTTAAGAGCTTTGTAGCTACTGATATTTTATCTATTAATATGGAGTTCAAAACCTGCAACATACTGTTTTCTGCAATACCTCTCATGAGGTTAGTACTTTTTCTGACAACACTGGAGGGTATATAAAATTAGTATAACATTCTTCTCAGTATTTGCGTGCCAATCTGGAGGAACCATTCAGAAGCACAAAATGTTCATTGAGGAAATATGCCATGATTTTATTTTGAGATTTTTGACATGAATATTTGTTCCCTGGCATACATCTCTGGCTTTTCCACATGGCATTCCCACAGGCAGTTTAAACTATTACAAAGTAACACTTTAGTCTCTACAAATGCTCATAAAGAATTTGCCTTATACACAATAAGTGGTCAATTATTACATGGAAAAGGTGTTGCAAATGCTTCTGTTCTGGTGATGGTATCACATGTTAAATTAACATTGATTTTTTACCTTTTGCTTTCGAAGTAGCTTTAAATAATTAATCTTGTTTTGTTTTGTTTTGGATTTGTTTTGGGTTTTTTTGTTTGTTTCGTTGGTTTAGGTTTTGGTTTTAGTTTGTGTTTGGGGTATTTTCACTCAGACACCAGTATCAGACAAGGTATAGTATTACTTAGTAAGAATATTCATAACTGAAAAATCTGTTCCCGTATAACCACTGAAAGTGTTCTTTTTCAATGTGTAGATTGCCATAGTTTTGCATGAATGCAATATTTAATGTCCATAAACTAGAAAACAATCAATGATCAGTAAAATATTTTTTAAACAAAACTCAATTCCATTGAAATTGAGTTTATGCTCCTTAACATCCCCCAAAACTTGCTATATGAAATAAACAATCAGTGAGCAAGAATGCAAATCCACAATCAGTTTAACTTGCAACATGAAAACTGACTAAATGGCACTGATAATGGCAAAAAATATATATAGGGAAAAGAAAAATATTACCATAAGATTTATTTTTGTTCATTTTCTTTCATTTTCTGATAGATACTTCTAATTGGTAAAAAATTATTACACAAATGTTTCATTTTAGAGTTTATCCTCTGTTTTCATGTATCCAGTCCTTTCATTTTGTAGATTGGTGTAACCTACTGCTATGTTTTCTAGCTTAGTAAACAGTTAATCGGTTCTGGAGTTTCATTACACATCAGGCAACTTCTGGGCATAGCAATGTAAAACATTAGGATGTAATAGTTTGGCTTAGACACAAAACTAAAATCCTAGATCACTGAAGATTAATTTTGGACCGCTTCCCAGTATGAGTAGGGGAAATACTATTTTTTAGTAATGTTGGCTGGGAAAAGTAATTGGGAATAATTCATAGGGAAGCAATAATCCACAGGACATAATCCTCTACTAGATCTCTAGATGACTGTCTACCCATTGCCCATCTGTATATTTTATTCTCATTACAGCCATAACTGGGGGAGTTTAAGGGGGCTCCATCCAACTCTGTAGTCAGTGAGCCTATAAATCTCATCTTCTTGATGTGATCATTACAATCAGAAAAATCATCTGCAGCAGAGGTGATCAAATAGTGTTCTTTCTATACATTATTGCTTGACTTAATTTGCTTCATCCACATCTGCTTTCTCTGTCTTGCCATTGTTAACGTTTAGAAAGCTGCAGGTTCATTTACACACGCTGGTAGTCTCAGACCTGCCCAGCCTTTTTGATTTAGATTAACTGTGTCTATCTGTTCATTTTAAATAGAAGGATGTTGGAGTCAAAGACAGGGAGAAAACTAATCCCAAAATGTACAATAATAGACTTCAGCAAAACAAGAAGCAAAGCAAGGTCCTCTGTTACGTTACTTAGACTCTACTCATTTACTTGATCAGCATGTTATCAGAAACAACATACATCTGAGGTGATATCACTTTGTGCACCATCAGTGGGTGACATTTTGCACTCCCAAACTGGAACTCTGTGCAAGGGAGTTTAGTATCAGCACTACACAAGGGTTAAAGAGATAGTGTGAAGGAAGCAGTTGCAGGCTGAAGCTCCAAATAAAAAAGCAGTAAACCAAATAGGAGAGTGAAGATAGTAGCATTAAGAACCCTGTTTTTGTTAACAGCATCACCTTAGGGTTTTTTGGAAAAAAACAAACCTCTCAGACAACAAAAAAGATGGCATCTTTGTCCTTAGAGCACCATTAATGATGTCTACTAAGGCAGAGGTAAGTACTGCAGGAGAGTAGCATCCTAATCTATTTCACAGGTTTAGCTGTTGTGTTTTTGTTCTTTAGATTATTCATTTCTTATTATTCAGAGAGCTTCTGAGAATAACCCCTTTTGTAAAGAAGACTAGAAAGAGAGTCAGGAAAGTGGCATCTTATTAGCACACTGCTCTCAGAATACGTTTTCTCCCTTTAACTACACAGAAGCCCTGCTGGGATTTAAAGCTCCGTGTCCCATTTTATTGCTAAGAACAAGAAGAGAAGAAATCCATGTGAGTCTGTGGCTTCTAGTATGCCTTGGAAAATGGAATTACTAGCTTCTTAATTTTATTTTACAGTATTGAATTAAACAAAGCTAGAAAGATGGGATTACATATTTACTGACATGCAACTTGGATAAAATGTAATGCACATCAGTCTAATTACCTGCTGCGAGCTCAAAGTAAAACATGATTTTGCTGCCTTCTTGATCTCTCTCCAGTTCCACATGAATCTTCTGATTGGATGTATCCAAACTGATCAGTTTGATTCAAGCCCTTTAAAAAATCAATAGTGATTTTGAATTTCATACTGTCAGGTTCCTTTACTCTGCATCTACTTAAAAAAAGAATGCAAGCCAATAAACCAAACAATAACAACAAACTCCAGAAAACCAACCCCAAACTCTGCTGGGCTTCATTCTCTGTTGGTAGTTTATTTCTCTGTTTTCCTTCAGTCCCAGATATAGGGCTTTGTAGCAAGGCAGATTGTAGCTCTGATGGACAGAGCCCTAATGTACCAGAAAGGACACCCCTGGAGTTGTATTGCACCTCTGTATTGACTTGGAAGATAACACTAACCAAGTACACGTATGGGATTAAAAAAATAAAAGGAAGTTCTCTGCCTCCATGTGAGGTCACCTTATGCAGTTAGATCATGCCTTCAGGAAAAGCATCGGATTATTTCAAGAGTTAGTATTTTCCACAGTTTTCACTGGGGGAAGGCTCCTTTTGGCCTCTTATTTTCAATTCCATGATCCCACATACAATATAGATAAACATGTCTCAAGGTGTATGCTTTGGCATATGCAGTAAATTTTTTATCATATGATTATAGTAATTTCTGGTTATGTCACAATCATTTGTTAGCTAAAATCTTGGATTGAGGTAATGTCTCATGTGTGTGTCTACAGCCAAAGTAATTACTGAAAAATGAGTACTGTAACAGGCTAAGGAAATACTGTCCCTGTCTCTGTAACATCAGAGAACCAAGCTCCTCAAGGAGAAGGTACCTCTGCAGAAAGGAGTTGCAGCAATGTTTGGGACTTCTTGCCAATGCTCTAGGCGCCTGCAGGAGTTGTGCACTGGTGAAGGGTACTGTGTGACGCTGAGTAACAGAGCTGTGGGAGGAAGTGAGCTGATTGCGTAACATCAGACATGCTGAAAAGGAGATGGAAAAGACTCTCCTGCAATGATGCAGCCACAGGAACCTGAAGCCCCACTGCACCGAGGAGAAGGGGGCAGAGCCTTAGCTTGTCAGGCTGGGCATGGAGGTGTGGAGTCTAGCGACGCCTGGGAGCTTGTGAGCTCTGGCACTAGGAGGACAGTTCCTGCTCCACTTGCAGCTCCGATCTACAGAGCAGGTTCTGCGCCTTGGCAGCACGCAAAGACAGGGAGCTCTGTCCAGTGAAGCCTCTGAGGTGGCTGTGCTGGAGTCCTGTGGCAGTGCAGGCAGGACAGGGTGGGAAACTCCCTGCTGCTGGGACAGAGACACCTCTGCCAGCCCAACCTGGCATCTGGCAAGGTTTGCTGCTTGCCAGACGCTTGCGTCCTGGATACTATGGACAGGCTATTGCTGAGGCTGGTAGTAGTCTGGCCCTCAGCTGCTCTTCCATATGACCATGACGGATATAGCCAGGGGAGACCATGAGAGTATCAAGCATGACTACGTGGCTCTGTGGGTGTTGGTGAATGCCTGGCAAGCACATGGTGTCTCTTTTGTCCTGCTAGTGAAGGCAAAGGCCTGGAGGAATCAATGAATCCCACAGTCAAAAATTGCAAATTGTTATGCAGCTGGTGGCAACAATAGGGACTCAACTTTACAACTATAGGACCTTCTCTAAAATTCAAAAACTGCTAGGAGTGATAGGATCCGCTGACCATGTGGGGCAAAAGCAAATTTGCCAACGTGCTAGTCAACCTGCTAAGAGAAGGCTTAGACTAGGAATGATAGGGAAGGGAGGTGGTGACCTATGGTCGATTAAGACAAGTGGTAGTCACGGTTTTCAAGCAAAAAATGCAGGGTGATGTGGACAAAGGCAGCCTTATAATCAAAGAAATGGGGCTGAAGTGTGGCCACCTGAAGTAGATGAACACAAATAAGGAAATGCAGGCAGAAGAAGACAATGTGGCAAAAGCGCACCCATTTTCAGGGAAGTCAGCAAAGCTGGGTGTCCACCTGAAGTACCTGTACACCACTAATGCATGCATCACATGAAACCAAATAGGATGAATTAGAGGTCTATGTGTAATTCTGGGGCAATTTCTGTAGTAAATTCTTTGATAATACACTCAGTATATACCAACACTTCAAGAACTTCTTCCTTTTATTGTTATGTCACCCTCTTATTTTTTTTTAATGTGAAGAGTATGGGTAAAGTTATATGAACCTCATTAAACTCACTAGGAAGCCAGTGGTTTATAATCTGCCTGCTTATATAGTTGATGATCAGATTTGCTGTTCTACTGTTAAATTTTCAATAAAAACATTTTTAAACATTTGAGTGTAGTAGTACATTTTCTTCTTTTTTTTGTCTCATGCTGGTTTACCCCCTGGGATCTGTAATTTTTCTTGTTTGTTACTTCCTTTTCTTGGTTCTCTCATTGCTGTTCCAATGTCAGCTGAACTCTATTCACCTCATGAAGCCAATGTGATTTGTCGCACAAACAGTGACAGCAGACTCTGAATCTGTAACTGCAAATTTCCTTTTTCTCCCATGGTGCAGCTTGCTTCATTCTAATTTCAAATCTTCTATGCAATATGTTCTGTCTTAACAATTTAATACAACCTGTTGAATTTCATGTGGAGATAAGATAGGAAGTTGGTATGGTATTCACGATACAATATAAATTAATGATAAAACAATAGTAGTTTTCAAAATTGTGTCCTCACTTGCTCATTGTCACAAACCACCACCATACAAATATGAATTGTTGTAGATGAAACAGGGAAAAAAACTAATTGATTTGCTCTATCTATAACGTGTAGCCAGAGAACAGGTAGGAATTAGGCTAAACTTCAATTTTGCAAATTACCATTCATTTGTTGGCTCATCATCTTTGTGGCAGGAGAATTACTTGGTATCTTATATACTAGTAGAAAATCCATGCCCCCAGTGCCAAAGAAACTCAGAAAGAATTGTGTCTCAGAACGGGAATTAGTGCAACTCGTTGTTGTACACAGTTGCTTCTAGCAACACTCCCAACTTGTTTCTCTTTTAAGTCTGAACTTTCTTACAGAACTCTCCTGCGAGGAGCATGTACCTGACTGCTTCCCTGTAATACAAACATTACTACCTCAGCTTGTTATTTCCTGCCTGTTCATAATGACTCTGTTATTACTTGTTCATGTTCTCATGTAGTATTCATAATACATAAGAAGAGTTTGGTAAAGCACATTGATGACTGAATATATCAAATATTTAGTGATAGTTGTGTACAATTGAATAATTCAGGACTAAATAATTACTGTGTTGTGTGGAAGTTCCGGAAGAGGTTACGCAACCTCTGTAATGCTTCAGTTCTCTAAGACTAACATTGTATTTTTAGACCCAAGGGCCATTCTGACTTACTGGGTTCTCGTGAATGTGCAAGACACAGAGCCACTTGCATGGACACTTGCAGAGGCCCTCATCTGCTGGGAAATATGAGCACATAGGTGAGATGGCATCCAACTAACTCAGAAGCCTTGAACCCTGCAGAGGAGGCATAAATGCAAACACAGAGGGGAAGTGAGATGCAACCTTACATCCTTCACCTGCTCCTGAGCACCAGACACACAAATATAGACATGCTGCAACCATGTTAAAGGAATATTTGGTTTCATTAGGATTGTTTTTTCCACATAGTTATTGTCTCCAATATCTGTGTAGAAACTTCAGGAAAGCATTATTTTACTGGAACAGTGCTCTTTATTAGAGTTGGTAAGGAAAAATTTGATTAGTCACTTTTTATATGGAAAAGACTTGTCAGTTAATCATGACAAATGTTATGAAACAATCAAAAGTTCCACAACATTTTGCATGGGGGAAACATAAAATTATGCCCAAACATTTAAAATGTCAATATTCTACAAAGAACAACGTTAATATTGTAAACAATGTTTTAAAAATCTGAGATTAAACTATTTCCTTGTGTATGTTTCTAATTCACAGATGTTATCCTCTGTTTTCTTCACTTCTGTAAATTCCTCTCCTCCCCTACGCCAGAATAAAGATAATGATGTGCATTGCAAACCTATTCCAAGCTGAATACCAAGATTGTAATTCAGGTGAGGCTCCCTACTTCCGTTCATAAATCACCTGAAGACTGGTCTCGTGTCAGCAAAACTCTTCGATTGAATTACATGCTTCTACTCAATCAAGGATCATCTATATCACATTATAAGGTGACAGAACTCGCTCTGTGATAAGGCTGAACTGTGAGATATACGTGGCGTTGCTTTTCAGAAGCTTGTGTCTCAATAACTGTAGCTTGCATTTAGTTTAAATTTGGTATGGTTGATTATCAGTGGTAGCTCCATAAAAATGTCTGCTTCACTCATAAAATAGATCATTCTTCAAGTATACCCACATTTAAAGATTTGTTTCTGCCACAGCATCAAAGCTAATTTGGGACCAGCGTAGATTTTCAGAAGCATCTGGTCCTTACCCTGAGCAATGAAAAATTTCCAAAACGTCTAGTTAATGTATTAATAAAGAATAAACCAGAAAGACAATGTGAGGACAAATTCAGTATATACCGTAATGATACTTCTTTTAATCATGTTAATCACCTCCTTACAAAATGTTACTGTTTGACATCTCTCATCAATCTTTGATTTTATCCCTGTCTCTGCCATATTTTCCAGTTCTTGCTTACCGTATATTTCCAATATTTTAAATTTCAAGTATTTGGACCTGATATAAACAAATTGCAAGGCTAAACAGAAAAGCTGGTTTTATACAGATCTAAAAATTCTGAAAAATGCCCTTATGTTGTGGACAAGAGACTTAGTTGGCAATATTTTTACATTCAATATTTCTGTGCCTCTAGTCTTCATCTGTAATATGGAGTTAATCATGTACTCACTTTAACTGACAGATTAAACAATAAAAAATCCTAAATTTAAACTAAATGCAAGGCTTAAAATGAATAAAGCTGTCTACTCACTCCCTCTAAAAGATTTTACATTGAATTATCAAATAACTTTAATAAGCCAAATCCCTTCACTGGTCTCAATTTCCTAAACATATATTGTATTTCATTACATTCCAAACCCTATCACTATACCTTGACATCATAAGAAAATTCAGGCTTTTTCACTCCTGCATGAAAGGCAATTAACTAATAAGCTTGCAATTGCTGTAGAGCAAGAACTTGCAAAGGTGGAGTTCCTACAGACAGATGGATATCTCAAAAACTGGGAGTGGGGAGGAGAGAAAAATGAGGACAGGAGAAAAAAAAAAAAACCCACACACATTCCTTAGCGTCCTGAGTAGCCTTTTAGACTGCTTATGCCTACAGCCAGATCTGTTCCTCAGAGGAATGCTTTACAAAAATCTAATCACATAGCACAACCAAAAAGCATATGAATAATTCTGTGTTTTAGAACATAGTCTGAATAGTGTTCAAGAGGCAAGGCACAGGGCTAAAGAACAAAAACAGAGTAAGTATATAAATAGCTGCTTGGTAATGATCACTCTCTGCCTTAGACACTGAAGTCAAGAGTCCTCTGGTGAAAAGGGTATGTTAAAGTTAGAGATTCTCATTAAATATATATATGCAGAAGAGCTACAGAGACAAATCTGAAAACAGTATCTCTAACTTCTGAGGGTCTGATTTAACAGATTAAGATTGTTTTGTCACGTATCATAGAATCATAGAATCAAAGAATACCTTGAGTTGGCAGGAAACCACAAGGATCATGGAGTCCAACTCACTGTTACTTGCAGGACTACCTAAAATGAAACCACGACTAAGACCTTCATCTAGCTACAAATGCCTGCATTTAAAATTATAGAAAATAATTTCAGATAATGTAATAAAAAAAAGAGAGGCAAAATTCCTAGGAGAGCTTGGGAAATTAATCCTACTGCTAACTATAGGTTGAACTCCAGTCAAGGAAAATGCTCTTGGTAATGAAAAACACTAAGAAGGCAAAAATTAAGTAAGTCATTTTGTTCTATTGACACTGGATGAATCAAAGTCATAGTTACACCAAGAAAAATTATTAGTATATGCAGACAATTGAACTGCATAGCAAACTAGAAAAGTGTCAGGTACATGTAATATTTAAAGTGATCTATCGTCTGAACTTAAAAGCATCAGAGCAGTAATCAAAGCACAGCTTAGTTGTTCCTTTATTCTGAGGGCTTTTTTCTGGTGAGTTCATTGCTTTTGCCTTCAAAGAGGAGTTTTAGAGACAAGATATTGTCTTGTTGGTCTGGCTGACTATTTGTGTAGATCTTCATAAGATCCTCCTTCACAACATTGCTCACAAAAGGTACCCTAGCCTCTTGATGGCATACTCTTCTCTTAGTGAAGAACTGTAACAGAAACAGAATTTTAGTGAGGAAATTTGATTTGCTGTTAGTGTTCTCTCTTTCCATCTTGAAATTGGCCAAACAATGAACATTTATGGATGACATCAAAGTCAATGGCCTGGGGCCATTGTGAGAAGTCTTTTCCTTTTGGAACATTATGGAAGGACACAGAATAGGAGAGACTATTACCGCTGGTCTGAAATTTACTTAAACTCTCACTAACTCCATGCCACAGATATTAATAGACATGAAGCAGGACTTGGGAGAAAATGTTCTCTTCCACTAGTTCAGGTTTTGTCTTTGAGTAAGTAATTTCATCTGTCTTTATTTGCTCAGGTGAATAAGGGAAGACAATGAGGAGCATGCTGTTCATAAAATACTTTAAGGTCTGCAAATGAAAAAGGCTATATAAGATTTACTGACATTTTCAGAAAAGAGTAAAAGTGGCCTTCTCCAGAAGAGGAGGTGAAGCAGAAGCCCCAGTTACAACCTTTGGGTAACCCACAGTACCTGAATGAGGTGAGCAGAACTGGCTGCACAGATGAATCATATCAAACAGTTGGGTTGGAACACATGCAGCAAAAAGTCTACACAGAGGGTTTTCACTCAAGGTTTCACTGTCAGCACTGACAGCTCTAGGAAAACTTGTGTCTCTACCATTTTCTAATTACAGATTCTTGGTTAATTGGTTGTCACCTGAGTAGACTTTTCTTAATAGTATAATTATTATTCAAGCTGTTAGATATTTTTTATAAGATTATAAATTTGTTTTTAATACTGAGAATCTTTTACAACAATTTCAGTATTATTAGATGGACATTTTCTGAAGCAGAGGACCAGTTTCTACAAAAATATTAAAATACCATAATTTTGCAAGAAAACTAACATTTCACACGTGACGAAAGGCAAAAACAGAACAGGGCTTTCACAGGATGATGTGGTTGATTTCTCATGGTTATTACGAAGTCCAGGAAGAAATGGACAAAGTAGAGGAGAAAGTCATATCTTGGAATGAACAATCTGTCCATTTGACTGCCTGGATGTTATGTTTTTGCTTCCTGCTTGGATAATTTAATGACGTCTCACTGCATGAGGACAGACTTGCTGTGGCTTTGCTGATCAAAATTCGTTTCATTATACTAATGCTGTCTCTCTATATGTCACTTGCAGTTGGTATGTATTGATTATACTGACAATGGTAATAAAGATCGAATTGCATGATGTACTAGATGAAAATGTGTATGATTCATCATCCATGATATGATTGTGATGTGTTCTATCATATTTCCCCATGGATGCAAGTATAAAACACAAACATTCAACCACACACGCACACGTACACAAAATTATTATCAATATTGTGGGTTTTTTTCAGTAGGGATCTTTCCTGCTGGCAGACAAATTCAGAACTGTACACACGTGTGTATATATATACCAGTGTATGTGTTTATGTGTATATATATGTTTATGTGTATATGTATACATGTACATTTTTGTACATATATTCGTATGCACTTACATATGAACGTACATATATGTATATGTTCAAATGTATTTTACTAAAATAATAAACATCTTTGTGACTTCGTCTCTACATTAGTGTGACTCAATCGTTTTCTTGCTTTTTATTTGGTTTTCAGTTGCATCAGATTGTGTACATCTGTGTTTTCTACTTCATTGTCTAATGAGACCCTAATAGAGGCTTCAGATTTCAGAGTATTTTCTAGGACTCTGTGTTACTATACTTCAGTTACAGAATATCATTTGTTGGTATAGACCTTTGTTCTCATGTTTGCCTGACTGCAAGATAAAAGTATTAACTAGCAACACACTGTTTCTAGCAACACAGGTACCATTAATGTTTTCCATCAAAATAGGTTTATTTCCTTTTGTCTTACTTATTTCTTGCTCATTTCTCTTAGCTTTCAGGAAGTAATTTCTAAACAGAAGGATGCTGCAAATTGTTAACACACATAGCCTGCAGAAGCAAGAGGTTTTCAATCAGCACCAGCTGAGTGGATAAAGCTGATTTCATGGTAAAACATAAGAAACATAAGAGGCAGGAGATCTTCATGGTATTTGTAAAGAAGAAGGGGGGGAAATCTCCTCAAGGGGTATCAAAAGAAGGGAAGGGAAGGGAAGGGAAGGGAAGGGAAGGGAAGGGAAGGGAAGGGAAGGGAAGGGAAGGGAAGGGAAGGGAAGGGAAGGGGAACTATATCTACTTCAATATGTGTATAAATTTATTGGAATTTCAGATGTTTGATAAAGACTTAGTCAACACTGGGCCTGTTGCTAGTAGCAGTTCTTTGATCATGCTTTCCTGTATTGCATAATGAGAGAATCAGTGTTCTCAGTGACTGCACAAAACACCGCAAAGATATTCTTATAAACTGCTTGTCTTCACTTTCTTATGGCATCTGTCAGTACAGAAACGAGTGGAAAAAGTGATCAGTTTTAACAATTGTTTATCAAGGAAGTGACTGGCTACTCCCCACATAACCCTGTCCTTCAATGAAGATGCTCTAGGAAAGTCAGTCTCATCTTAGAATGAAGAACTGACCTAAGAAACTGCAATAATATTAAGACTGTCCAGAAAAGGTGCTGGGCCAGATTTTGATAGATTGTTTTGGGAAATCCTCAAGAGAGGAGATGTGAATCAGAATTCAGAGAATTCAGTCATAAACTTTACAGCTTGATAGTAATATAGCTATAGTCTTGGATTTAGAGTATTTATGAGATGCATTTGTGTCATTATTCTAATGTCCAAAACCAGCTTCCAGGATACTGCATAAACTAAGAACTATTTATCATATCTTTTACCTTCTTAAGTTCACTCATATGAAAACAAACAAGCAAACAAATAAATAAATAAATACAGCAGGAGCTGTACAATTGTGTATGTAGCAAGAGACCCTGTTTGCATACACTGCAAGCACTTTCTTCACTACATTTAATATTTAATCATTGCATATACTGAAATTCTACAGTACATGTGTTCCAGTTCATTTCAACACATCACCTGATGCTGCCTGGATGAGTACATTTCCATATAAAAAGATTATTTAATACTACTTCCATGAAAAGTCACATTTTAGAAAGACAACATCATAAGTTTTTACACTGTTTTCCATGTTAGAATTATATCTTTTGATGGCATTTTGCTTTCAGTAGAAGCTATGTCAGAAATCTCCCAAAACAGAAAACTTTGAAATGAAGGCTGTCCATTTGCACTTCTAAATAGGTATCTTATTCAGAAATGGAGACTACTTTTTTCTGGCTCATTGATTAGCCATCTGTACTTCTGGGCCATACTATTAAAGTAATTTCTCCTGGAGCAATAAGCAAAACTACTGTTCCCTCTTTCTTAACTTTCTCCCTCTATGTTCATTAAAGTAATATGTGTTTCATTTTCATCACCGATCACATAAGATGTTATATTAGGCCAAAAAAACCAGCTGTGGGCAAATATCATCCACCAGGGTTACAGTAAGGTTGGCAAAATGTACTTGTTTCCAGGGCCTGGCTGGGACATGCAGTATATACATGCTGTCTAGGTTTGTGCCACAGATAAAGCTGCTGATTGAATTCGCAACGGCCAGCAAGCCCCTTACACCTGTACAGTTCTTTCCTCCTCTTCTTCCTCTGTCTCTCTACAACCAAATGGTTTAAAACTAGTTACTAAATGGGATTCATTTGCCCTTGAGCACTGCAGTATATTCCAGTTCCCCCCTTTGGAAGGGATGACTTTGCTCTAGCTCCATTATGTTAAGGCGCTAAGCTCCCTGAGGGAGTGTGTGTGCAGGGGGAGGGCATATGCACATGTTCATGTCTGTACTGGAAAGCAAAGTTGTCAGAGGACTATGAGCAGTGAACATTGCTGGAGAGACTTCTTTTTATTGTCGTCCTGAATTTCCCTCAAATGTTGCAGTAAAATTGAATAAAGTAGCAGAAGATTTTTATGAATGAGTCAGCAGCCTGAAATTGCTCAGTGTTGTCATACAAGTGAGCAGTCCTCTGGAGTAAAGTAAATTAATTCAATGAAGTCCAATCACATTGTTCAGAGGAAGCAACAGGTTGTTTCATAGCTGGAAGCCATTGATATAACACAGTTTTATTGCTTTTATGAACATACTAGAATTTGTTTAAGACCAACAACAATTGCTCAGTATTTTTCTGAATGGAATTCAGGATAGATATGAAAATTTATGAAGACTTTTTTTTAAAAAAAAAAGATTAAATGATTTTCAGTTACATTATACTATATGGGTTTTTTTCTGAGCTTAAAAATATGAGCAATATGAGCTTTCTTTCACTAAAATATTATTGGCGGTAAAAAAAAAAAATCATTTAAGTACTTCTAATTTACTGTGCTGTCATTCTCCTGTACATCAGTTAGGTTTATTTGAACACATGCTGCCTAGACAAATACAGACTATTTATTTTTATGTTAAGATAACATTACTGGATCCACAGTGAACATTATCATACCAGTTTAAGCACTTGGGTTTGAGTTTTTTTAATAGTTTTGAGCTTTTAAATAGTTCTATATGAAGTCTACCATAGGCTTCCCTCCCCGCCCCCTCCAAATTCCTGAATGTCACTGAGTCTGAACAAAACATTTGAACGTTTATTCACTGTAAAGTTGGAATGATACTAGTGTATTAAAGAGAAGTCACAGAATAATGATTTCAGTGAAAAGGTGCAGTTACAAAAAACAAACAAACAAACAAACAAACAAAACCCAAATCAACCAACCAACCAACCAATGAAACCAAACTAAACAAAAACACACCACCAACAACAACAAAAGAGGACAGATCAGCTTTTAAAACACCATTAAACAGAATTTTGGTAAGGCATTAGATGGAATATTTTTCTCCATGTCTGACATGCACTTCAAGAGAGTAATTGGAGAGAATACAGAGAAAAACAGTAGGAAGAACACATGATCTGTGACAATATCTAATGCTTTAGCCTAAAGAAGGACTGGCAGAGATGAGGAGAGAAGTCTTCAAGTATAGAAGTCTTCAAGTTTATAAAATAAGAATATAGTCTTTTCACATACAGGAAAAAAAAGAACAGGAAACAACGATCTTTAAAGGCAAAGACATAAGTTCCCATTAGATACCAGGAAAGCTATTTAGTGCAACAGATGGAGAAACACTGGACAAGCTGACTGGGAATGCTGATGGATCTGCATGGTCTGTTCAGGCTGTAAATAAGTTGCGAGTCAAAATCTGTTATGGGAAGGGTATTGAGTATAAGAGGTCCTTAGGACTTTTCAATGTACGGAAAGGTACCTGTATTTTCCTGTCATGCCCCATGTTGGTTGTATTCAAAAAATGTAGCTCAAAATGTTGATTTAAAGGACAATTTATATATCACATAGTCCTCAGATGAGTATTTTGCTCAACCATTTGTTTAAATCCTGCTGTTATGCATATGTGAAAGTCTTATTTCAGACCAAAATTTCAAGCAATTTAATATTCTCCATTTTAGTTCTTTAAGAGGTCTTTCTGCAAGAATAACAACAATAAATGAAATCTATTATCATAGTTACAAGAGGAAATATTTTATGTCAGACATGTTCTAAAAGTACTGAGTTACAAAGCATTTGGAGAAGAAAAACATTTTTTTTTCCACATTTCTTACAATTTACTTGTGCAACATAAGCCACAGTCCCATTAAACTCTGGTTTCACTGTCTCTAAATGTCAGCTCTACATGGATACAGATTTGTCAGACCTAGACACACAAAAAAAATGGCCTTCTGTTATTCATTTAAATAAATTTGTTGCTGAAACCTGATGGTGGCAACTTTATTGAAACATGGCTACTTGTTGACTTGTTATATGCAGTTCTCCACTCATGTTTAGATTTTCAGTTACTTGTAGCAATGTGTCCCTACTAAAAAACAAACAAACAAACAAACAAACAAACAAACAAAAAACCAACCAAAACCCCCTGAAACAACCAAACAAGAATCTGTTAGATATTTAAGTTGTAAAATAAGATTCTTGCAATGCTTCTTCAGGATCATGGATACCAAACTTTTGTTACAGAAAACTTTTGTTCTAGAAAGCTATAGCAAGGTAGATGGCACTGCTTGTTAAGCCTGCTGCACAGTATAATCATGATGATAGATATAGCCAAGAGCACAAATCAGGCCTGGGAACTTCTAAAAGATGAGTTTCAATATTAAGACAAAATGCAAACATTTACACTAAATTAAATATTGGCTCATTTGAAAAAAATCAGCAGGAATTAATTTATAATGAATATTATTACCAAAGGCAAATGATCTGCCAAGAAGATCTGCATAAATTAATTTGATATGGGTGCATAAATTTCACGTGACATATAATAGTTGGAGATCCATTAATGCTCTTTCATTCCGCTTGAGCACACACTGCTTACCTGGATGGTATATCTTGTGCTGGTATGCTCTGCACACAACCCCCACTTCCCCGGGGCTCCTGCTCAAGCGATAACCAACAGTGGGGGTTGTGGTGGGCTGCACCTGGACTTTGGGGGACAGATGGCACCCTGGCAGCCAAATGCTGTCTGCGATAGGGACCTAGATGTCTCGCTGATATGCAAGTATGACTATAGGTCAATCATGTTACTCTATACATAGTGGGCAGCCCAGGGCCTGTTGAGTTCTCCTGTGCAGAAGCAGGCTGCATGGCAGGGTCTCCCCTCCAGTAGGGACGCCTCTCAAGGTTACATCTTGGGATTGAAATGTTCTTTGCACAACAGATCCTCACTAAGTGGTTAATAGCATGCTAAACTTTGACATCTTAACTAAGTGATATATAAAGGTTTGATTGCACATATATAATCCTTTACACATAAACCATCGACCAACTCTGGGACTAGGATTGGATCCAGCTACACCTAGACTCCTCTCTGAGAAGGAATTTAGAAAGCAAGGGGATCCTTTCTGAACCTTATGACTCAGCAGGAGGGTCTCCCTGACAGTTTTGTCTGATCCTGTCCTCCGTGAAGAAAATAACCAAGTATACCTTGCCATTTAATCTTGTTAAAAATATTGCATTTACTAACAAACTTTGTTAAATCATTGTTCTGTATCAATAAATATTTTGCTGCTTCTCTATTAGGAGTGAACTGCATCAATCCATCCATGACGTATGTCCTTCTTCCTGGTTGTGCACCATATACAACACTATAACCCCAGGCTCTGGTACACTATGGGAGATACAGTTTGGTTTGAGTATTCAGTATGTTGAAGTCAGGAAGAATAACATGCACTTGAGACTATTCAGGAAAGCTGGTCAGAGTTAAAAAAAATTTACCTCAAAAAATTATATAAAATTAAACTAAAACATAACTTTCCCCAAACCTCAGAATGAAACAGATTTCCATTGGGTCCTGCATCCACAATTACACATATTTCTCCTGAAAATATGCAATATTCCCAAATGAGCACAAGCGTTTTTAAGGGTAGCTTCAAAGCATACTCTAAGAAAAGATGCCATGAGAAGAGTCTTGGGTTTTATTATTAAGAGCCTGTTTATTGTTTTTAGAAAATTTGCATGTCTGAAAAAGGTGATAAAAGAAGCACCAATCCGATTTTCTCAGGAATCAAGACAGAAATTATTCTCTCCCTAAAGGATTGTGTGATGGCATTTTTCTTGTGTTGCTTTGCACTGTGTCTACTGTCAGAAGTATCTCACAAAATTGCACGTGCCACCTTTAAATACTCGAATCTTTGTTCTATTGTTTGGCCTTATGTAGTTACAGTTTCCAACTTGTTTTCAGACATCAAAATGAAAAGATTTTATTTGAAAGAGACTTTTTGGGTATTTGGGACAGAACGATGTGTCATGTTCCTCTGTCCTTTTTCATTCCCTGCTGCTTTCCTTATTAGAACCTTTTGAAGAAGACCTGTAGGTCGGTCTTGAGTCTGTGCAAAGATTTATTTGCTTTAGTTTAGCTGACCAATCACCAGAAATGCTGTGCAGTGTACAAGTCATAAGGCTGCTGAAGAAAAGAGTACAAGAGTATTTAAGTAATCAAAACACATGATTTTGAAAACTCAATAATGTTTTACTAATATGATCAAACTGTTACGGAACTTGGTATAATTAAGGAGAAATAGATGTATGAATATGTTTCAATTTCCATTAACACAAGTTTTACCCTGGTACCAGCAATATTTTCCATGAAAGTATTATGCCCTGTCTGTCACTTGTGGCATTTATGGTTCACATAAAATTGCAGGTCCACAAAATATCAAAGATGTTTTACAAAATCAGCCTTAAAAAGTAACTTAAAATTGTCTGCCTAAAATGAAACTGCTTTAAGTAACACAAGAGATTGGGAAAAAGCTAACTGGAATGAGGCTTCTGACTTCCCAGACACCTTGAGAATTGACTCAGTAAATTACACCGGCCCATGTACTCTCTTTTATTATTGTATTCCAGGCCTAGACTCAGAGTAATTGTATGAATAAATAAGGTAATAATGTTTGAACTGTAACTTGAAATAAAGAGGATTAGGCCAGCGTAGATGTGTCTCTGAATGCATTTATGTCTCCTTGTCTCCCTCTAATTAGGTATGTATAGACTGCCTACTCTAAATATTCCTAGAAATACTATGTTGAAAGCTTTTTTCCATATTGATTTTTGTATATTGCGCTCTGTTCGTACAGGATAGCATGATTTTGAGATCCCAGAGGAGTTCAACGTTGTGGGATGGAGTATTAGATCTGAATTCAGTCTTTTAAAAGTCTTTGGGGAATTTCTAGTCTTTGCATCTAAATGGTTCTCAAGTACAGATCTTTAAAAACATGAGAGAAGTTCATCTGGTCACATCTATTTTTCACAAAACAGAAGCTATCATTCAGTCTACAAATATAAAGGTTTTAAAAGAATGACCCCCCAGAAATTAAGAGACATAACTTGGCTATCAGAAGATTTGCAAAATACTAGACTGTACCAGAATTTACTTTTCCTTCCCCAAGCTCTATTGAATGGAATTTGAAATTTCCTAGGAATACTGCCTTTCTAAGAAAATTCTAATCGCTGGAGAGTCAATACATTCTTGATGTGATGATGTTCACACACTGGAACTTATTGTTGTGACTCTTGGAGGAATTGCAGTTGCAAATAGATTTTTTTGCAGCTGAGCAGGCATTCATAAGTAAAAGTTAGGGCTGTAACCTGCTTTATAAATGACTAAAATATCCTGAGGCTGAAAATAAGTCAGGAAAAAAAGATACAGTAATCTTTGTTTGTACTAACAGATATTTATAGAAAACACATTTTTTAAACCACTTAGGGGTTCAGTTAACACAATAACTCACTTCCTGCAGATTTTCCTAAAGAGAATGTATCTTTACTGCATAGTTAATTCTAGCTCTTATTTATCTATTACCCCTTTTCATCTGAACAAAGAAGGTCTAAGCAGGATTTAAAAGTGCTTTAAATCTTATCCAGTTTACCGAGATGAAGACCTAGGTTGGAACATAGGCTCCATTAAAACTCAGGATGGTACATCATGGAGAAGATATAAGTGAAGTAACTGGTGTGATGAATATTCTCCAGTTCCTTTTCATTATTCTCTGTGAAGAACAGACAAAAAATCACTCACAGAAAATTGCAGAAGAGTCCTAGACATTCCCAGTAAAAAGACCCATAGCTGCTGTACATCCCCAGACACAGAAAGAAAGAGTCACTCACATGTGCCCAATAAATACTTGCGCTGAGGTGATGATAGTGTGAGTACTCAGACTGGAGTGACAGTCTAAGAGATACCCACTACCAGTGTGGTAGTACTGTGACAGTTGGAAACACTGGGAAACAAAAACGCAAAGAAACTTTTTTCTCTGTCTTTCTTTCCACTTTCTGGATTTTAGCAACTTTCTCCAACCCTCAAAGGAGCAGTGCTCAACACAATATGTTAGTGTACTTACTAAAAGAGAAGAGCAATTGCTGTGATAGCACTTAGCAACTGTGTAGCTTTTTTCTAGGTGTCTGTCAAACTTATGTAACGATAAATATCAGTTATGACCATGGAAACGACAGTACAAATCAAATGACAGCATGTTAGTATGAACAAGACTCCTGTTGCCTGAGCTAAGATTATAGAGTCTATGTGCCTAGTATGAATTGGATATTTCTAGAAGCTGGGCCAGGCTGATGCCTAGTGGACTGTTCACTGTGTGGCAATGTTGTTTTTCTACTTCATGGAACTTCTTAGTATGACAACATTTTCTCCATCCTAACTATTAGAGACTAGAATGCATTCCTCTTTCTGCATTAGCATTACAATCTGAATCTGGCATATGCTGTATGAAGCACCATGCAGCAAAACTGCTTCTTCTCACTGCTTCTCTGCTACAGAAAAGCTGTCTGAACATATGCAAGTGATCCCTGCACCTGTGCTCCCATTCCATTCTGAGGTCAGTGTTGAATTTCCGTTCACTTATAAAAGCGAAGCACGACTCTCAAAACAGCTATGAAGACCATGATATAAGGACTGTCTTTTAAATCTGCCTGTAACAGTTATTCTCAATTTCAAATACTCCAAGAAAATAAATAATAGTTGTGAATTGCAGAAGACAGAAAATGGAAAAACGTATTCCATATGCCCTGTGAAATAAATTGGCATAAGCTTTCTAAAATGGCTGGTAACTGATGAACACAATTTATTGATCTAAATAGTCTCTTCCTCTCTTGTGTGTCTTTATTTCTCTCATAACCTCATTTTTTTCATTTGTTCCAGTAGCTAACATGGTAATATGAAATTAACTTTTTTTTTTTTTAATTTCTTTAGCTAAGCCTTGTATATTTTTTATATAGTGAATAGTGAAATAGTGAAAAAAAGAGATAAGATAAACTAGAAGGCACTGGTCTTTATGCATACATTCATGGAAAGCTGAGATCTCTAACATGGGAGGATGAAATTTTTAATTATATCCTATTATTTGGACAGGCAAGTTTTTGCTCTGCTGTCAGAAAGTGACTGTACAGGGACACTGTGACTTATCCTTTTACAAATGGAAGATTCTTGAACTCTGGACTATGGGCTGCAGCATAAAATCTATTCTAAGAAGAGCAACTGTTCTGATCCCAGTAAATATAGCTTTAAAAAAGGGTTGAAAGCCCAGATGACTCAGGAGATCAGCAATAGACTGCAGAGTCTTTTCACTTCTAAGTCATTAGTTCAAGTGCAGCCCTGGCTGGCAGGGTTTGAATCACTGCTCTTTGATGGCAGTTAGAAAGAGTGTATGAAGAAAATTCTGTAGTTTTTGTTCCTGTTCTGTTTCACAGAACATCTGTGTTACAAAATCCTCATTATTAAACAACATCCAATAGAATCCTAGCAAACTAAACGGATGCTCTGTTTCAAGCGCTGGCTGTAGGTTGAGAAACAAGCTTTCTTACTTTATTATGAGATTTTTCACCCTGAATCGCTGTATCAAAGGCAGTAGTATCTGGGTTCAGAGTAGACAATCGTCGGCAAATCTTTCTGCTCTGGTTTACTGACTGTAAAATGTGAATAATGCTTCCGTTGTCTCCGTTATTTGACTTCCCTGTTTGTTTACAGCCTAAACTCATCAGGACAGAGAATGCTTTTCCTGATGCTATAAATGTATTAGAGCAAAGAACGTTTACCTATGTTTAGTATTTATGGCAGTAGGAATCTTAGTTATCGTAGTTCTGCATCCTGTAATGCAAAAAAAAAAAAACTTAAGAAAGTGGACTATATTTTAAATCCAAGTACCTGAATCTCTGAAAGGAGATAAGTTACTTGACTAGCTGCTTACTTTGTATATACAAATTTGTGTCCTCTTTGTTCTTAAATGTGCAGATAGAGAGAAAATATTTTTTCAACTCCCTTGGTTTTCTTAGCTCTGTTGTGTCAGTGCATATTTTACTTAACACATACCTCTGTGTCCATGTCACTAGTATTAACCTAGCACAGCCAAAGTGTCAATTTTTTAAATTTATACCTTGTCTATAAAGCTTGTAGGTGTTACCTGTTCTTTCTATTTCTTGAATATCTACCTCATGATTTTTGTGATTGCAGAATGTGAAAAGTATATTTATGTTTAAAAGTATATGTATGTTTAAAAAAATACTAAAAGAAACCACCACCAACAACAACATAAAAAAAACCAAAACACAACCCTTCTAATGTTACCTGTGGAAGTATGCGGAGGAAAAAAAAAACCAACAACAAACCAAACCACAAGAAGGTATGGTGCAGTACCTCGATGATGAATATTACATTTATGTAAAGTTGCAATCAGGATAAAATGTCATTGCGGTAGGTGAGAGAAAGAGTCACCCTTCCTCGAAGGTAGCTGTAACAAGCCACTTATGAATTCCTCTACAAAAAGTAGCAGCCATCACTGAAAGAACAGGCACATGTCACTTTCTAAAATGAAGGTATATGTGGGTGATAACACCTTACTAGGCTTCTGGTTTTTTTTGTTTGGTGGGTTGGTGTTTTTTTGTTTGTTTTTTTTTAGCTGTGGGGAGTTTTGTTGTTGGGATTGGTTCTTTTTTTTTCAATAGAGAGGTGTATGTGTGCATGTGAGAAAGAGAGAGGAAGTACCAACGCATCACTGAAAAATTTAGAGAAGAAACAGAAAGCTGAGCACCTCCCAAACAAGCACTGAAAGTATGACTCTGAAGAAAGTTTAGACCCAGGGAGCTTTCTGGAAAAGTTTTGAAAAGATGTGGAGCTTTAAGCAAGGGAACTTATTTGTTGTACGACTCTTCAACATTTTGAAGCTTTGTACATTGTACCTTACTCTTTTTACCAATTATTCTTCATGAAATAGACAAATTAGGGATGAAAGACTGCATTTTTTTTTTTTTTGAGCCAGAGGACAATGGTGTTTTTGGCTATAATTTTGAAGGAAAGCTCTGGTTCCTAACATTCAAAAGAGGCACTGCTTTATTCCTGTGCCAGACATGACTTTGAAGCACAGGCTGATGAAGGCAGAGGGAAACATTTGCATTGATTTTTGGCTAAAAAAAGCTCTTTATGAATGGGTTTTGCTACTTAATGATGGAATTTTACCATGCTGAAGGAGCTGTTAAGTGAAGTCATCAAGTGCTCTCTGTGTGGCTTTCTATTTGTTCTTTAAGATGACATCACATGTAAAAGGAGAAATCAAACTATTTCTGACTTTGTCACATACAGCAAAATAAAACACAGCTTTCTTGACCCTGTTCTCATTTCAGCCACATAATCTTCAAATTATTTGAAGAGAAGGGGAGTTGGACTTGGTACAAGCCACCTGAATAAGGCACAGAAACAGAGAAAAAGCTGCACTGACACTGGCATCTTTTTAAATGAAAAAAAAAAAAGCAACAAGTCCACAAAGAGAATGCCAGGTAAAAAGTCAACTTGTTTTATTTGAGCAAAATAACAATAAATGACTTTATGGTTGACCTCAGTGATTCTTTTGGTAGTTAGACCATCACTCTCTCTGGATGTATTCTGGATGCCTTTGGAATATTTTGTATCAAAAAAAAATAAAAAAAAATCTAAACATTCTCTAGCAGAGCTGCTTACACCCAGCCAGAAGGGTGTTACAGGGTATACTTTCCAAATAAGAATAGCTAACAATAAGAAAGTCTGGCCAAAGTGAGTGACTCATGGAGACTAAAGGCTAGCAGAGACTGGAGGCAAAAGTTGGTGAGAGCATCACAAAACAGATATAAGAAACTACTATGGAAGTGTAGCATTGGGTTCAATATATGATTTAGGAAACACATGTGAGACAAGGAAATTTGTTTCCCAGCAATTTATTTATTATACTTCTGAAAATTTATGCCTGGACTTCAGAATTCACTGACCCTTTACTGCTCCCTAGAATAAAAATAACAACCCAGAGCTTCTGCACATCTCTTGCCGTACAAACGCAGCACACACACACAAAAAAAAAAAAAAAAAAAAAAAAAGGTGTCTATGTTAACTTCACAAATAAGTAAACTCAGACTGACCACATTTGCTACTACACCCTCGTTTACACAGGCCAGTGACATCCAGCTACTACATTTTGCAAGGCTAATAGGTAGGCGTCCTGATAAAAGACCAGAAGGTATGGAAGGTGGCAATAGGAACAGAAATCTAGAAAAACGTCAAAATAACACCAAGAACAGATTTAACCATATGAACTTATAATGTTATACAGCAAGTTGAATTTACTGCTGCTTCAAACAGAACTGCAAATATTGTAATTCTTTGCTAACTGTTTCTAGCAAGGAACTGTATTTCACATAAGCAACGTTGTTTAGTAGGCAGTTTAGCATGAGGTAAGCTCTGTTTAGAAATGGTGTAGAGCTATTAATGAGGTAAGTAACACAAACTTGTAAATTTAAATACTTTTTTTCTTTGGTATTTTTTTATTGTAATGAAATTTTAATAGTCTGGGAAATATATACTAAACTAGGAGGAGCTGTGGACTCCCTTGAGGGTAGAGAGGCCTTACAGGGAGATCTGGATAGACAAGACAGCCGGGCAATCACCAACGGTATGAAAATTAACAAGAGCAAATGCCAGATTCTCCACCTGGCATGGAGTAAGCCTGGTTATACATACAAACTGGGGAACGAGATGCTGAAGATCAGCCCCGCAGAAAACGATCTGGGGGTTTGGGTTGAGGGCAAGTTGAATATGAATCAACAGTGTGTCCTGCGAGCCAAAAGGGCCAACTGTGTCCTGGCGTGCATCAAGCACAACATCGCCAGCTGGTTGAGGGAGGTCCCACTCTACACTGCACTGCTGCAGCCCTGCCTTGAGTATTCTGTGCAGTTTTGGGCACCTCAGTACAAGAAGGACATCAAACTATTAGAGTGTGTCCACAGGAGGACGACCAAGATGGTGAAAGGCCTCAAGGGCAAGATTTATGAGGAGCAGCTGAGGTGACTCAGTTTGTTCAGCCTCGAGAAGAGAATGCTGAGGTGTGCCCTCGTTGCAGCCTACAATTTCCTCAAGGAGGGCAGCAGAGGCCAAGGTGCTGATCTTCTTTCTCTGGTGACCAGCAATAGGACACCAGCAAATGGAATGAAGCCGCATGGGGGGAAGTTCAGGTTGGACATTAGGAAAAGGTTCTCCACTGAGAGGGTGGTCGGTCACTGTAACAAGCTCCCCAGGGAAGTAGTCATGGCACTAAACCTGTCAGAGTTCAAGAAGCGTCTCAACAATGCTCTTAGTCAACAATGGTTTAGTTTTAGGTAGTCCTGTGAGCAGCAGGGAGTTGGACTCAATGATCATTATCAGCCCCTCCCAACTTGAGATATTCTATGATTCTGTGATACTATATTGTGTGGAGTCAACAGTCCCATTGTGTACTCATTTATTCTGTTAATTTTGTGGTAGTATCCAGATAGAGCTTTACTCCAGTGCCTGAAAAAGAGACCATTATCTTGATAATGGACTGGCAGGAATATGTTCAGCGATAAAGCTTTAAGTTACTGTATTTACCTCAAGACTGCAGGGCTCCTCCAGGCAACAGTGCATAAGCAGTGCAGAATAGAATTCAGATGACATCAACAGAACCCCATGTGCACCAAGAAAAAACTGTTCTCTGCTGTCCTATTTCTGTCAAGCATTGCAGAACTAATGGGAAGGCACTTACTTGATCTATTTCCTTTTCCTAGTGATTGATTTAAATTCCCCAGCTTTTGTAGTGGTATAAAACACATTTAATGAGTCCAGCTAGGAACCTTATATAATTTAAGCTTGATATTTTTGAGAGTGTATTTACCGTGATTTAAATCACCAAGATAATTCTCAGTGCTCGTCCCTGTAATGTTACCCACAACAGGCACACATATCCTTTGCATCTTTTGTTTCACAACAGATACACGTTCTGCATGTGAATTGAACAGGATCATTTTACAGGGTACATTAGTAACAATGTGGACTCATTTTGCTCTTCTATATGTTGATTTTGCTCAGAATTCGATAAAGTAACTCTTGATTTACATCACTGTAAGAGAGAAGCATTTAACCCTGTGCTCCCGTGGCTCCTGACCAGGGTATCACACAAAATATGCTAATTGAAAACTACTTCAGTTATAAATATTTTGTAAAATATCTGCAAAAGATTTATGAACAGCCCTGCTCCTATGCATTCCCAGTAATCTATAGTAATACTACTTTTACAGAGTCAGATAGAGAATTGTTTATTCCCATTAGTAGACATTGAGTCATGCATCTGGAAGTATGCCTGTGATTAACAACTCACCAGCATATTGGAGGGGTCGATATTCTCAGCCTGTCCTCAAAACACACGTAAGAAAGACATGTACAATTTCTATAATGAAGTAGCTGCTACTAGCGAGATTCTTCTTGGATGTCTCAGGGCTTTGAAATAACCTATATAGGGAAAAAAAAAAAAAAAAAGAGGAACAGGGAGTACTATCAAGTTGGTTTTCTTCAGGAGCGCTTGGACTTAACACAAGGGAGGAAGTAATATGCAGAGGTGAAATTGTATTTGCAGGTGGGAGAAAATCCTTAAGGGAGAAGGATCATCTTTTCTGCTACACTAACTGAAGTCTGTGCTCTTAGCCTTTCAACATACATGCATCCTGATTTTCATATAACCAAATAAAAAAATGCTGTATGTAAGTGAAGAAATATTATTTTGCTGTGACACTCTCTGCTTATTGTCACAGTAAGTGGTAATCCTGTCTTTCTTTCAGTTCACACTGTTATGAGTAGTTTGCTGTTTCATCACACTGCTGTATTTGAAAGCCATACTGTCAACATCAATCCTGTTTCTGTTTAAAAAAGGATGCGGGGCGGGGGCAGCAAGCAATGAGAATGCACAAGAAGCATCTAAGTATGTAGATTTTCTGTCTTTCTCTTTGTCTGATTTCTCTGCTTAGGCTTCTAGGCTTTCTAGGGCAGTGACTGCATCTACTTGTGCTTGTACATTCCTAGCACAATTCAATTTCCATCTTGGTTAGAGATTGTAAGCTGTGCTGTAGCACAAATTAAAAATAAAATACTATCTCATTATCTGAAAATGACAAGTTTTTCATTTGGCAATGTTCTTTAGCTTTCTTGTTGTAATTGCTTCTAACAGTGACAAGTAAAGGGCACTCTATTAATGTTGTTTAGCAGAATGAAATAAGATAGTGGCAACTAGAGAAAATATTTTTGTCTTTACTTTTAAGATCTTCCCATTTGGTATTTAAAATAAAAATAATTTTTTACCATCCACTGGTTCAAAATTTATTTAAGGGTGTTTTGTTTTTTGTTTTTTTTTTTTTTTTTTACTGCCTACACATAGTTTCTCTTATAATTTCATCTGGTTAGTCTATGCTAATTTAAAACAAAAATTAGATATTTGGAAGTAAACCCAAGAACTCTCTTCATCTGCTTTAACCTAAATATAAAATTAGCATTGTGAGTAATTAATCTTATTTCATTTACTCTGAAAAAGTTGGAACTTCATAGTAGATACTGTTTTATTTCAGTAGCATGCAAAATGATATGAGCACACATTGCATATGTAAGCTAGGAACATGTGTGACTAGATTTAAAGCAACATGAATCATTTGAAACTCAGCTATAACAGCAGGTATGATTGTACATACCCTAATGGTCACTGGTGATAATAAAAGTAAATTTATTCATAAAGTCAAACAAGAGAGATAGACTTATGTTAACTCATTAGATGGCAGGATTTACATAAGTTTAAAGCATTGCTATGATAACTATTTAATTTGGCTTCTTTCCTAAAAGTATCTAGATACTCACGCAAACAACATTAAGGATTTTTTTACTTTGGGGGAAGGGAGGAATAGATAAAATTTGTGTTAGTAAAAATCTGCTTTGTCTTGTGTTTTATTTTGTTTCGAGGCCAATAGAGAAGTACATTTGTAACTTAATGCTGAGAGTAATTAGCTTATGTTAAAGCATTGATCTTACATTAAGCAAGATAAACGTTAAAATATTGACAATGGAATGTACTTCTTATTAAGTCTGTCACTTTAGAGATGAAAAGACACTGTATTCTAGACAACCTTCTCTGTAGTTTCATTATGTAAATTACTTACTATTACAACAGGCAGGTCTGCTTAGTCAGGCCTGGAAAACTTTCAGCATCCTGGTGCTGGAGGTCCAGGTCAAAATGCTCATTTGGATTAAATAAACTAAGGTCCCAAGTTAATGTATGAATCACTTCAAATCATAGTTCCTCATTTTAACAGAAAATCGATCATGGGGAAAAGTGTGTAGGCATTTTTGTGAGGCACAACATAACCTTCCACTAGACCTTGTGATCTTGCTGCCACTGTGGTGACCACAACTAGAGTATTTTTCTTGGCTTCTTTCTAATTCTGTTTGGAGATGCAGAAAAATCTGAGATGCTGTTGATGTAATAAAGTAGGTTAACCAAATTCCTCTAGTTTTAAGGTAATTTTTGTCCTCATGACTAAGTGGATCTCTACCCAGTAAATGTGACAAAGAAGAAAGATGTTCCTTCTGTTGTTTGTGGCATTTGCTTTTCCATGAGAACACCCACACATTTTTGTAAACAGGATTAATTTTACTGGTCTCCTTGAAACACATAATGGTTGTTTCTCAACTATTGTTTTGGAGAAGACTAAGCTTTACTGTGTGAGTAACAAAAAATCAGCCTTGGCAATAGAGTTAAACCTGCATTTCTATGTAACAGTGTTATTGATGCTGCTTGTGTAGGTCACTAATATAGGTAAATTGTCAGCTCAGACAAGAAGGTAAAAATATATAGCTTAGAAAACTTTTAGGAGAAATGGGCGGTTTTAAGTGCAGATGGGACTCTGAATAGGCAGAGTTTTGCAGTACATTTGCTTGTACCTTTTTCCTGAAATTGAGCACTTCAAAAGCATAGAAATGGCTTTCAGACTTTAAAGATATGTATAATTAAGAGAAAAGCAAGGACACCATAATGTTTCAAAGACGATAAGATTTTCTGGCTGAAATATATAAAAATAAAAAAGGAGATGATAAAAATCTGCCCTTGCCAAACCTGTTTGGGGTTGATCTTTGTTTCTAGTCATGCTTTCCAGTCAAACAGCTTCTAGCATCTTCATGGGTTGAAGGAAAATCAGGAAAACCTCCTTATTATGTCACCCTGGGAGCATAGTGGATTTCATTGTTTTCATTCATGCCTGAAGATCCTTCCAATTTTCCCTTCCTTCCCCTCTACCTCCCTCATTCTCCTACTTGAAAAGATGGAGTCTTGGCTTCCTGGGAGAAATTTCCACCTAACTCAAAGAGCAGCAGTTCATGCTAGGGCAAAAGATTTTCCTTTTTCAAAACACATCATGTAGTTTCTAGACAGTAAAATACAAGCAATTGTTACATGCAGTTTCTGTCACAGAAGTTGTAAGAATTCACTTGCTGACAACCTTGGTACCAGTGCTGCCATGAACCCAGTTTCCATACCTGCTCAGTTAATACAGGGACTGCAGGGATACTTAAAGAAAACAAAACATTTTCTGTGTGTGTGGTCTGGATCCCTGTTCTCTTTCCATTGAGTCTGGTGGAAGGCATCAGGAAGGCCTGTGAAAGTTCCCCTTTGGTTGAATTTAGATATGTTTCTTGTAGGCTTCTGAGGAACTTAAAAAACACCAGAAGAGATGAAAGATATTTATGAAATCACTTATATAAAAGAAAGGACTGTTAAAAAAAGTGTTCCACTAGCATGCAGCAGCAGAGGAGCTGCAGTAGAAATTTTGGTTGGTATTTGTCATGCCGAGTAAGCAGAATCATGTCCCTCTTTAGGAGGTTACTTTAGACTCTGCCCCCTCAGAAATTACAGTAGCATTGTACCTTAGGTGCAATGCTTCTAGGTGTGGTGAGAAAGCACAAACGCTTTTTCCACGCAGTTCAGCGCATACCATCTGTCTCACTTGAAAAGGCATCTCCTGACAAAGAGGCTGACTTTTATACCAGGGGGAGTGTAGAGAATATCATTGCCCTAGATCCTATTTAAAAATGAGATTGAGCGTGTTGAACCCACACCCACATCCTCTTTACAGAACCAGGTACAAATATACTGTCATTCTCAAGAAAAAAAAAACACCTGTATAAAAAATAAATTACTTCCCATCTTGCTTCACTGTATCCCACACAGATTTTTATCTCTAAAATGGGACAAGAAAAAAAGAAAGAAGAAACAAATACTTCTATACAAAAAAAAAAAAGAGATACTGTGACCTGAGAACACACACTTTTATAGAGCATACCATATTTCCTGCTCATTTTCTTTCTCCTCCATTTCACCTCTGTGGTGCATTGTGTTCAAACGCAGCTATTCTGAAGCTAAAATAACCATTAAAGACTTTTCATTCTGGGCTAGACTGTGAATGTTTCACAAAGCATTTCAAAAATGAACTTATTCTATCCTTGTGAGATACAACAGTATGGATGAACAGTTGTAAAACTGAAGCCAGAGAAAAAACTAAGATTATAACAAAAGAATCTAATTTATAATCTTAGATTCTGGTAGTTACAATATTAGCCCTTCTTCCTGCTCTGAACGGCACAAAAACGACACATCCTCTCATTATGAACTGAAATAAAAATGTCATATTTAACAAGTATCAAACCACCAGGGCACAGAAGGCTTTCTTCTTTTTCACAGAATCCTGAATTTTCTGAATGATGCCTAAGGACCTGTCTTTACAGAAATGAAGAAAGAATTGTGAAATAAAAAAGAAATACAACATTGGTAACAAGGTCAAAAAAAAAAAAAAGGCATGAAATATAAATGCACACACACACACACGTATATATTTAGCAAACATGAACAGTCTCTGAAGGTATAATTAGTGAAGCAGACAGGAATTTTACACTAGGAAAGAAATAGGTCAATTCAGATGAGGTTCCTTACTGTACTGACAGCTGGCTGAGTCTTTATATATGTTAGATGTATAGATACCAGTGATTTATTGGTCTTTCTTTCACTAGCACCTATTACATGACAGTGCAGGAGAAGAAACTTTATAATGACCCCCAAATTGGAATTTTTGCATGTTTCTTTTGTTTCTGTTTGTTTGATTGCTTTTTGTTTTATGTGAGGTAGGGTAGACATTTGTATGACATTCCATTTCTGAAATTAGTGTAAACCTAAAATAATTTATTCCAAACAAAGAGCAAAAGGAAACATTGCTAGTTAGCTTCAAATACAGTAAAAACATGACTGTCAAGAGAAAACTATACTGGAAAATTGACTTTACCTGGTAGTCTATCTCAGGTCAAAAAATAAATTAAAGGTGTTTTTCATTTGCAAGTGTACTCTTTTTATTTAACAAATAATTCCACAGTATGAAAAGATCAGAAAATATTAACGATCGGTGAGGTACATTTAGCAAATTGAATTTAATCTTACCTACACCTTCAAATAAGTGTTTTTTAATATTTTATCCTAAGGCATTCTCTCTTACAATAGTTTTGGCCTGCATTTCTTTATTTCTGTATCTATTCTGTGTTTATGAAATATTTTCAAATGCTGTTTTTCAGTTACAGTGTGATCAGGTTTGCATAAAGAATTGAAGGTTCCTCATTGCTGTTTGCGATTGCACCTATTTCAAAATTAACTGATTACTCAATCTGCGCATATTTAAGATCCTTTGCTATGGTTTTGGTTAAAAATCATTAAATAGAATTAGATCAGGAATAGACGGTTTTTTTAACCTGCTTATTTATGGTCTAATTTCAGATAGCTTTTCAAATTCACATATTAAAACCTTTTATTCAGCTTAATCTAACACCTTTGTCTTGTCTACTACAAGCATTTCGAAGGACAACATTGTATGAAAGAAGTTAAATATTTTTTGAAAATGTTGAGCATATCTTGCCTATAGATGACTGTAAATCAAAGTGGTAATCTCAACAAATGCTAAAAAGTTTATTTGATGAGAACTATTATCCATAAAAAAAATTTGTGTGAGATGAAGTCTGCTAAATCCAAGCACTGCCTCCATATGGAAGCATTCTCAGTGTTGAGGCAGTGGTGAGGCACAGGTTTATTTTCCATTTAATGTTCCATTGTTATTCAGGATTAAACGGCCTACGTCAGATAGACAGCCTCATGAGTGTGGACCAAGACAAAAAGCCAACAAGAAGGACTGTCATTATAACCTGTTGAATAGACTACCCATCTGGACATGGTGGAAATTTAGGGCTCTGGTCCCAGGCCCCGGAATGGGGCTTTCTCAAGGTATGGGCTGATATGAACTACACAAACCTTCCAGGGAGCAACCTCAAAAATCTGTCCCGTCTTTTCCCCATCTCCATGCTAGGTATGGAAGTTTGCTAGACAATAGAGACTGCGCCATCCACACTGACTGGCTGATTACTTGTTTTGCATTGGCTCAAAAGGAAGTTCAACACTTGCTTCAGAAGGACCAAATAGCCAACACTTTTCCTCTCCTTGTACCCCACCATTTCATAAACATAAAATAAATGTATTAATTTAATCATACCAGATCTAGACCTTTGCTTATTGCCATTCACTATATGATTATTTCTTCATTATTTCTATCATGTACAGATTCCATCTTGAACCAGCTTTTCAGGCTTTGGCCCAAAAGAAGCCTAGGAAATAAATAAAAAAGCATCCTTGTGATCTCATCTGCTATAACAGTTTTGTGCCATTTCACTCAACTTCCCACACAGAGCTCTGTGCTGCCCTAAATGTACTAAGTCATTCTTGGGTTAGTTTCATCTCTTCTCACAGCTAAATGGCCCCTATAACTGATTCCTTTCTTGCTCTATTTTCTCTTCAATGTTCGCAGTCAGGCATTTGTGCTGATTATGACCTTCTGGATTTTTAAAATCACATAAATTATTTTTTTTTCCCAGGATTTTCAGTATTTTCTCTCTTACACTGATTTTTCCACCCATGTCCTTTTTTACAAGTATTTTTCCTCTTCTTGAAATATCTGGACTTATCATTGCAATACATAATCACCACATATGTAGTGAAAGAAACTTTTTACCTTTATTATTTACTATGAACTTTGAACACCATTTTCACTCCTTTAAAGTCATTGTATGGATTGAAATACACAAATACATACTGTCATTGTATAATATATTTCCTTGAAGACTCATCATTCTTTATATACTCTGATTGACCATGGGTCAGTAGGCTATATTAGATTCTTCCTAGAGAGGGCACTGGTATAAGACATCTTTGGTAGGTAATTGATTTAAGTATCAAACACTGAACTTTTATCAGCAATTACAGTGGTGACACCTATTATTTTTCTGGCTTTAACAACATGGTGTGCAATTTTGCATGCCATATCATACTCACCCACAGTAACTGGAAGTGACAACTTGTCTGGCCTCAAAGAGATTGTTTTATCTCCCAATGAAGTGAAAAATAACAGCAACAAATCAGGTAACACACCACAAATGGATCCTTTTTTCCCAATTAGATAGACTGAAGAGAGGGATAGTATATGCATATTAACTGTAGTAATCACACTAATTAAAAAATTGTTGCATTTAGGTAAGAACAATGCTTACAACACATGACAAAAAAACCAATGTGGATTCCTCTCTACGGCAAGTTTGCTGTAATCATTTTTAATCCTTTCGAGTACAGGGCAAGTGACGTATGGCAAAGAAACAAACAAACAAACAAAAAAACCCCTATATGATACACATGATAAATGGTTAGGAAATATGAGTAACAGCTTAGAAATAAAATGCTAAGACATGAATTTGTGTAACACTTCAGTAGGTATAAGAACAAGGTGAAAGACACTCTGTTTTCCTGTATTATGCAAATAATATCCTTTATTTTGAATCATACTTCAGTCTAAAGCACCCGAAGTCCGACAAATGTACACAGAAGATCACTTAATCAGTTACTAAAGCAAAGCAATTTCTGGCAAAAACTGTGAGAAAAACTGCTTATTTGATAAAGTGGAATGCTTTATTGCACCTAATGGCAGTAGGGAAAGTGCATTCATTTGACAATGAAAAAAATCCAGTAAAGCTGACTTTAGGATATTTGGCAATGTATAAAATTTTACAGACTTTTTTGGCTTTATATGTCTTGACTTCCATTTATAAATCAAGTTTATTTGCACACCTACCGATGTATAGGTATATTAAAGTATATCTGGAGTATCAGAAATTAATACTGTGCTTTACTCAAGGTTTATTTGATAGTATTTAGTATTCAGACTTACAAGTTATACTGTCCAGTACTTACTGGTGAGGTGCAGCCTCACCAGTGCTCATTACAGGGGGATGACAGGACAAGGGGCAACAGGCACAAGCTAGAACACAGGGAATTCCATCTCAACATGAGAAAAAAATACTTTCCTTTGAGGGTTCCAGAGCACTGGGACAGGCTGCCTAGAGAGGCTGTGGAGTCTCCTTCTCTGGAGATATTCAAAATCGACCTGGATGTGTTCCTGTCCAGCCTGCTTCAGGTGAACCTGCTTTGGCTGGGGGATTGGACTATATAATCTCCAAAGGTCCAATCCAACCCCTACAGTCCTGTGATTCTGTGGTTCCAGAACACCACCATGCTCTAGAAGCTCTTCCTAGGAGTCTCTCTTCAGGTAACTAAAGCAAGCTGACCCTGCTTAATGACTGGAGTTTGGAAGGTCTGAGATCTTTGTGCATGCATTTCTTATGAAATGCATGCATCTAGTTCATGTACATTGCTACAGTGCTCAGAAGTACATTATCCTGTTCTCCATGTTCCAGTCCACTAAAGTCAAACTTTGGGCTGAATTTTATTTTCGAATAGTTGTCAGGGTTCTATGAAAAAATGCATTGTGTGATTGAGTGTGTGTGTGTGCATGTGTGTGCATGTGGTCACTTATGAGGCATACAGGTCATTTGTAAAAGGTGTAACACACTAAATTAATCAGAAAAGTTAGATATAAGGAATTCAGTATTTTCAGAGCAGCCCACCTCAAGTGATATATTTCAAAAGCAAACACCTAATTGTTCATGCAACTGGAAACCACAACCTCCAAAAACAAAACCCCGAGAAATCCCCCAATTTCATTATTTATATGATCAGGTGACTATCATCTCATTAAATGATTGCTTTTCTAAAGGGTTTTTCCTTTTATATTGAAGAAAGCTAGAACAAGATTTTAGACAAAGTTTAGCAAGGGCTATGAATCTAGCGGACAGCTGAGGAACACACAGAAGCATAAAGTAAGTACTTAGATGCCACAGAGGATATGTAGGCTAGTGATATTTCTGTTGTGGAAGAAAAATATGCATCCTATAAACTATTCCTTAAGAGTTCTAGTGTTATACAGATGGCAGACAAAAAGCACCATCAAATGAGTATAAGGGAATTAGTGGTGTCCAGGTAGCATGGACTATTAGCTTCTGGAAACAGAATGCAAGGAAAGAACATTTCTTATTGCTCTTTTCAAAATCCATGCTCCAGTTAACAGGCAGGAAATCAAGAGGTCATTGTAAGAATGCAATAGTGTTTTGCCATACTGCTTGTTTTGGAGGCAAAAGCTTTATGAAGATACTATAGCATTCTTTTTCTAGGGACTGACTTCCCACACTCACCAGAGGCAAAGGGTTGGGGGTTCAGTCCGTTTGGTTTCCTTTGCTCTTCATTTAGGACATTTAGGATTTAGAATATAGGACATTTAGGACAGAATTTAGGATTCTGTTTTTTTTTTCAGGGAAAAAAAAATAAAATATCTGAGAACAAGACATTCCAGGATAACTCAGTTTCAGCACCTTTTTTATATCTTTTTTTTTTTTTTTTTTTTTTTTTTTTGAGGCTCTAGCTATTCAGAGTTGCTCTGCACTGGTTAAATTCAGGTCTGTGGGACTTTTAGCCACTGCAAAGAACATCCCAAATCTGAACCAAGCTACAGAAAGATGGGGTCAGTGTGTCAAATCCCAAGAAGTAAATCCTACAGTGCCTCAGATTGCAAATGAAATACAGTAAGTAGCCTTGTCTCCTCCATTTGCTGTGAGCTGCCTAGGAAGGTTTGGATATTATAAAATACATAGTATGACATAGAAAAAAAATAATTAAATTTGACAGTGATTGGGTCCAGAGAAAGAAGAGAATAATGCAAAGTTTTCTGATTGTAAAGCTTTTCTTAATTTCTAGAGGTGAATCTCTGCAGTCACCATCTCAGAGAAAAGTCAACGGATGTATAGCAAAGCATTACAACCCCTTCCCTCCACACCCCCCGTATACCAGTAAGTTATTTGGCAGGGATCTGTCTCCTTCAAAAACACTCCCCTCGATTATTTTGTATCTTTTTTTTTTTTTAAATTTTCTGACATATTGGCATTATTTTTAGGGTTCCTTAAAAATTAAAAGTTCCCTTGATATGCCTAATGTCTGTTTCTTATTTATGCTGTGATCTGTGTAGTCTTTTGGGAAATGATGATGAGATTTAGAAGGGTGTAAAAATTGCAAAAACAATGTGAAAAAATGTTTTTTCAAATTACTGTACAAAATTTGCACGTGTGTTTTACTACCTGTTTATTTTCAGGGGCTTCTTCTTAAACTGGAAAGACAGGAGAAAAGAAAGGCTTTAATTTACCATACACTATTACATACTTTAAATTCTACAAGAGGTCATCTCACACTGCACTGCACTGGGAACTTTGATATGGCATACTGCTGCTGAACCTCAGCTAATCCATCACCTGGTGGCAGGCTGCACACAGTTAGCATTGAAAGAGAACTTCATCTGTCAGATTCAGATAAGAATCTATATCTATTTGTTCATTTTATGAAGCTTTAGAAACAGGTGTAAGCAACTACTATAAGATATCACTGTAAAGACCAATGTTATTTGTCAGTGTACTATACAGGATACCAATCCAGACTGACCACATCATTAGGTGTTATTGAACTGTTCTAGCACTTGCACAATGGTATGTCAAAATATGGTCTCACCTGCTACACAAAGTGTAGCCAGGCCTTTTTTCCCTATACTGAGAACATTTTAATTCACTGCTAGTGCCACAGAGAGACCTATAGAATTAATGATGCCACATAGCTTGGCCAGTGCTGTCAAGATCCATGAAGTTCTGAATATGAGAAATTAAGATTCTTTTTCTTTTTCATTAAAGCCAGTTAAATACATGATAGGAAAGCATTATTGAGCGCACTGATCTTCTAAATTGTTAGCTTAGACGGTTCACAAGAACTAAAAAGATGAGGGTGATACAATGCTTAGAGAGATCAAAGATAAAACTTCTGCAGTGGTATCAGCTCCCATTTTTAGTGGACAAAACCCATATTCACTAAAAATGGTGAGTTCTGTAGTCTGAATATACTCCTCAGAAGTTCCCCAAACTGATGAAAATGGGGTTTGGTCTGAAATTTCATCTCTTTGAAGGTAAAACCTCACTAGAACTCATGATCAAATCCGCGTTATCCCTGATTAATTCCTAAACTCCAAATCTGTTTTGTTTTCTAAATCCTTGATTTTCATCTTTCCTGTGGTAGTGAAACAAAATAAGAAAAATGCTGTGTATTGGGACATTTTCATGCCTGTTTCCTTAGATATTCAGGACATTAAATCTATTAGTTTCTTCATATTATATTTCATACAATATTACGAATGAAATGTCAAATCATTGTGAATCCATCTCTATGAAAATAAGAGAAGTAAATTTCATGCGAGATGGATCATTGCTCTCTTATTTCCTAGAAAACTTCTGATCCTTTAAAAATTCAAGTATATCTGAGTTTTGTTTTTATACCTGGTCTAAATGCCAGGTTTTAAATATCATGAAATTTAAATGCTTAAATATCATGAATTTTAACATGGTATTTAAATGATTTGAATACCATGAAAAAAAAGAAACAGAAAGGGCTCTTCTTAATTAGTGTATTCCACACTTCAGATCTGTGGGCCAGGACTGATTGGTGGTAAAGTACTTCCTGTAACTCAAAGTTCACCTCCTTCTTCAGTATGGATGTATTTTCTGTGTGACCTAAAGGAAAACTGTTTCTGAACACAGTATCTGAACACTGGATTACTAATCAGTACAGTCTGGAGTGCGTATTTGGGCAGGACTTTTGATTTACAGCACTTCCTTTTGATTGTGGGGGCCTATTAGTTGGATTATGTGAAGATCATCTATCAGAAACCAAAACCAACTGCCAAATGATTTTGATATGGAGGGTCAGTCTCTTAGATTCTGCTTTTTACATGCATTAATCTGGTTTTGGAAGAAAAGGCACTTTTATAGGCAAATTCTTATGTAAAGACTTTGATTCCTCATTAAGAACATTCTCAAAAAGATAAAACACAAAACTCATTTCTGTTAAAGCTGAAACTCAAAAGCCTGAAAAGTGCATATAAATCAAAGCATTATTTTGCATATTGAGGAATATGCCTAATATCATTTACATATTTTGCTCTTTTTTTCCTTTTTCTTCTTTTTTTTAAAAAAAAATAAATTAACCTATTCCTTTCATGTTTTTATCCAAGAGTCTTAGCACAGCAGAATATGTATGTTAAAATTATGAAATCTTTAACTTCAGCTTCATGAGAACTTAGGCATTTTTAACATGTACTTTGAAAATGTTTACTAACACCATTGTGTGTCATTCTCTCTGATAGGCAAGGAAACAAGTAACTTTCCTAGATAATGCACCTGTCTTAACATCTTTGTGAAGATGATGCTGGAATTATAGCTGCTAACAGAAGGACATTGAAAAGCATGTAATGTAACATTAAACATAATTACAAAAGTTAGCAAGGGGAAGAAAAAAACAATGTATTTAAACTTTCAAGTAGATACCATTCATGGAAATTATGAAGTATATAGCTGAAGTGGGAAAAAGAATGTCACAAAGTAAAACAATTTTGCAAGTCCATGAAGATGCAAAGCTGCTAGCTTAGATGGATGTACTATATAGAAGAGGCACTCTGACACTGCAAAACAAGCTAGTTAAAGAGTAGTAGGGTGGCCTTCTTTCCTGAAAATAATAGCACAGCTGAGTGTTAGACCATGACATGACAGATTTCATCGACTGCCTATTTCTTGGAAAAAATAATGGAGGAAAATATTCATGTCAATTCTGCATCCCAAAGCACCTCTAACTGAACCCTGCCTGTATATTGTTTATGTGCATTAGTTATTTCACCACGTAACCATTGAATAAATTTTGGTGATAATCTTGTTTAGCAGCAGAGAACCTGTTCTCTGCCAACTGATTTTGTTTGGGTATCTTTTATTACTTGTAGAATCTCTGAAGTCAGTGTGTGTACTCAGGAGCACACCTTTTTCGGGGGGTTGGGGTTTGGTTTTTTTGGTGTTTTTTTTGTTTGTTTTGTTTTATTTTTTTCCTCTTTTTTTTTTTTTCTTTTTAATTGCTAGCAAGGTCTGATTTACTAATGGATTAAGCCTTAGAAAGCTTACAACTCCTCATGCCAGGCACTTGGTGACATAACCTGCTGTTCAGAAATTTACAAGTCAGCTGGAGAAGATATGACCTCTTGATGACAAAAGGAGCTCTATCCCTACGTTCCTGTGTTGCTGCCTTTCAGCTTTGCATTTTTCTGGGCTTTTTACCTTTTCACGTCAATATTTTTCTCTTTTGTCTTGGAGCTACTTCTTACAGCTGACTCAATAGTTCCAGTCTTTTGTTTCTTCTTTTCTGACGCCGCATTGTCTCAACACAGAAACTAGCACAAAGCTTGCCAAAATTTTCTTAAAGTAAAGCTGAACTGAGGTGCCATGGCTGTGCTTTGCAAAATTAGCTTTGAACCGGCTGGCATCTGAACTCTGGACTCATGGACTCTTAGGAAAATCAAATGTGGGAAAGCAATCAAATATTTAAGTTGGCTGCAGTCAGCTAGACTTTCCAGGGATGTATTCTAGACAGAGCAAAGGGAATGTAACCCTCCCTGCAGATCTTCATCTGCAGGCCTTAGGCTGTCCCCTCTGCTCTCATCTTTTAATAATTAGCTACCCAGGTGACAATTCTGTCTCAAAAACCTCCTGTTTCTGCCTTAATCTGTTCCTTATAGTATTTTCAGATGATATCTCATGAAGTTGTTCCACTGATTATTGAATTGCATGTGAACACTACCTTGCTTCATCTCATTACACATATGAATGTTGTCCAGGAGAATGTCCAGGAGAAGGGTCAGTAGTATATGTCACCAGTTTCATTGCTACATACACACTTCTCTTTTTGCAGTTTACTGCTTATGTCAAAGACCTTCCAGTGTTAGGATATTTAAATATACTTTAAGGTCCTTCTACTGCCAATCCAACTGGCATTTACATTGCTGTAGGATTTGGTTAATAAACAGCAAAAGAGATAACTTCTGGCCTCTATCCTCCTTCTGGTTTTAAATAATTCGCATACATATTCTCTTACCCTTTCTTGAATTACATGCTGGCAATAAGCCTAATCGTTCTAAAGGGTCTGTATACTGATTTTGCAAGATTTTGGGTCTTTCCATTTTTATCACAGGACATCACTGAGGTCACAAAACAGAATGGATTGGATTTCATCCACAATTAACTTCAGAAAAAAGAAGATAGTCACAATCAGCATTTCAAGCAGAGGCACACAGTATTTTCTGTTGCTAGTCTTGATGTTAACACCTCAGGGAAGCATAAAGTTCTGGTTTTATAACCATTAATCATGGGCTTAAAGTTTTCAGAGACTCTTAATTTACCCAAACGTTCTATTTTATTTGATTAAAAGCATTGCTTTGTAGCAAAGTTCATAAAAAAACTTAAGAAGCCTGTTCTCTGCCTTCCGTTGCTGCCTCCCACCCCCCCAAAAAAACAACAAAAACAAAAATAAAAACAAAAACAACAACCAACCAACAACAAAAAAACCCCAAAATCCCAAAACCCCCAATATCCCCAAAACCTCAGTGAAAAATTCATGGGCTTAAAATAGTTGGTTGTTCTGAAAACGAATGTGTTGATTTGTTTTGTTCTTCTTTTTAGCATCAGATGTGGTGCTAAATAAATGTGGTTTCTAAATAAATGGTGCCATAAGACAAGCATATGTTGTTCTATATCATGCACTGCAGGTGCTGCAGTACAGGCTTGCATAACGTGCCACCTGAAACTCAGAGAAGCAATTTTCTTTAAAAGGCCAGATTGTGGAGCCCTAGCTCACACTGATAAGCACTTACTGACGCAAGCAGTTCCATTAAAGCCCCTCCATTCAAGTGCTAACTTAACATGAGTAAGTTTTATAGGCCAGCTCTTAGCTTCCAGTGTATTTTGGCATTAACAATCACATACTGACTCACACATTTTTAGATCCTTTATACATCTAAAAATATGTAGAATATGGAAGTTATTGGCAAGTACTTAGGATTTAAAATCTGTTCCATATTACACAATTCATTAGATTAAATCTTTTAAGTGTTAAATCCAGTAGACCTCTGCTATAAGTGTAGACTTTTACGTATAATGACGTTGAACCTTATTGATACATAAGTCAGGAAAGTATTTGTTCAGGTAGATGCTAGGACAGAAGACTTACGTATACTTGCCATATATCAAGGAGAGTAGAGTCCAAGACAGATGGTAACGGTACCTAATAGGGAAGGTTGGTTGTTTTCTGTCCCAGACATGTAATATGTGTTTGTATTATAAAATACTATATTTCTCCATTTATAGAATGTGTAATTCTGCTGTGCTGCCTGTGATAAACTGTTTTAACCTGTACTGAAATGATATCTGTTTATCTCTTCACAAGGCTGATGATTTCAGAATCCGAATTCCTTGGGATAGAGACCATTGCAAATTTGCTTGGCGTAACATGCATTTTCTGCCTATACAACAAAAAGGACATTCTAATAATACGATTGGAGTACTTGGTTTTGTAAATCTCACACCAGCCATGGGGACAATTGTGGAAGAAACTAATCCAGATTTAGAGTGAACTAGTAATTTAGTTCTCAGTTGCCTTCATTTGAAAATTGACTTTAAAAGGAAACACAGTTGTGAAGGTTGTTGCTATCAGCATAAGGGGAATGCACAAAATCAGCATGGAGGCATAATGATTGTAACCTCAAATGAGGCAAACAGTCGTAGGTCCAGTTGCAAGAGCCGTGGGTAACATAAGGATTAGAGGAGAAATACTTCAAAATTATTCTGCACTTCTTTCATTGTGTTCCTGATGTAAGACTACAAAGAATATGATCACTAGGGGAAGAAATGAATACAAATTGTACTGTAGTCCAACCCAGTGCAGACCAAACACTGTATGCATTACCTTAAGCAGCATTGTATGGCTTCTTGGTTGACAGTTGCAGGGCTAGTGTACTCAGGTGGTATAGGGTAAAATGTATGGAGCTTCTGACATTGCAGTAGGATTTGTCTTGAAAGAATCTTCTGTCTCAACTCTTCTCTCGTATGATTGTGTCCCCAGATGTGTACAAAAAACCTCATGCACATGCATACATATTTATATATGTAACAGTCCCAGCATCTGTGTAATAGGTACACTGTGTATATATACTATATATACATATTTGCTCATATGCATGCATATGTATATATACATACATATCTATAAATATACATACACACATATATTATATATAGAAGTTACAACACTTAAGTGAACCCTGACTACGAGTTAGGTTGAACCACAAGAGAACAGGCTAAAATTACTAACTGCATGCTCATTGCCTAGGGCAAAATTTTGTTGGTGGGTGATGTGACAAAAATAGACACATCCTATTCTAATTTTCCATTCTTAGTCTAAATTTTTTTTACAAAATATTTTAGGTGTTTCATCATCAATATCATGCCTGGTACTGCCTTTGTTCCTAGCAGGTACACCCTTATTTCTCTACTGGGCTTCATCTTTCTGCTTGTCGGATAATTTGACTTTGTGGGTACTTAGCCATCTAAAAGACCATTTAGGTGATGCAATAACTTGATACCTAGTGTTACCACATATGCTGTTCCCCGTACGCAGTTTGAATGTCTATTCTACAACTTTTTATTCATCCACTTCCTAACAACATAGAAGTAAAGACAGTTCAAGTGAGAAAAGGCAGCTTCTATTGCTGTTCTAGTGAATGCTTTCACAAAGGAAATCTGAGTATTTAAGAGCATGTTCCTTCATGTCTTTCTATAATTCTGTTTCTTCTACCACAAAAAGGGCATTTTTTTTTTTTTATTTTCGGCATTTTTAAAAATTAAGATTTGGGGGGTCCATTAGTATTCTTTTTCAGGAAAAAAATGGAATGTTCTTCCCTTATATTATAAATTCAGGTAGCCTGTGACATTCTTGAAAGAAAAGATTGTGCTGTAATTTGAATGCAGCACTGTTGTAGGTGTGTGTCGCAGTGGGGTGTGGATCCCAACTCTCTGAGTGTCTGGAGTGTGTGACTCATTCCATCTGTGACATACAGTCAAATCCCCTTCCCTGAAAATCACGGCCTTTGAAACAGGTCAATGCATACCCTTACTTTGTCCTAACATCACATTAGGATATGACAATCTCATTTGCATTTGCATCTGACGCTCCTAAGTGCAACCGCACTTTCTGTTTTACATACACCCACAAAGGCACTTGTGGAACTGAGGGGCCTGTGAGGCTTGTGCTAGTCAAGGAGCTTGGCAATTAAAGATCTGATGTAACTGTTGTTGAAAATAAATCTATCAGAAAATTCTTCATCGTCTGTAAACAAATGTAAATTCAAAACATTGGTCAGTCATATCCTTTTTTATGTAAATCCCAGATGTAATATTCTACCACTAGACTCTACAAGCCCATGGTTTTTGTTAGGACTTGCCAGACCTGGCAGATGGGTGGAGGTGAGTCTGAACACGTACTTCCAGTAAGCACACACAGAAACACACGTACACAATACACACAAATGCGCATAGACTGCTTGCCCCGCTCCTCATCCGGTTGGGCTGCATTCGCTGGTGATCACCCACTGGCACACACACCCACGCTGGCTCTGGTGGCTGCCACCATGGACACACAGACCCTGACCCATGGTCCCCTCCCACAGCCACCACTCGCCCCTCCGCAGACCCAGGCATCACCTGGGAAACAGAAACAGAGACCTGAGAGAAGACAGGGAGGACCTTGCTGATCAGGCACACGGCATGGCCCCACTGGCCAGCCCCTGCTCACACCTCCCCAGCCCCTTGTATTCCTTTTCCCCGCTGTTTTTCCATGCTTTCTCCTCCTCAAACCACCCTGATCCCCACCTCTCCTGCCTCTGGTTCCTCCCCTACACATCCCACAGTAAGCCTTGTGATACCCACTTCAACTCCGTGAACCCAGGCAGTGACTCCTCTGTTTGTGATGAGACCTCGAGAGACCTCACAGACTCATGGTGTTGGGTGTCCCTCAGCCCCAGGGGTGGAGGCTCCCTGGGACACCCTGGGGAGGGGCCAGGGAGGCACTGGGGTTCTGGCTGGGGTATTGACATCCCTCCCAATGGTGCCTCTGGGGTTCCTCATGGTGATGTTATGTGAGTTTCCTGACCTGTTTTTTTCCTCTGTGCTCGTCTCTCTGTGTGGAAATAGGCTGTTTTATCACTTAACCTGAGAGTTTTACCATGATAAACCAGAAATATTCAATATATATTGTGTCCCTGTGCAATAATATTTAGTTTAAATACAAAGTGCTTTGTGGTTCCCAGCTCAAAATGACATTTGAAGATAGTATATTGGGAGTTTTACAATAAGTCTGCATTGCATACGGCTTCACTTCAAAAACAGAGTATGCTTGTCATCTATATTGTAAAGATGTTTTAGAATCATGCATACCTATGCTGCACCAAAATTAAGCCTAGCTTTAACTTGACTGTTAAGGAGTGTGATGTCCTGACTTCTGACTTTCTTCATCCTTAAAAAAATCTTCTGCAAGTAGAATATGTCCAAATAATATTGAGAAGCAGGTTGTGCTTTGAGGTCCATTGAAGTCAACATACAAAAGGACCTCATCTGAGATTAATCACCACAGCTCATTTAATTTTCTGCTTTAGAATTATGACCTGCTGCTTTAAAACTTGTTACTACAGTATTCTTCTGCAAAAATAGCAAATTACATTGAAGTGAAACTTAATTCAAATGAGCTTTACTTCCAAATACTCCTTGGTGGGCTGACGGTCTCGGGTCTTTTTAGTCTGGAAAAAAGAAGACTGAGAGGGGATCTTATCAATGCTTATAAATACTTAAATGGTGGATGTCAGGAAGATGGGGCTAGTCTTTTTTCATCCGTGCTAGGTGACAAGACAAGAAGTAGCAGCCACAAACTTGAACACAGAAAGTTCCATCTAAACATGAGGAGAAACTTTACTTTGAGATAGAGCACTGGAACAGACTGCCCAGAGAGGTGGTGGAGTCTCCATCTCTGGGGACATTCAAAACCCACCTGGACATGTTCCTGTGCATCCTGCTCTAGGTGACCCTGCTCTGGCAGGGGGTTGGACTAGATGATCTCCAGAGGTCCCTTCCAACCCCTATCATTCTGTGATTCTGTGATTCTGTGGGTGGTTGAGATTTACTGACTGCTTTGCAAAAGTCAGAAGCCTACATCTGATCCTTGAAGGCGTCCAGACCTCAGCTGTTGGTGTGAGTTATTCCACCCTGTCAGCAGCTCGAGGTTCTTCCTGGCTCCCCTGAGTGACAGCTTCTAGTCCTATGCTGTCAATGAATGAGAGAGGAGGGTCATGTATTTTTTCTAATCTTATTTATGCTAATACATGGGTTATGGTTACTTCCATACACTCATTTGCACATGCACATTCCCCACTGTCTTCTCACTTTTCTCCAACACTTATTGAAGGAACAGCTTTGCAGTGCTGTGGAGGATTGGGTGAGACATCAAAATTCAGATATTGAGAAACCTGCTTTAGCCTTGTGTGTGTTAGTGTGTTTCTGTGACTGAAGTAAACAGAATCAAACCCTATGAACATCAACATTTTTTCTCTCAAAAAACGTCAACACTTTGCCATGACTTATGCTTGTTGGAATTTAAGGTGCAGTTGACATAACCTACATAACATTCTGAGGAAACAGGCATTCTTCATATGGGACTACATAAGCCAAATAGGAACTAGTTGGAAGAAAATACTCTTGCTGAGCTAACTTCTCGATAGATCAGGTCATTGCCTAGTTTGACACACCCCAGGCAGATCTAGAGGAAGGTAGTTTACTTCCAGAAATACCTCTCATCAGTTAACTTTTGGGGCTCTAATTATACTTGACAGTGAAGAGTTTACTATAATAAATATAATTTTTTCCCTTCTAATTGCACGATGAGGAATACAGATTTGTAAAGATGAATGTTAAAATTAATCCTTGTAAACAATCATTCTGGACTGAGCTAGGCATCAAATGGACAGGAACTATAATATATTACTTCAGGAGTATTCTTCTGTCTTTTTTATATACAGTAATTTAGAAGAAGTTTATGGTGCATGCTCTGTTTAGGTGGAAGTTAAAATATTTATCATGACAAGAAGACAGATTTGATAAAAGCAGTCGTAACAAACAAATGATTACACCCTCAGCTTGTTCTTCTATAGCCTATTATGTTTAATGCTGAAAAAATAATAGATTTAACATGAATATCAGTTTTGCACACAATCATTTTAGCTGTTTATATTAGCTGTACTTTCAGTCCGATTGTGCCTTGTTTCTTCAACATAGTGTGCAAAGGAGACAGGGTATTCATTCTTATTAATGAAACTAGTATTAGGTGTTATAGTCATATGTTTCTGAGGCAATAAATTTGCATGTATATTCATATATTTATATGTACACTCATGCACATAAACATGCATGTTGCTTCTGTGTGTGGTTGGTACAGACCTGTTCTTGGTTCCTGACATGGAGGAAAGCCCTGACAGGAAAATAACATAGCTGAGCAAGAAATTTTTATATGTGCTGTAGTATAGCACCAAAAGTCTCAACAGTATATCTACACTTATGCCAATGCACAAAATGCTGTGAAAAAATACAGTGAATTCCCAGTAAATGCTGTGAATGCCACTCAGGTATAGGCAAGAATTTGTACTGAAATCTTGTGTTAATAACTTTTTTTATTAAGCATTTATAAGCCACTTTCTTATCAGATCAAAGGCCATTCATTAAGATACACTCTTGGTTGAAATTTTGGGTTTTTTTTGTATTATAATTGAAGCTTTCATGCCTTCAGAAAAAATGCAAGGCTGTAGCCATTGGTTCTGCTTTATTGGGACCATGGAAATCACCTAAAGAGGAGGAGTTTTGTATTTATGTCCTACATATGCCTTCTCTCATTTGTATTGCTTGTGTGTAAATGTATTTTCAGCTGATATTCTCTGAATGCATGTACATAAAAACTTTTTTTTTTTATTTTGATTAAGATGCTTCAGTTTATTAAAGTTGTCTATGCTTAATATACTCTGTGTGTCAATTAAGCATTTATGAAAAAGGACTTGTTACATCTAACTGTAGATGTTCACTGTACCTTGTCATTTCTTATCCATAAATTGCATCTTCAGGTTCCTTACCAAAGTGACCTGAAGTTATAACTTGTCTAACCTACTTTCATTGCTATGCCACACATTTTGGTATTTGATGTAGAAAATGCCATCGTAACTGTCAAGGAATGATACATGGGGATCACTGCAATATATTTTTTTGTGTATGGAAAGTGAATCTTCTCGAAAAATTGACTAACCTTTAGGAATATAAGAAGAAAATAGACCAATACATGAAGATATTTTATTTATTTTCATAAAACGTCTTGCAGATATAGCTTTCCCTAACAACCTACTGTTTGCATATATCAAAGTCATATTTTTTCCATTTTTATTTCTTAGCTATGTTTTAAGCCTACAAATATATCTATGAGGTGGAAAAAAAGGAAGGCTATTCTATATATGACGTAGTCTATGATTATAAGTAGTGCAAATACCCCAGAGAGAGCAGAGGTGAGTACTCCTGAACAAAGGCAGCTCCTAAAAAGAGTACCGGGATGTTTGAAATTCTTGGTTTCAGGGCCTTGTTTACACCAACAAGCCCAATAATGCCATTCAGACCCCAAGGACGTAACCACCTAAACTTAAGGTCAGCTCTGGTACAGTGAAGCTTGGCTAATTTTGGATGAGACTTCTGTCAAAACAGTGAAGTTGTGAGACAGAGCTGTATGAGAAGCCTTTTCTGGGTCTTGAGAGATACTTTTTGGCTCAGACCCTTGGCTGGTGTCCTGGACGAAGCTGTGCTGCAGCTAGGAGCAAGCCATTGCCCAGTCTTGCACCAGGCCCCCTGGACAGACCTTGGACCTGCCTGGTGGCTGTGGGCTGGTCTGGCCATGCTTGCTGTGTGCTGGAGCAGCCTTCGGCAGGCCTATCCTTGTGCCTCTGTACATTGAGGCAGGAGGACTGAGGGTGTGCTCCCATTTCCAATGCCGTGTTGAAAGAAGAAATTTTGTCTGAAAAACCTTAGTCTGCCTGAAGAAAACTTACAAAAAGTTGCTTAGAAGGAAGAATTTCTAATGGGTATATAGAGGAAACCATGTGGAAGATACAGAAGGAGTTGTCACAAACAAATGACAATGATGAAAAAAAATGGTCATTTCTCTCTGGCACTGCATGATGCTGTTTTCTAACATAAGACCATAACGAAACATCCACATTTGAAACGATTACTTCCCCAGTTGTCCCTCAGGGTCTGGTCACTGTCCTGCTGGCAGAAGTTGCTTTCTCTTCCAATCTGCCCATGTGTGCTGCTTATATATCACTTACTTATCACCATGCCTGTCAAAGCAAACTGTCTTAACCTAAAAATTTGATATAGTAGGTCTTTGCTAATGAAGCCCATTTTGATGGAAACAGCACAAGGAGCACTCACACAAACAGCTGAACTGGCTCATCAGAGGCTGTTAAAGTGTTTGGTCCCTAAAACTAAATGGCTTTAACAGAGTTAGCATTTTACCCAAGTGGCCTATGCAAATTTGATAGAGAGCTCCAGTGGAGAAACAAAGTACAGAAAGTGAATAGAAATACATAAGGAGATGGAACAGACAAGTGTGCATGCCGCAAATTATGAGCTGGAAATATTTTGGGTGTATTCAGGAACAACATTCAATAGATGTCATTGTTTTATGGTACTGTAATTGTCTTCTCTTAAAAACATAAAAAACCTCAATGGATTGTGACCACTCAAGGGTACAGGAAAGAGATGCTGAAATTTGAAACAGCAGATTTTATATCTATGAGAAAATACTCTTAAAAAAAAGCTGAAGAGCAAAGCAGAAAACCTCAGACACTGTATATATAGCCTGCAGGCTATTCCTGGACACCATTCTCAAGAAATGAGTGGTTTGCATACTTATGAGAAGAAACTGTGGAAATAAAATAGTGATATTAAAACCTCTGTGACTTATGGAAAGACAGTAAAGGTATTGTTAGACAGAAAAACCACCCTTTGAAAAGTGTTCTCCCATCTTGAAGAAATTGAAAGGCAGACTATACAAGCTAACTTTGAATTCTGAAATATAATGGGAAAATATGGTAAAAAGACTAATTTGAATTTCAAGATTATTCATTGAAATAGAATTAGTTTCAGAAATTTAATGTGTTGATGAATTCTAAAATGTACTGTGTTGTTCTAAAATGAATCTATCTCATTTTTTTCCAAGGTACTCTTCTGCTTCAACATCTTTTTTTTTTTTTACCCTAAAAAAGGATGTTGAAAATATCCACACATCAGAGAATATTTATTTGAAGTTAATAAGAAATTTTTTATAGAAATTGAAATTTTCACAGGAAAATATTTAGAGTAGTTTGAAATAACTATTCAAAATGTTTGCCGTCATCTGTTAAGTCAAAACATCAGGCTAGCTTCACTACCCCTGTGAAATACTGATGGCAACTATGAAGACTTGACTATAATACATAAATTGAAACCAGACAAGAAATAAAAGAGATAGCTAAATCAGAGTATGCTCATGCAAGAATACTATCATAGGATGCGATGCAGTTCTAGTTCTATATCTGGGAGGTCTCTGCCAAGGAAATTAACCACCCTGGTGCAATCAGCAAGTTTATGTTTTGTTTCTTCTGTCTTTAGAAAAATCAATTAACCACAAAAACTGGATATAATTTCACAGAAAGAAACATGGTGGAGTAATGCTCAAGGGAAAGGCTCTTCAGTAGAGAACTGTTCTCATCATGTCAGACTTGGAAATATAAAAATTTAGGATTTTAATACTTTTTAAAAACTCCTTATATTGAAAACCATTCATGAATATTTTCAGTTTTCTCTCTAGCAAACACAATATGTCAGAAGAAAGTGTTATTTATGAAACAAGACAAACTGTAATCTCTATGTTAGCAGGAGAATTTTTTACTATAATTTACCAAAACTAAAACGGTTGATCTCTCCTAGAATGCAAACTCTACAAATCTGATACCCTCATCTGAAAGCACTACCTTTTTCTAGTCAGTATAGAGTAATGCAACTCTAACTATAGACTAAAGCACTCTGAGGAAGTAATTTATCTTTGTCAGATATCTACATCAGGATTAAATGTATTGCAGTCTTGAAGTACTTGTTTCTCTTTATTGGTAATAAATGGACTCTAGACCACTAACTAGGAACCTCAAAGTAAAACAGAACACATGAAAAGGCCGTTTCTTTCTGCTGATTTTAAAGAGAGCCCACATGACAGTTTTCTTAAAAAAATTCAAATTTAAGTTACTGAAAACAAGGAATTGTAAATGACAGTCGGTTTTCATACCAGTAGATGAAGTTTAAAAATCTCTTAGAAAAATCCTCCAACATTAATCCCTGGAATGCACCTAGCTGGTTATGCAAGTTGGTGCAAAATGAAGAATTCCTTCAGATTTCCTTCTTCTGGTTTCTTGAAGCATGAAATTATGTGTTTTACTTAATCATTGTCTTAGCAGACAGGTCATTCAGGCCATGGAGAATTCTTCAAGATGGTTTGGTTAGTAGAACTTCAGGTGTGTTATTATTCTCATTTGCTAAAAAATCTCCTGGGAAAGAAGGTATGAAAGGAAAGCCCTTAATCAAATGTTTTAAGTAATTGTGTTTAACAAAGGAAGAGTCAAAGAGAAACAAAGAGAGTTAAACAATGAGAGAAGGCACAAATTGATATTTGATATTGTGAGACAATTTACAAAGTCTCACAAGGAAGCTTCTTTTATGGAAGCTTCCATAAAGAAGCATGTTTTTCAGCTTCCTAAATATTGTGTGTGCACAAAGCAGGCAGAACAGTAATATTCTCTTATTAGTGCCTTTGGGTGCTAAAATGGTGAAAGAAGAACAATGAAGTGCACACATCTTTTACCTTCATTTTCCTTACTGATATCATCTGTCTTTTTCCTTCTCATTTTCAATTTGAAAAAAAAAATATCTGCTAGTAAATGACACCTTCTGATCTGCAACATAGAAGCCTAGAGGGACTTGTTTGCTCAGGCTCGCTGGTAACATAAACAGCATGCTGCAGCTCATGTACTTTTTCCAATTCGAAAGTGCCTGAACACCTAGCTCTCAGATGACTTGCAACATGATGTGTAACAGTGGATAGTTTCACACAGCTCACATCCTTTGTTTCATCACATTTCATATGGGGAAGAAAAAAAATCCATCTGTGTCTTTTTGCAGGATACGTCCACAAATTATTTTACAACTATTCCTTTCATTATGTTAATAATGGGTTTCGTGCATATGCTCTTTGGCAAATTGTGTACAAAATTTACTTCTGTTTTGGGTATTTCCATATTGCAAATTTAAATAATTTCAAACACAGCTCAGCAGATGAATGGCCAGGTCTGGTTTCCTCAAAATCTCCATGAAAACTAAACTCGTTAACTGAAAGAAACTGCATCAGCTCTGCTGCATTTTTGATGTAGCACCTGGTCTTGTTTAATTGAATTTAATTTAATAGAAATGATCCAATCATTTTCCCACCTCCTGTTCACTCTTTTACCTCTCCCCATAAAGCCACAACTCACAGGAAATATGTACTATCTACACATCAAAGCTCCCTGGGGTTTTTTTGTGGTTTTTTTTTGTTTTTTTTTGTTTTTTTCTTTTATTGTACCTTGTAAGTTATTAAGAATACACAACATTTACCATAACAATTTTTTATCATATAAGGCGAGTCACATGGACAATGAACTTAAAAAATACAGTCACCCATTTTAATACAAGAGTTAAGTACAGGAAAAAGATATTAATAATGAGACTTTGAGTCCAGAATGAACACAGTATCTGTCAGCCTCTGTGTGGGGGGAGCGCGTAGGGAATGGGCAGAACTTTGGCTACCGCTCTCCACTTTCCGAGTTGCTTTTTAACATCTCTGTTAATACTCAGTTGAGGACAGTAATTTATTGGTGGCATGGATCATAGCTGGCACAGCAGGAAAGCGAGAAATAAAGGTGAGTAAAAGTTGTGCCTGAGTTACCATGTCTCCTGGGAAAGCCCCTATACTGATGCGCTTTATGAGCAAACCCTCCTGCTCAAGGCTTTACATAATGTAGAAATTTAACCAAGAAGCCTCACGGAAGAATTGTAAATCAAAAAACACAGAGGTTCCCAGGTACTTCTGAACTCTTGTATAAGAATATCCTTACTGTTTGCTAAAAATCCAGAAAAACTGTCATATTGTCCCAACTGATGAGATGCATATGAAAGGGTATATTCAATCTACATATTTGGTGGGGTTTTTTTGCTTGTTCTTAAAACAGTAAAACTTTCAACTTAATTTGGTATTTGTTCTGTTCTGAAATAAGAATACAGGAACAAACTAAATAAAGGGGTTAATATTTTAATATGTTGCAATTACTGGACAATTTTTTGCTGATTGCAGTTTCATCTCTTATCAGTAAAAACAATGCAGTCATGTAACGATAATTGCTGGTATTACATTTTAAAACAATATTTAAAATTATTTGTCCACAGATTGTTTCATCCTTTAAAATATTATCTTTCTCTCCCTAACAGCTAAGTTTGGATTTCCATGCACATAATGAGTTCTTACCTGTTTGTTTCCATTTTTCATTTCTTTCACTTGTGTAAAAGACAGCTCTTAAGATAGGGGAGAATCAATCTAAACAGTCACAAATAAAATCAAGAGATTTTATATTTAAAGTAAAGCTAGTAACTTGCTAAAAGTGAATACTTAATTTTATCCCTTTTATAAAGAATGAAAGCTACTGAAAGAAAAGCCTTTTATCTTGGTCATGCACCTTGGGTGTGTCCACAACTAAATGAATTCAAAGTTACACAGGATAATCTGATCTCATAAGATTTATTCCAAAAGTCCAGACAGGAAACTTTAGGTAAACTGAAAAGCATTTTCATCATGGTCATGCATGATACAAAGCTAAGATATTGGTCACTGAGTATTCACTGATTTTATTTTTTTAATCCAGGGAATTTTGTGTGTAAATTAAAGTGATAAGCATTTTCCAAAGAAGCAGGAGGTAGCAGAAAACATGTTTCCCTACGTAAATGCGGGGATATACATGACAAAAACCAACTGTTATCACACGTATCAAGGAAGAGCCACTGTGAACGTTGTTGTGCACCTCAGAATACCATGAGTTACTGTGAGTGTCTGGTTGAGAATTCCCAATTTAAACTGATAATCTCTCAAAGAACGTGCCCCAAATTTTCTGCAGCTCCAACTTGTCTATTTGACCTTGGTCTTTTTGAACCAGGTGTACGTGCAGGCAGGAATATGCATGTGTTTTGGTAGGGGGGAGCACTCCAGTAGCCAGCAGTACTTTCTCAGGAAGACATTTCTTAGCCACCATTTTAAAGATGCTTAGCGTCATCCAATGACTGGTACGTAAACAGAGTCTTTGAAGTTTCACAGACAGTAAATCTATAAGGAATTCAGTTTATATGGCCCAGTGGCATAATCCCTGCTATAGAAGTAACACTGGACTGTAGAAAGGACTATGCTCTTTTTCTCTATATATAGATCATGAAACTTTTGAATAGAAATAATAGTGCCCTGACACAAAAGTTTGTGAACATCTGATAAAATTATTCAGAAGTTCAAAAACATATAATATGAAAAAACAAACAAACAAACAAACAACCCACACTTCAGCATAAGAGAACTGTCACAAATATATGTGGTAAAATTGCCTAATGTGTTCCATGGTAAATCCTGTTTCTAACTCTTTCCAATTTTTCTAAGCTTTAATCACTTGATATGAAAATTTCTCTGCTTCGTGCCTGCTTCAGGCTGAGGTATTTGGGAAAATAAACCAGAAAAACTAGCTGGTTCTAGTTCCAAGTTAGAGACATTTTGATACCCCTTTGATACCCCTGTCAAAGGTAAAAATATTCTGGCTTTTTTTTTTTTCCTTAATTCCCTTTGAGGGCAGGGGGGAAGGGCAGGCAGGGGAAGGGGAAAGGGAAACTGTCAACTACCAGATGGATTTAAAGCAGAAACTTGACGTTTTGCAAGTGGACACAGGCAGAATTTCTGTCATTCAGAAACGTGATGAAAGTCTTACTTTTAAAACAGAGAGTTTTGATTATGTCAGAAAGTATTTATGTAGACAGATCCTAGTTAATTTTTCATAGTTCATTCTTTTCTCTTAAAAGTCAGAAGTTTCTGATTTCATCTGTTGGTTAGGTTAATGTACGAAGATCATTTTTGCATACAACGGACCATTTATGAACAAAACGATACATAGAGCATTGAGGACAGGAAAGAAACAATACTATTTTGATATATCTTCTGGTAATTTTCAGTGTTTAGATCTTTTAAATTTGCTGGAGTCACTACTGTGTGCTGTACAGGAGTTAATTTGCTCAGCAAAGGAAGCACTTGTGCTCTAATGAGTTTAAACCTTATGCCAGGCCAACTCTAATTGATCCTGCTCTTTAGGAGAAATCCTTTTCTTAATGATCCCTTCAAGCAGCTTAATAGACATGAGAAAATTTACCTTGTAGTGTTTCAAGTATGAGTTCTTGATGTGAGATTTAATGAGTGACTTTCTGTTGTTACTCTTTTGAGTTTATCACAAGTTTAACACACCTCTAACGTTAACAAGATGTCTGACAATGTACAGCCTGCTGCTTTCTTTAGCATCATTTAATTGGTAATTTTTTTGGTAATATTGATCTCACAGAGAAAATTGGTATGTCTTCTGGCACTAGTGGTAAACGTTACTGCCTCAGCAGCTGGCTTGTAGAAATACATTGATATTAATGTCTGTGACTGATGCAACTTCTTTTCCAGCTTCAGATAGATGGGGCCTATGGGAAGTTGAGAAAGTTTTCAGAAACCAAAGGGAGTTTGAATTACAGCAAAAGCGAAGCCAACAAAACATCAAAATCCACAAAATTTGCATTTTGATCAAGGGTTGCAGAGTCCCCATTCCTTCCCTTCCCTTCCCTTCCCTTCCCTTCCCTTCCCTTCCCTTCCCTTCCCTTCCCTTCCCTTCCCTTCCCTTCCCTTCCCTTCCCTTCCCTTCCCTTCCCTTCCCTTCCCTTCCCTTCCCTTCCCTTCCCTTCCCTTCCCTCCCCTCCCCTCCCCTCCCCTCTCCTCCCCTCCCCTCCCCTCCCCTCCCCTCCCCTCCCCTTCCCTTCCCCTTCCCTTCCCTTCCCTTCCCTTCCCTTCCCTTCCCTTCCCTTCCCTTCCCTTCCCTTCCCTTCCCTTCCCTTCCCTTCCCTTCCCTTCCCTCCCCTTCCCCTCCCTCCCCTTCCCCTCCCCTTCCCCTTCCCCTTCCCCTTCCCCTCCCCTTCCCCTTCCCCTTCCCCTTTCCTATTTCCCTACTCACAGTTTTATAATTATTCTTCCTCTCAAATATGTGATTATCTAGTTCATTTTTCGAAGGCATAAAATGTGAATTACTTTGGATTTATAGAATTTTAATGAATGCATGATATCTTAATTTCTAACATCTTATTAAGAATGCTAAAATTGAATATGAAAAATGGGCATGTTACTGATGACATTTATTTGTAAAATTATAGATATTTAATATTATTCTTCAAGTTTTTGGTATGCTGTAAAACTTAAAGGCTCATAAATGTGTGTCTTCTGCCTTCTGCCTTCTGTACAGATGCTACCTAACTTTAGTGTCACACTAAATCATGGAAATCATGCCACTGAAGTGTACCAGAGTTCATCCTCTTCTATGAAAAATCGACGTTTCCCACATACTAGCAAAAGGATTCCAGGCAAACTAGATGACAGTTTCCTTTCATCTTTAGTAGTACCAGAGCATTTAACCATGGCAGAATTCCTGTAAACACTATATTCTAGCTCCATGAATTTGCATGTGTGTAGGTCTGTTAAAATACTAGAACAGTTAATAGTCTGGTGTTCTGATTCAGGAGGTTTGCTGATGTAAATTACATTTTCCACAAAATGTGTCTTTTTTTTAGGGGGCAGAGGGCAGGGGGAGAATATCAACATTTAGCACAAAACAAAAAAAAACAGTTGAACTACCTGTTAGCTGTGTATATCAATGCAAAGAAAAAATAATTTTAACTGTAAAGATTATTGTCTCATATAAGCATCTAGAACAAAATATGGAGCTAATATGCCAAGAAAAGAAGTTTCAGCACATTTCTCTTTCTAAACAATTAAATAACTAAGGTGAGGGGCATCAAATTCAAGGCAGTACTGAATAATACTGTGCTACTCCTGTCTTTCTGCTACTTTTTCTGCTGTGCTATTTATCTTTCTCACTGTTGCTGCTTCTTTCCTGTCACTTTATAAATTTTTGTTAATGAGCAAACGAATAACTGCCAGACTACAGTTCTACATCTACACAATTCAATGCCAGATCCAATATTACTCATATGTATTACTGCTAGAGCTGTCATAAAACAGCTAGACCTGTGCATAAGGTATTAATAATAAAATCACATAAGGAGAGATACGGTGGATGTGTTACTCGTATGTAAATATCACACATTTAAGTGTGCCCCATTATGCAAGGCAAAGTGATGTTGATATCAAAGACATCAAATGCAACTTCAGTTGTAAGTCTTAAAGTAATCCTTTTTTCTTTCACCCATTACACTAAAACTATATTGTCTAGGTCTACTACCTAGTATGTTACACATAGATTTTATATAATCAATGTATATAATCATCACCCCACTTGGAGGTTACATCTATTTTCATTTTCCTAGAACACAGCAAAATACATGCCATATTTTAGGAACATCGAAAGGCTGCCTGAACATTAGTGTTTAATCTAGGCTCTTCTGAAGTAAATGGGAGTTTTGCCATTGTATTCAACAGTATCATTACTGCACACCAGAGAATTAATTTGTTGTGAAGCTGATTCTGATGAATCAACACAGCAGCTGGTGATTTCCATATTTGGAACATAAATGGAAACTCTTGGCCTTACAGTTCACTTTTTAAAAGTGAATATGTGAAATGTGTACATAATTTTGTAACATTATTTTGGCAAATGAAGATCAGTGGCCCAGTCCATCTAGCCATGATTGTTTTAGAGAGCCATTCACTCTAGGTCTATGGGATAGATTGGGGAATCTTTTCATGAGATTATTATAAAGGTAAGAAGATCAGTGAAGAATTTTTAAGGTAGAACATTATCTACGGTGACATCTTCATTGCTGACCTCCTTTTAGGGCTCTTTCTAGGACTCGGAAGTCCCTGTCTCATGAAAACCTTTTAATGAGAATTTTTGCTTATTTTCTTAAGTGTTTTCTTTCTTCTTTTTCTCCTCCTCTGCTTCCTTCTCCTCCTCCTCCTTCTCCTTCTTCTGTCCCTTCTTCTTCTTCATTTTGATTGCTCTTTATTTGTTTGTGTGCTCTTTTTGTTTTTAAGAAAGCTTCATACCTTGAATTTCTAATGCTTCACTGCTGTCAACAGGTTTATTTTCAGTTCCCACTACGAGGGTAAGAGGGCCTTGAGGAGACATCAAAAGTTCTGACAAAGAGGGGTTGCTGATGGCAGCTGATGATTGCAACTTCACAGAGTAGATTAAACAGACACCTCTTTTGCAGCCCGAAAAGTCCTTTTCTCATTTACTTTACAAGTTGACTTTTATTATAAACTTTAAATCACAATCACAAGGCCAAGATTCATGGACCTTCTTAATTACCAGTCGTCCTATGCACCAATCAAAGAATAAATTAGATGCACTATCTTACAATATTTAGACCGTGATGAAGTCTGTGTTTAAATTTCATTCATGTCTCTGAGAGTAGTGTCATATTTAAAACAGGACTCTTCTAATCTACTCCAGATTGAATTTTACCACTGCGAGCAAATGACAACCAAATCAATCTTAATTGTCTTTGTGGGGCATAATCTATGACTAAGGCAATTATGTAAGTCTACTGATCCCATATTATTAACACTAAATTACATTAATACCTTCATATGATTAAGCAAGAATAATAATTATATTGATTATTGAATTTTATATTTAAAGAAAGAAGTCACCTTATTTAAAAAAAAAAGTTATAACCTTTTTTTATGTTACACTGTGCTGCTCTAGACCTACAGCATTTACATAGACACAGTATGCAAATAACCTAAGTACAGAATTGAACAGTTCATGATTGGGGATCCAGGTCCCGTATAATTAGTATAGCACTTCAAATCCCTCTAACTTCAAGTTCTGCATATGCATACATTAGCATGAGTTAATGTGAAATTATTATCTACGCAAGATTACGTGTAGGTTAGGGAAAATTTAGATAGCTAAGATTATGTAAAGAGACAGTAACACACTGTGAGTTACAAACAGAAAGAAATGATACACAAACAAAAGGAAACACCTAAAGAATCTTATTCATCACCTGTTAGACTATAAATCAGTAGAAACCTATTTGAGTCAGTGCACCTTGAAAAATCATGGTCATACATTCATTTTTAAAGGTTTTTTATGTGTTTTCAACACATGCTTTGAGACATTTTCATTGTGCTTTAGTTAGGATATATTGTTAGCTATACATAGGATATGTGCAATGAGAAGTTATCCAGAAAGAGCAACAGTTATTTAAATACTTAAGCAGATAATGGCCACAATTCTATTCCCATCTTTATCTTAGGTAGGAGGTAGAAATAGTCAAGCCTCAACGCTTCAAAGGAACAACAAAATTTCTGAGTTGTGTGAAATTTCTGGCAGTAGCTCTGATCTCATAACCAAAAAAAACCCTCAAATGGAAGTGTTTATTTTTTTTTTTCTTTGACTACTGTTTTTAAGTTCTTTGGTTTTGTGTTGGTTTTGGTGGGGTTTTCTAAGATGTGCAGGCTGCTTGCAGGCTGATAGGACAATCTTAGATGAGATTACATACTTTATCTACCTGACCATGCTCTGTTTTGCACTGTGGAGTGGTCTTGGAGCATAGACTTAAATACTTTGGGATAAAAATACATGAGAAGATGTGCTCCAGGAGTGTGTGCACACAGTGAACTCCAGCTCCAGGGAGTGAACTCCAGGAATTTGGTCCATGGGTACTCAAGCTACAGCTTGAGTTAAACCCCTCAGAATTGATGTCAAGTAGACAGAGCATTCTCAGCAGCTAACAGTTTACTCCAAGGGCCAGCATCCATTATGCTACAATAATTACTGAGATAAATACAGTCAATGAGTTCAGAAAAAATTTATCTTTTCCACTGTCTCAACAAAATTAGGAAAACCCCAGACCAACTGCAGTCGTTCAGATTATCACTTTTGCACTGCTATTTCAATTACTTAAATTCCTTTGAAAATACTATGATAACAAAGAGATTCATAAACACTTGTATTTTCAGAACTATTGTCTTTTTCATGTATAAGTTAACTAAAAATAACAGAGTTTAATCAGAAAAATAGTTATTTGTTTATCTTTTTCCCTTAAAATTATGTAGCATTTTCCAACTAACTTGAGGGGCAACATATGTAAAGGCATATTTCTGCTAAAGTTGTCCCACAAAGTTAGTTGCACTGATCTGGAATGATGTCCCGCTTTTCAGTTAGAGACAATCTCCATTTTAGTACAAGAACACTGGTTACTCTTGTACAAGAACAAAGTTATGCATAAAATGCTCAGAAAAAAATACCCTTTAGATCATATTTGCCAAACTGTGTCTTTTACCATAAATTCCTACAAGCACAGGACACAGATACTAAATATATTATTTCAGCAGTGACATAAGTGACACAACCTGTGCTTGATGGCTGACCATGTTCCCCAAACTCCCTATTGCACTGAAAGATGTGACTGAAAATGTGTTTTCATTCCTTTATGCATAGAAAACTATATGCTCCCATAACTTCTGCACAGCAACAAAAAATTCCTTACTCATGTAGAGACATCTTATTTTAACAACTGATTATTACAGATGTGACCAATGTCCCTTTCAATGTGTTTAAACCAAAAACCAGAGTTCATACACAAGCTGTTGCTACTCATTATCATAAAATTTGATGTGTGATAACAAGAAACATATACAAAGACTTAATAAAATCCATGAATTGTAAACTGTAATCTTTACTTTCTTCCTCTCCAAGGATATTGTACTTCATATAAAGAGAGAATACATCTTTTCATGAAACATTTATACCATGTAAAAGGATGCTCAATTTAATGTAGAAAACATATACCCATAAACCCCCAAACCTGTCAATTAGGATATTTGGATTTGTAATGTCCCTAGGACTAATAATATCTTGATTTTAAATAGCGTGTGACAAGGTCTCTAATATGAAGCACTGAGGGTTCTTAACTATAATGTATCATTTAGAGATTAATACATAGACAGAGAAAACGCAGCAATTTAAATGGAGACCACCTCTTCAAAAAGCAGGAAAGAACAGAGATACCAGGATGACAAGTTTAGTGCCTGGATTTCCCAGCTAACCTGCCATTATTGCTGTATTTTTTCGAAGCAGTCTCAGAGAACTCAAAAGGCTGGAAAAATGGGAAGGTTCTTTCAAACTGTGTGGTTTTTATTAGCGTGGAAGTCAAAAGAGAGCAAAATGTTATTTTAAATATATATTGTTGTTGACTGGATGAGCCGTACAGCTGTATTTTTAAAGACTTGTATCTTTTCAAGTCTTAATTAGCAAAGTAAGTGAAGTACAGGCCAGGAGCAAGCAAAGGTCATAAATATTCTTTCTGTCATTAGTTTACGTAAAATAAGTTACTAGTTTCAGTCTAGCTTCCGGTGGATAGATACCTGCATTACAGAAGTTGCCTTGAAAATTAGCACCTTAGTTCAGGTTGTCACTGTAGAGAAGACAATGACATGAAACATATTTCTGAAATACTAAAAACTCTGCTGAGAAATAGACTCTGTCTGTAACTTTTCTTTTCCTTCCAATGAAGTTCACTACTTCTACCAGTTGCAGAGCTAATGAAACAGTCCTTGATTTCAACCAGAAGGGTTGTCATAGATCTTCTTCAATAATACATAAATAACTACAAGTAAAAGATTATATAAAATGTGCTATTACTCACTTCATATCTTGGAAACAATCATTCTTTTATGTGGTTAATTTAAGTCAGGCTGATTTCAGGTTATTGCTTATCTAACCTGTATAAAATTATGATAAAAATGTGCAAAGGCTGGCTTTTATGTGGCTTTTGATTTTTCACATTGAGGTTCTCAGACAGTCTCAATGAACTTCAGCTGAGCTCTCTTTTCTCAGTTTTCATCTTTTTGTTTTATCTTTTAATTTCTTTTATCTTTACAGCATGATCTCATGAGTTTATATTATGATTATCACCTTACACTTGTTCTGTCTCTTTGGAGAAAGGCAACATTATAAGTATTTTTCTCAATATTATAATGCATTTGCAGCTTGTCAGGGTACAGGCAGTATATTATTTTTCCATATAAATTAATCATATAAATTAATCACATTCATATTGAGTCTTTGCTTATGATACTTTAAATAAATCAACTGATACATATCAAAGACCATTGACTTATTTATTTGCATGATGGCAAAACTTACGGTAGACGAGTACAGGGATATATGTGTGCTGCTACTCCCCTCTTTTAGAAAGGGTGTGCCACATGTTGCAGTCTTCAAGGCAACCTTGAATTCTGACAACTCACAGACATGTGCCTGACTTCAGACAGCCTTAGTCCGTGGCCCACTCCCAAGATGAGGTCTATGCTTCAACTGTATTAATTTCTGAGAGCAAGAAAGGAACGTCATCCTAAACAGCTCTTGCAAAAATCTTCAGTCTGGGCTGTTCTGCGTTGCACACAGCTGGAGCACACAGCTGCAGCTGCCCATTGGCAGCTTTCTTGGGAAAACCCTGAGTAGCCTCGTTGTTACCCAGGGCTACCACAGAACAATGGTCAGTCCTGAGCCTCTTCTCCCCACAGAAATGAAAATCTCCATCATTGTCTCTGACATGGCCTTCCTTTAACTTAGCTGGGTTCTCAGAGCCACCACCATGCCAGGTCCCTCCCAGATTTTATTATTCTTTAACTAGAGGAGCTAGAAATGGAGTCAGAGATTGCCCAGCAAGAGACTGCATCTTCTGGCAGCTTAGCACTGTGGTTTGTGGTTTGTAAGGAGCAACTGATGACTGAAGATTTCTCCCATTCAAAGAAATTGGTGGTTTTATACTGCTGCCAATCCAGCTGTGGTGTGATTTAACACCTGGCTAGAGAAGGAAAGGGCATTTTACACCTCTTTACGTGGCCTTTTCAGTCATCCTGAACTAGAAATAAATGCATTCATTTGCATTGATATTTCTTTAAGCTTTTTCCTTACCCTCATGCTTCTTGCTCAAAAAAAATTTCAATAAGCCAAACGAAATGCAGCAAGCACTAATTTCTCCAGGAGGCACTCAAGCTAGCATGTCAGCATTTTAAAAAGGTATATTGTTTTATACTTTATTATCATAGCAGTCAGAATTATTAATGTTTATTTAAAACAGAAAAATTGACAGTTTAGTCAAATAAATGTACATCCGTAACTATAAAGTGTTTACCATGTAAAATGCACGTGTACTACATTCTATGATTATATATACACAATCACACACATATATATATATTAATATATATACACTAATATGCATATATGTATATACACACATATTTCTCAGGGATAATTTTGAGATGAAAATGTTTTGTCTGTTTGATGTTAGGTTAAAAAAATGAAATTTTTGAAATGACAAGTTAGAAGATTTGAACACCAGCAATCTGAAGAAGATGTTCTTCAGATCAGGGAAAACATCTAATAATTTTTGAATCAATCCAGATGTAATCAGGATTGATGCTAAAACAAAAGTTTCTATCCTCCCATAAAATTCCTGTAAGATGATGTACTCCATTCTAACATAATATCTTAAATTCAGTAACAAAACATTCACAGCTCATAGCTTAATTAAAATGCAATATGTATATTATAAACTGTTATATTGTGATTTCCGGTGGGAGGGACTGATACCTTGTTTTTCATTTGTATTTTGTTCTTTTTTAATCCCACTCATAAAGCAGCAGTATAACTCACTAGTGCCTGAACCACTTTATCTTATGAGTTATACAGGCTTGCTTTCTTTCAGTTTGATTAAAAATGTGTAGTTATGGCTTATGTAGCCTCCCTGCTAAGTAACGCATAATTACAAAGAGCTTAGAAAGCAACACTAAGACTTAACGATCACTAAATTTTTTGTTTCAATCTACAGGAGGCTACATCTTCATTTAGAATGTTTCAGACTACCAGGGGTTAAAGAAATATAAAATAACATTATGACAACAATATTGATACTTTTTTTTTGTTTCATTGTTTGTTTGTTTGTTATCTGGCATCAGTATAATTGACAGTTTTTTACCGAGTAAACCTCCAGAGAGGTTACTGAATAACCAATCTAAACATTTCTGAATAATTGTTGGTAACCTAAACATGTGAATAACTGTAGAATCAGCAATCTTTGCTGAGGACACACCTCGGTGAGCCAAGCCATTCCCAAATGTGCCATGCCCAGCCCACAGATCTAAAAGAATTAATTTACAAGGGATTGTATTATTTGTAATCACCTTTTATGTACGCTTAATGAAAGCAACAGTCCCACTGATTGCAAGCTTTATTTTAAGAGGTTTTGCTGACATAGGGAGTGAAACAGTCAGTGCTTAATGGTCTTTCTAAGTCTTTCTAAGATACACTATCATGCTTTTTTTTTTCCTTGAAAGAACACTTTTTCTAATTAATTCTGTCACAGGCACCCATCTCTGCTGATTCAAGTCTTTGTTTCACATGCTGATTTTGCATCTAGTGTCAATGTGGATTCTGAGGTAAACTTGCTGTTTTACAGTATGATTAACCCAAAACCTCTGAGCAAAACAAAGTTTAAGTTGCTTAATGTCTGTTGGTTTTTTAACACCAAACCATATATCATTCAGGATCTTTCACAGTGTTACCCTAATTATAATTTTCTTAGCCCCTACATGCATTCTTTTTCTTTTAAAATTATACTAAACCAGTTTTGCCTGATTGGATTGAGAAGAACAAACAAACAAACCAACCAACCTCAAAGACCTGGCTACTTTAGTCTTCCCAAATTGTCAAAATTCTGAAAACTCATGTGGATTTGTATGTGGCAAAAATGCATTTTATTTTTAGATCCACACCAAGACCAGGGCAGTCAGTGGAAGCTGGCCATTGAGCTGGTAAATGATACAATTGCCTAAGGAATAGAAACAGTAATTGTGATCACCTTCTTCAGAGCACAACATTAGGAACAATCCATTTCTAAACAATTTGTGAATCTCAGTGCATCTGAGACATGTACAGAAACCAAGAACAAATGTATTTTCTGTATGCTTGTACAGCATGATGAACAATGAAACACAGTCCTGTGCAGACAGTACGGAATGATAACAGTGTCTAGGGTTGTGTTATTTTTATTATTATCTAGAGTTTTCCTCTTTTTTTGTTTAACAACCCATATACATTTTTGCATCAGTAATATATGAAAGCAAAATAATTCTGAGTAATTCCATTTCGCCACTTTTTGCTGAAGTTTGGATAGTATTATTCCTTTTCATTGATCTATACTGAAGCCTTCGTTTAAAGGAAAATAAAAGCCAGATATGGTTGTTTCTCTGTACATTTGTACATTGATCTTCTACCCTAGTTACATCTTGAATATACTAGACCAAACTAGAAAAAGTAAAGGTGTGATTTTTCTTCCTGTTTGTAAGGAAGCTATTTGTCATGTTTTGATGTCAGTCTGTTGAAGGGCAAGTCTGCTGTAGGGAATCTGAACACCTCAGAAATACATAGCAAGAAACAGGATCTACCTGACCATGTGGGATAAAAACATCTTTGGCAACAGGCTGGCCAATCTACTAAGGAAAAGTTGAAACTAAGAATGATGGGGGAAGGAGTTGATGACCTATGAACAAGCGAGGACGTAGTGGTCAGGGTTTGTAAACAAAGAGTGCAGGCTGGTGTGGCAAGAGAGGCCTTATAATCTATGAAACGAGGCTGAAGTCAGGCCCCCTCAATGTACGTACACAAATAAGGAAACATGTAGAGGATGGAATTATCAGTTAAGCTCACACATTTTTTGGGAAATCAGCAAGACTTGGTGTCCACCTGAAGTACCTGTACACCACTAATGCATGCAGCATGGGAGCACACAGATGTAATTAGAGATTCATGTGCAGCTGTGGGGCTAAGAACTCACTGAGATTGTGGAGATGTGGTGGAATAGTGCATATGACTGGATGTTGTCATGGATGGGTACAAGCTCTTTTATGAAGAGCTGGGATGGTGAGGAGGGAGATTTGTTCTTCATGTGAGACAGTAGCAGGGATGCATGGAGATCTACCTGGGATGGACAGTGAGACAGTTGAGAGCTTGTAGACCAAGATTAGCAGGCAGATCAAGGTGGGTGACACTGTGGCGGATGCCTGCTACAGAACATGTAGTTAAGGAAGAATAAGAAAATGAGGTCTTCAGGAGCTGGAAAAAGCTTTACTATCACAGCCCCTTGTCCTCATGGGGAATATTGAAGTGCCCTGGTACCTGTTGGAGAGACAACACAGGAGTATACAAGAAATGTAGGAGGTTTCTTGAGTGCTTTGATGGCAATTTCCTGACACAGGTGATTGAGGAGCCAAAGAGTGGAGGTGCTCTGCTGGACATGATACTTGCAAACAAGGATGAACTCATTGATGATGTAAAGGCTGGAGGTAATCTTGGGTGTGACAACCCTGAGATGATGGATTTTAGGATGCTGAGGAGGGAACAAGCCTAAGAACAGGATCACAGCCTTGGACGTCAGGAGAGCAAACTTTGGCCTCTTCAGAGACCTCCCTGGAAGAATTGAATGGGATACAGTCCTGAAGAGAGTAAGTGTCCTGAGGAGATCTGGTTCATATTCAAGGATTACCTCCTCCAAACTCAGGCATGGTCTGTCATGATGAGCAGGAAGTCAAGCAAAGGTGGAAGAGGCTTTTATGTGCGAATATGGAACTCCTGACTAAACTCACACATCAAAAAAGACCCATAGAGGAGGTGGACAAGACCCAGGGGAAATTCAGAGGCATGCAAAGATGGGCTAAGCCAAAAGACATGTAGGGTTGAATCCAGTGAGGGATGTGAAGCAAAAGGAAGATGAGGGAAATGAGGGTCTGTGTCTGATAGGGGCAAAGGTCCTGATGACAAAGGACGTAGGAAAGGCCAATGTACTCTGTGCTGCCTTCATCTCTCTCTTCACCGGTAAGGCCTGCTTTCAGATCTGGTCCTGAGTCCCTCAGACACATAGGCAAGCCTGGAGCAAAGACGACTTACTGTGCTGGTGGAAGATCTGGTTAGGAAACATCTAGATAAACTGGGCATACAGGGGTCGTTGGTAATTGACCCATGAGTGCTGAGGGTGCTGTCATTGCAAAGCTATCTTGGTTATCTTTGAAAGGTCATGGTGATGAGGCGGCATTCCTGAGGACTGGAAGAAGGCAAATGTCACATCTATCTCCAAGAAGGCCAGGAAGGAGGCTCTGTGGAGCTGGAAACCAGTCTGTCTCCCCTTGGTGCCTGGGAAGGTAATGTAGCAAATAGTCCCAAAAATAATTTCCAAACGTACTAAGAACAGGAGGGTAGTTGGGAGTGGGCAGCAGTGATTCATGAAGGCAAAATAATTCCTAACCAACTTGTCAGGCTTCTATGATGAGGTGACTGGCATGATGCATGAAGTGAGATCAGTGGACGTTTATCCTGACTTTAATAAGGTTTTCAACACTGTCTCCCATATATCGCATATATCCTCATGAACAAACTGATGAAATATAGGTTAGTTAAGTGGACAGTCAGTTGGACTAAAAAGATGCTAAAAAGATGCTGAACAGCCAGGTTCAAAGTACTTTGATCAGTGGTGTTTGTGATCATTCTAGCTGGTGGCTTGTATATCTCAGAGGTCAAGACCAGGTCTAACGATATTTAGCGTCTTCATTAATGATCTAGATGATCCAGTGTACCCTCAGTAAATTTTCAAATGATAATAAACAGGGAGGAGGGATCGACGGACCAGATAGATGAGCTGGCAGGAACCTCAAGCAGTTGAACAAAGGTAAGTACAAAGTCCCATGCCTGGGCAGGAATAATCCCACACACCAGCACAGGCTGTGTTCCAACCAGCTGGAAAGCAGTTTTACAGAAAAGGACATGAGGGTCCTGGTGAACACCAAGTTGAATAATATGCCCAAGCCAGGCATATTGCCCTTGTGTCAAAGAGGGCTAATGTTTTCCTGCACTTCCTTAGGATGAGCCAGCAGGTAGAAGGAGGTGATCTTTACCCTCTACTGAACACAGGTGAAGCCATCTTTAGAGTACTGTGTCCAGTTCTGGTCTCTTCAATACAAGAAAGACATAGACGTACTGGAGAGAGTCCATTCAAGGGACAAGATGACTTCTGGATTGGAACATCAGTTACATGAAGAAAGTCTGAGAGAGCTGGGAGTGTTCAGCCTGGAGAAAAGAAGGCTCAGGTGGACCTTTTCTATGTGTAAAAATACCTGATTGGAAGGAATTAAAGAGGACAGAACCTGACACTTATTAGTGGTGCCCAATGACAGGACAAAAGCCAATGGGCACAAACTGAGACAGTTTTTTTTTTTGTTTTTATTTTTAGTAGTGAGGATGGTCAAAGACTGGCACAGGTTACCCCAAGAGGTTGCAGAGTATCCATTCTTTAGACATATTTACACCTGCCTGAAGATGGCCCTAAGCAGCCAAGCTCCAAGCAGAAGTGGTAACAGATGATCTCCAATGCTGCTGACCAGCTTCATCCACTTTGTATTCTGTGGTACTGAAATGCTGTGGAGGTGTGTGTCAATAAGACAGATTGGAAACACTCAGGTGCTCCAGTACAGTGAATTTGTTAGTATTCAGGAGTGTTTCTTTGGGGGAACATATTCTCATAAATATGCAAACTAATATGTGAACATAGAATGAAGTCACCGTTTTATAGATTATGAGAGTTCCCTGGTGGCAAGTATGAAGAACTGAACAGGAATCTTGCTAATTAAATCATTTTAAAAAAAAGGCCTTCTAAAAGAGTATACCTGTTCACTTACCTCAGATTATTTATGGTGGTGAGGAACTGGATTTGCAGCTGCTGAATTGGTATCTGCATTTTGGTATGAAACTTATGCTGTTTTATAATGACCGAGAATCTGGTCTGCTACTCTACTTTTTTTGTTTGTTTATTTAGATTTTTATTTTAATTTCTTTTTCTCTTTTGCTTTTAGGTTTATTACAGTTATGCTTAACATTTCACAAACCGTATGAATATTAAGTCACCCTCCTGTGGTATTAATCGAGAGTTCAAGCTAAGGAATCATTCAACATCTGAAGGGACTGTATTGTATAAGAGGGAAAAAGATCAAAATGATATCATATTACTTGTAAAATATTGATAAAAATAAGAGTTTAAGTAGTCTGGAAGGGAAATAATGAGTAACGGCTACTCAGTTAGTGCTCTCCAAAGAAATGGCAGAGACGATATTCAGGTAGGAGTAGGACAGAGTGACCCAGACAAAGGCAGATCGATTTAAATCCCATGAGCTGCTACAGTCACAGTTTTGGCTATTACTTTAACTTTTCAGAAAGGGCTTTATGGCAGTATGTAGAGCAAATAGCCATAAACAACCCAGAGAGGCAGTGCTGTGGATATTACCACACAATACTCTAAGTAGCAGTCTTATTTCTTTCTGTTCTTTTTGACAATCCCTTTTGTTACGAAGTACTTTAATTCTTTATTTAAAGAAGTATTACTAGATCTAAATTGTGAGCATTCAAAAATATCTTGGAAACATTAGCATTCAAAATGCTAATGCATAATTTTTTTGCATGCATTTTAGTATTTTATTTTTATGGGCTAAAATCTACTTGCACAAATACATTTGCCATTCCAACTGATAATTTGCTATGGAAATTTTTCTGGCTAGTTAAGAGAAATTGTAAACCACCTTGAATATCTTGGAACCTTGGGATCTTATATCCAGCATATGCTTATCTGTAAAATGTTGTTTATTTCCTCTACATGGATCTGCACAGTTCTTAGCATGTGGTTTGGTGCCTATTTTGCTTCAATATTTCCATACTGTTTTATTTTACAATGTCTTTTCAAAGAAACATAGAAGTGTGTGCTTGGTATTCCACTTCACAGCCTCTATGAAAGAGCTAAGTACACAGGAGTTTTCACTTTCAAGTTGTAAAGGCTCTGCAAATGCGAGAACTATGTGGGTAAAAGTCAAAGAGCCAATAAAACAGAATACTTCTCCCACTGTACAATAACACAAATTAGAAAGAGACATGATCATCATCTCAGGAAAATCGTCCCTGTAACATATGTATATTCTCAGGAACCCAGCCTGAGAGAGTGTGTGCAGCTATTTTGTAACCTAGTTTTTTCAGTAAGACATTTCAAAGATGAAGAATTCTGCAGAGTGGATCAGAACTATATATTGTCTTTGGAAGGGACTGAATTATCCTTCTTCCTTGCAAGGAGAATCAGTTTACAAAGTCATTATTTTCTTTTCCTTTAACAGAAGTGTCACATAAAACATGAGAAGAAAGAACCATGTGACTAGGAAGCGAGAGTCACACTTCTGAACTGCCATTCTGTGACAGTTATTAAAAGATCCTTTCTTGTTCTAAAGAGCACTTTTTTTTTGAATTGTATGACTTGATGTTCAACACTTTAATTTCACCTTTTTACTTGAAAAAAATGTGAAAATAATACAGAACAAAGTTCTTCTGAAGTCTGAGATCTACAAATAAGCTTGTTTTTCTCTAAAAACAATTGTAAGAGAGAGCTGTAAAAGAAAAGACAAAAAATAAGACTATAGAATTCCAGGCTGTATTCAAAGGAGACAGGCTCTGCTTTTCCATATTAACCAATGTTTCATACCATAATAGATTGTTGTGATTTCAACAGAACTATATTTGGAAAGCTGCTAGACAACGTACCAAGTGGCTATTCTTCACTGTTGTGTTTAAAGGTAGTCTTATTTTCAAAAAATGAAGATTAAGTACAGGATAAACTTATGTTCCTTAGGAGAGAAATACATTACCTCAGCTCAGAACCAATGGATATTGTGAATATATACAGCAATTCAAATTGAAAGGCATAGATTTTGAGGGCATTTGTCTCGACCATTTTCCTATTTACCTTTGATTACAAAAATCACAAACAATCCAATAACATTCTCAAAATCATTGTCTGATGAACAAACACAGTGGCTGTAGTAGCATCCTGTCTATGAAATTGGTAATGAATAATGGACATTACAATGGACATTACAGTACATCAAATTTTCTATTTTTCCAAAGGAATGCAAAGGAATGAAAAAATATCTTCTAAATTGTCTTGTACAAGAAAAGGAAAACGGGTTGTTTCATATGTTCCTGGGGTCTTTGAAGTCCCCCTCTATTATCAGGTGTTTTCTGTCCTGCAGTAGGAACCTGCCTACAATACAGTTGCAATCTAAAGCTTCTGGAGTGTAAAAAAAACACCCTTTGAACTTGTTAATCATGAAGTAATTTTAGAGAGAGATCTTATTCTTCCATCAACAGTTTGTGGGCAGTAGGATGTTAGACTTCATTCAATGTCTTTTTGTCTGTTTGGGGTCTTTTTCGTGCCAAATTTGTGTGCTGTGTCTTCCACGGCACAAACAGTTCCAGTTTTGCACATCATGCTGGCACTCATTTGTCACTTTCTCCATTATTAATGGCATTTACTTAAGCCAGCTTTATAATGTCAAAGTTTGCTTTACATGTTATAAGCAAGGCATATTCCTCAAGATACCTTTTCTTTTTTACTGACTCACTAGTTTTCTAGATTCACCTAAACACATTCTCTTATTTGTTCTTGGTGTGGGCTATGCTGCAGCTCTAAATCATCCCATGACTATGCAAGTCTTCCCTGGAGCTTTCAGTCTTGGAAGCATTTGTTGTTCAGAGGACCTAGGTGTAATGCTCTTATCTTTGTTTCTTCACCTGGTTAGTAATTCCCTGCTAGTTTACCCCAGCACTACAAATTATGTTACTTCCCTGTAATACTGACTCGACAAACTCCTAGGCTAAATCTTCTTTATACATCTTCTCTTAAGAGCTAGATTTGCACAGGTAGGAACAAAAAAGAGGTCTCAGCTCCAGACAGAATTCAATCCTCAGCTTTAAAAATAGTGCTACCTCGTTTGCTGTTCAATGAGTCATCACACCACTGAGGTACACAAGTGGAAAAAACCCAACAACTTTGGCTTTCTTAATTACACAAGTACCTTGTCTGATATTGCCAAAAGAATGTAATTTCATGATTTAGGCCCTTCTTGTTAATTTTTCATTAGAATATAATTTAACAGCATAATGGGTTTTTTTGCACTACATTGGCTTACAAATAACAACAAAGGCAATTTGAGTGATTTTCTTACTTCAGTCAGTGGGGTTCTACACATTTTTAATAATTAGATCAATTAAAGGAGAAAGCATTATAATAACTATTTGTGAGGGGGTCTTAGAAAATGTCTGCAAGTAACTATAGAATACATAGCATTCGTGACAGCTATTTCTGCTCTGGTTCCTATGAAAAGGTCACCTTAGCTGAATCCTGCATAAAATGAAACTTTTAGCTAATGAGCATGTGAGAACTTGTCCTTGTTTTTTCAATTAGTACTTTTATCCACTGGTCAGCACCTATGTATGAATCCCTACAGGTATTTTGCAAAATCTTTCAGTAAAATAAATGACTCGTGATTTCACATGAACTAGCAATTCCCTTGAACTGTTTATGTATCTCAAGCAGTTTTAATAATCTGCCTTGGGAAAACTCTAATTGGTTTTGAATATATCAGAATGAAGTTAACATTTACGTTTCAATCTAATGTGGTGTGTTTAATTTCACATCCTTTTATTATAATCTGCATAGCTAGGACAAAGTAGAAATGCCTGCTTTCATATTTGTGTTTCCTGAAAGAAGTCAGTGGAGTATAATCAGTTTAGAGTTTTGAAGCTGTGTTTAGTCTGCACTCTTGCCTTGCCTTGCTGTCTTTTCCAATCTTTTTCCCTTATGGACACAAACCCTTTGTTTAATGGAAAATGTATAACAATTTTTTTTCCCTATGCACAAACCCAGTTCTGTAGTAAACTATGATGTCTGAGGAGGCATCTGCAAAATCTAAAGGCAATTAAGAATACTTTCCCCAAGGATTTCAAGCAATATCAAGACATAGATTCTTTGTAAATTTGGAGATCTCAGTAGTACTATACGGTACTCTGATATAAAGGCACTAGCCACACTTTAGCTAAATGTTGAACATGGGAAAAGACCAGTAAAATATTAACTAATGTAGAATTAACCTGATAGGCAGGAATAATCTAGAGAAGAATATTTGTCTATATTATTGTCAACATCATTATTAATCATAGTCTTTCTGTCTCTGATATTGCCTGTCACTGTCTTAAACGAAAAAAAAAGACAAAAAAGACCCCAAAAAACAAAACCCCACCACTTTGTTCATCTTTCCCTCTAAACTGTGCCATGTTGCTAGGTATATGTGTAGAGAGAATGCCAGGTGAATCTGAGTCATTAATTTGGCAACCTAAGGGTTATTTCTGACTCCCTCTTGTCTCTTATTGATTGAGGAATTCTCTCCAAATCCTCTTGCTTCCTTTGTTGCAACAGCATGTGACAATAGCAAAAGCAAAGAGAAGAAAGTGTCTAGAATATAGTAGATAGAGAAGTTTGTTTATATAAGAGCAAACTTGTAAGAAGTGAATGTTAAAAAAATAAGACAAACAAAGAACTTATATTTGTAAAGAAAGTAACAAAATGACACAAAAAATCAAAAAAAAACCCCAACAAACAGAATAAGATTGTCTTAGAGTTCACTTTACTGAACTAAAGAAAGAGAAGGACCGCTGTAATAGTAGAGTTTTACACAATAAAAGAAGGAAACGTAAAATTCAGAGGACAAAAGAGGATGATTTCAGTACTCGGGATGTTGACCACTACTCAAAAAGAATGTAATTATTTTTCAGAAGTTATTTGCAATAGCAAATAGATAAGAGTAAAACAATGCCAGGATGGAGAAGAATGAGAATCAACATTAACTGGTGAAGGCTTGGATATGAGGGAACAAAGTGGGGAGGATGTGAAAGTCACAGGAAGGTTTCAAATTTTGTGTGAAAGGATACTGATTTTTCTGAGATTGCTGTATCAGGTCTAATTGAGAATGAACAGTCCAGAACATGCAGTCACAGTTCAAGGGTATCTGCAAATTATAAGTCTTGAACTCGATCTTGTTCTATTCTAACACAGATTTCTTCACCTGTGAATCTACAAGTATAATACTTTAGCCCTAGTAGTTTCCAGGAAAGTTTTCCTGTGCTATTTCACAAACTCTGCCTGGAAGTAAAACCTATATTTTACATCTTATACTCAGACTTCAGATAATTTCTAACTATGAAATACAAATGCTTGAGGTATGGAAACAGAGATAGCAGAAAATCACGCAAAACAATTCTGTCTCACCAGGTTGACGCGATGTGTTTTAAAATGAGAACAAATATCTCACCTTTCAAATTTATTTGCACTATGAAAAATGTGTTTCTAATGGACACTGATGTTCAGTATAGCATGTAATGAAGTGTTCAAGCTAGTATGTAGTGAAACCCTACAATAAATACCAGTTTCACACCATTTTTAATATGATACAGGGTTCGGTTTTGTTGTATCCTTCAAATGACAAAGCTGTATTCGTGTCTGATGGAGGTTAATGACATTCAGTTAAGTTCAAGAGAGCCAGATGTTGTTCGTGAAAGGAACTGCTAGAGACTAGAGACACTCTCCAAGTTTGTCAAGACAAAAATTCTCTTGTCTTCTATGAAAGAGAATTTCTTCTTTTCGTCATTTTTTCAAAGAAGAAATTCATTAATTTCTTCTATGAAAAAACCTTTTCATAAAAAAAAAATAAAATATTGTATTCCCAAAACAGAAGTGCTTTATTGTGGATAAAGCAATATTCAAAAGATGAAAGGTTTCTGATCAAATTAGGTAGCCCAAACTGAGAATGTGAAACTACCCAATTAATTTCTCTTTGCAGTAGTACTCCCCAACTGCAGTTTTTGGCATTCAATTGAGACCCTGGGTTTACTGCATATGCAGCAGAAATTTACTTCCAGGGAAGAAAAAAAAAGAGGTGTTCTGGGTTTTGGTTTTGTTTTGTTTGTGTTTTTTGTTTTTTTTTTCTACCTTCACCATCCCTAGAATTATGACGGTAGAGAAAGAATGAGTATAATTGCATCAATGAAGAGTCACAGAAGTAACTGTGGAGTTCAAAGAAGAATGGGAAATGTAGACTTATTGAAGACAATTAAAATCAACTGAAGACCTTCAGCAGCTATGAAATGAAAGATGTATGTCAAAGTAGAAATTCATACCATCACAGAATCATAGTAGGGTTTGGGTTGAAGAGATCATCAAAGATCAGCTAGTCCAACCCCTCTGCCATGATCAGGGACACCTTTCACTCTTAAAGCCTCATCCAACCTGACCTTGAGCACTTCCCATGGTGGGTCATCCATAACTTCTCTGGGAAACCTATTCCAGTGTCTCACCAGCCTCATCATAAAACATTTCTTCCTTAGGTCCAATCCAAATCTACCCTCTTTCAGTTTAAAGCTGTTACCCCTTGTCCTGTCACTACAGGCCATAGTAAAAAGTCTCTCTCTGTCTTTCTTATAAGCCGTCTTTGTATATTGAAAGGCCACAATAAGGTCTCCCTGGAGCTCTCTCTCTCCAGACTGAACAACCCCAACTCTCTCAGCTTTACTTCATAGGAGAGGTGTTCCAGCCCTTTGACCCTCCTCTGGACCTCCTCCAACTTTCTTGTACTGAGGAGTCCAGCAAGTTGGCCTTCTGGGCCACAAGCACACGTTGCTGGGTCATGTTGAGCTTGCACCATCACTGAGTCCTTCTCCTCAGAGCTGCTCTCAATCCATTTTCCACCAAACCTTTATTTGTGCTTGGGATTGACCCAGCCCATGTGCAGGATCTTGCTCTTGGCCTTGTTGAACTTCATGAACTTCATCCTCTGGATGGCATCCCTTTCCTCAAGCATATCAACTGCACCACTCAGCTTGGTGTCAACAACAAACTTGAAGCTGCACTCAATTCCACTGTCCGTCACTGATGAAGATATTAAGTAGTACTGGTCCCAATACGGACCTTCAAACACCACTTGTCACCAGTCTCCATCTGGACATTGAGCTGTTGACAATTACCCTCTCATTGCAACCATCCACCCAGTTCCTCTATATGTCTCCAATTTAGAGAGAAGAATGTTGTAGGGAACTGTGTCAAAGGCCAAATATGGTGGAGAGCAGCTTGGCGAGTTCATTTTCCAGTCCCTAAGGTCCCTGGTATGCATCTCATTAGGTCCCATGGACTCGTGTATATTCAGGTTCCTTAGGTCGTCTTGAGCCTGGTCTCCTGCGATTGGTGGGGATTTATTCCCCTTGTCCCAGCCTTGAGATTCAGGGACTTGAGAAATGTGGTAAGAGCAACTGCCAGTGAAAACTGAGGCAAAAAATTGTTTAGTATCTCAGCTTTCCCTGTGTCAGTTGTCACCAGCTGTCCCTTCTTATTTACCATAGTGGGTACCTTTTCTTTAATCTTCCTCATCTGGCAAATGCACCCATAAAAGCCTTTCTTATTATTCTTCTCATCCCTCATTAAAATCAGCTCCAACCGTGGCTTAGTTTGCCTAATCCCATCCCTACACATCTGGGCAGTATCTCTATGCTATTCTCAGGATACAGATACCTGGTTCTGCTACCTGTGCCTTTCCTTCTTATATTTCATTTTGACCAGGGGGTCCTTACTGAGTATACTGAGTGTATGTTGCTATAGTTTGGAATTGTGCTGAAAACAGCATTGTTATCATACTGATGTTTTAGTTATTACTGATCAGTGTTTACACAAAACCAAGTTCTTCTGTTTCCAAATCTGCCCTGCCAACAAGTAGGCTGGGGGTGCACAAGAAGTTGGGAGGGAACGTAGCCAGGACAGCAGACCTCAAGTGATGAACAGAATCATATGATGTCATGCTTAGGAACAAAAGCTGGGGGAAGAAGTGGGGAGCATTTGGAGTTATGGTATTTCTCTTCCTAAGTAGCCATTATGTATGACAAAGCCCTGGAGCCCTACATATGATGGAGATGACTAAATGTCTGCCTGCTGATGCGAAGTAGTGAATGAATTCCTTTGCTTTGCTTTGCTTTCATGTGCAGCTTTTTCTTTGCCTATTAAGCTATTTACTTCAACTAATGAGTTTTCTCACTTTTACCCTACCCTACCTCTGTCTGGGGTAGGTGCTGAGCGGGTGGCTGTGTGGTGCTTAGCTGCCTACTGGGGTTAAACCACAACACTGAGCCATACTGCTCTCCTACCTTCTTTGAGCGATTTCTTACATGTGGGAATTGAGACCTCTTGTTCTAATTCTCCAAACAGCTGAAAGTTCACTCTCCTAAAATTCAGTGTCCTAACTTTGCTCTTCATCTAGTCCATATCCGTCAAGATTGTGAATTCCACTAGGACTGCCACCAACCTTGACATCCCAAATTAGTTCTTCTGTGTTGGTGTGCAACAGGTCCCATAACATTTCTCTTCTGTTCCGGCTGTCTATCACCTACATTAAAAAGATATCCTTAATGCTCCAAGAGTCTCCTGGACCCTTTACAGCTTGCTGTGCTACTTTTACAGCAATGTCAGGGTGACAGAAGTTCCCCAGCAGGATCAGAGCCTGTGAGTGTGCTGCTTCGCATAGTTTAAATAAAAACAGTTCATCAACAGTTTAAATAAAAACACTTCATCAACAGTTTAAATAAAAGCACTTATATCAACAGCTCCCCTTGGTCGGGTGGCCTGTAGTAAACACCAATCATGAGATTTGTTTTAAGGAGAGGTAAAAAAGTAAACACAGAAAATTTTAGAAAGTCCAGCCATATTTTTTTTTTCTAAAGTCTCTGTCTCAGTGAAACAAAAAAGTTTAACAGGTTAAGCTATCGGAATCAAGTTATGAGTTAGGCTCTATTTTGCCAGGTTTAAGTTTTTGAGCATATAGGCAGGGAGATGGAAGACAGCGAGTCACAGAGAGGGTCAGTCTTTCTTTATAAGATAGTATAGTATCATAGAAGGAATAATGATTTCCCTCAAGAAAAATAATGTCATTCACTTTCTATAGATGAATAATTGTTTGTCAACAACGTTCTGCACATTGAGATGTGACAACTGTGACAAGTTTTCAAGGTCATACACTCTATTTCCACATACACCCTATTTTCCATTTCTGCCTTATAAGTTTTAAGTCTAATAACCTTATTCCCCAGGGGGAAAAAAAAAAAAGCAACAAAAGAGGAAAAAACCCATCAGTACAATAATAATAATTGCTATTAATTCTTCATGTGGTCAACCACGTCTACCAAAAAATGAAGAATAAATAATGGAAAATATTAACATAAAAGGTGTTTTAGAAACAATCTATATTGGGTCTGTGTGTCAAGGTTTTGGTAGCTACAGAGTTGGCTTCTGTGAAAAGCTGCTAGAAGCTTCTCCATGTCCAACACAGCCAATGCCAGCTGGCTCCAAGGTGGACCTGCTGCTGCCCAAGGCCAAGCCAATCAATGATGGTGGTAGTGTATCTGTGATAACATATTTAAGAAGGGGAAAAACCTGTAGCACCACAGCCATTGCAGCCAGAGGGAGGATGGAGTAGTTGTGAGAGCAAAAACCCAGCAGACAGCAAGGTCAATGAAGAAGGAGGGGGAGGAAGTGCTCCAGGTGCTGAAGCAGAGATTCCCCTGCAGCCATAGTTAAGACCATGGTAAGACAGGCTGTCCCCTTGCAGCTCATGGAGATCCATGGTGGAGCAGATATCCACCTGTAGCCTGTGGAGGAGCCCATGCCAGAGTGGGAGGATGCCTGAAGTAGGCCAGGATGCTGTGGAGAGCATGCACTGCAGCAGGCCTGTGGAGGCAGGAGCCCATGCTGTGGAAGGCTTTCTGGTAGGAATTGTGACCCCATGGGGAAACGCACGCTGGAGCAGTCTGTGCCTGAAGGACTGTACCCCATGAAAAGGACCCATGCTGGAGCAGTTTGTGAAGAACGGCAGCCCATGGGAAGGGCTCACGTTGGAGAAGTTCAGGGAGGACTGGCTGCTGTGGGAGTGACTCCATGCTGGAGCACAACAAGAGTGTGAGGAGGAAAGAATGGCAAAGACAATATGGGATGAATTGACCGCAGCAACTCCCATTCCCTGTCTGAATGGGAGCACCTGGCTAAACGGGTTTCAGAACACAAAAGGTGAGATGCAGGGAGTTGTCATTCAACTCAGCTCCATCTCGCCTCGGCAGAGGCTTATTGATCCCTATCTATGCAGAGATAACTTGGGGGGAGCTGTGGAAATGGGTCAACCTGGGGTGGTCTCAACAGCACATTGCAATAAGAACTGAAACCAGAACTCAAACCCGAATTGTGCCTTTAACAAACAAAATGCCCAGAGTCAAGTCCCACCACTATTCAGTGAGTGTGAGACCAGACATCACAAAATAAACATTGCTATCTGAGGGGCCATCAAACCACCAGAGATAACCATCCCAGATAGCGTAATCCGTTCAAGCACAGTCCCAAAAAAGGACATTTAAGTCCAAAGTTTTGGGGAGAAAGGTGGGGGAATCTTCCAAAGATACAGCTGGCCTGTAGGAGATTCTGTCCCTCCCTTGTCCAGGACGTTGTGCAAGGTAACTTCCCGGGACTGAGTGGCCTTACCTGAGAGAGAGAGGGTAAGTGATTTAATAACGTACGTATGATGTCTAGCATGCTCGAAGATCATGATTTGTGCACTCATATCTAGCGCGCTGGTGGTTTGTGTTGTTACTTTTCGGGATCACTTCTTAGGTGGTAATAGCGTATTCTGTGAGTTGTTTTGTTCTTTTCCCCTTAAATTGCAATAGTGCACTCTTCCATTGTATCCATAAGAACTTGCAATAGTAGCATATCGGACCTGTGAGTGAAGTCCAAATAAATCGTTAATTTGAACCTCTCAGTGAAGTCTTTTTCTCTCTGTCACACTGTCCCCTGGTGCAACTGGAGAGGGGACAATGGAGAGAAAATCAGGAGTGAAGGTGAGCCTGGGAAGAAGAGAGCGGGAGGGGGGAAGTTTATTTAAGATTTGGTTTTATTTCTCATCATCTACTCCGATTTTGATTGGCAATAAATCAAATTAATTTCCCCAAGTCAAGTCTGCTCTGCCTGTGACAGTAATTGGTGAATGACCCCTCTGTCCTTATCTCAATCTACAAGCTTTTTGTTGTATTTTTGTCCCCCTGTCCAGCTGAGAAGGTGGAGTGATAGAGTGGCTTGGTGGGCACCTGGCATCCAGCCAAGGTCAACCCACCACACAGTCATATTCCATTATGTCCTTTTCACTATACAACTCTACAGAAAGATATATATGCATCCAGTTGTTTGTTTCTTTACAAGGTTCTTGCTGAAGTATGTTCAGCGTTGATGGGTTTGGGACAGAGATCACAAGCAACCACATTCAGCAGGCAAGTGCACAGAATTTCTAAAAGAAAATCACAGTTCCAACTCCATACATTAGGAAATAGCGTTGGATTCCCATTTCACATATAAAGAAAAGAATTAGGAAATTGTTAACTTCACTTCTTGGTAAAAAATTCACTTATATTTCAAGATTAGGATCACAGATTTATTTTTTTTTAAGCTAGTCTGAAATAGGCTGCTTATATTTGCATATATGATATCACACTTATTTTTTCTTCATCTGAAAAGGTTTGGTCAAGATCACTTACCCTTAAAACTGAATACAGAAGTACTACCCCTCAAAATTGATAATCTTTAAATACTAGAATCTTAACAAAAGGACTGAGGTTTAAGATAAAACACTCAAGAGCATCGTAGTGATTTCTCTCAAATACTACCTAACATTTCAACAGTATGGTGACTTTTAACTGATTTTACCAATTATTTTTTAGGTTGTAGATAATCACTATCATAAATACATGTTTCTAGGTCACAGATAATCACTGTTATAAATAAGACAGAAAAATAATATATATTTGTAATGCTAAGAATTATGAACGTGAGACTATTGTTGTATGTAAACATTATTTTAACATATTGAGTAATTATTATAAGGATAAGCAGAAAAAGATCCTAAAGTAAGTATAAATTTAGAGTTTCATTGGGTACCATTCACAAAAAGAAAGTGTTTCAGATCGGAAGGAAGACACAGTAGTGTCTGCAAAGAGATAAACGATGAAAAGGAAGAGAGACATTTTAGTGGCAGAGAAGCAAACAATCTTCTGGTTCATTTTTGCTTTTAGCAAGAAAGGGTTTTATTTTTTTTGTCAAATTAAGTTCCTCTATAACGTTGTATACACACACTATGTATTCCATTTGATGTGCAATTCCAACACTTGTCTTTTTTATTATTATAATTTTTATAGTGAGTGTAATTATGTTAAATATTCCACCTGAACTCTGCTTCCTGTAATCCAGAAGTCAATATGAGTTCAGTTAACCTGTGACTGCTGCCACATGTCTCAGAACTGGGGATGTAAAGGTGATGAATAGCCAGCGCACATGCAATAAGAGTGTGCAACCAGAACTCTCTACTGAATCACAAAAGAGTCAGAAAAATATTTGGCTGATGTATATTTGGAATTAATGCCAGATTGCCCTTTATTAGTTCTGTGAATCTGCAGGCTAGTGTACAAAAATGGGTATGTTTTTCCTTTATTTTACTGGGATTTTTGCTTGCAAAGCCTAGGTGGTTTAAACAGAGTGCACAACAAATAACAGGACAAATGAAAAATGTAATTATTTTCTTTTCTTTCAAAAAATCATAACATTTTTACCTATTTTTATACTTATGCTCCTGTGGGGAGAAGAAAATGTCCTGTGTTCTAGAATGTAAGTGCCTCTACAAAAAAAAAAAAGTCACAGAAGGGTTTTCAAAGGAATAGGGATTATCTAGCATAATTTTAATTCTCTTCCTTTGTTCAGGTGAGAAAAGGGAGAACTTTGCAAGCCTACAAAAAGTGGGACTTAAGGATCTTCCTGAATATCTTTCTGGTTTTCCACAGAGCCTTGCTTCCTTACGCACTCCTAACTTCCTTCCCTTGCACACAGTCTACTAAACTGTATTACTAAACTGTAGAATGAGGCCCCCAGGGCACTGATAATACACAGATACCTACATTGTTATCTTTGATCTTACAGCAGCAGAGAATTAATGATAGTTAATGTTTTATTACATTATCCTACATTTTGCCTCATATTTCTGGTGGATATTGACATGTCTCCTCCTCTCCTTAAGCTAAAACTTTTAAAGAAAAGCTTTGTCCCAGCTTCCTATTCCCCAGGTGAAATCTTCTGAGTGAATTCTTTTCATAGCAGAGAGTATCTTCATACATTTATTTAGTTTCATTTTTTAACCATTGTGATTTGCTTTATGACTAAGTGTTGCATTATTGGCTTCTTTTTTAAAGACAGAATTTAGCAGCCTGATGGATAAATTTATTGAACTTCTAATCACTCCTGTGATTCTGTCTTTACATGACCTGTCAATAGGGGATAACATTTAAAGATGGAACTCAGTTTTCCCAAATCATATTATGCTTTCAGTGTATGATTTGCAAGTACAGAATTAAATGGAGATGCATGAGAGGGAGATGAAGTGTTTATTTCATGCTTTTAGGTCTGGTGTTCTGGCTGATAGTTCAGCTGAGAACCATGCAGATAGGCAGTAAATATGAAAGAAGCCTTTACCCACCTTGCACCAACACTCCCAATAGGAGTTTTTCCTGAGAAAATTGAAAATCATTGGAGGGGCTAGGTGAAGAAAATGAAAGAGACATAAGTAACTAAGAAAAAGGGGAAAGTGTTACACAAGCAAAGGTTACATCTTAGAGCTACTGGGTGATCAGCATATATCTATTTTACTCCATCTGACTTGGCATTTGTTGATAGGCAGAGAGACATAGGTAACATATTTAAGTGTAAAAGCTTCATGGTAACTGGTGATCTCTCTACATCCTTATTTTAAAAGGCTTAAAGGAGATACAGAACAGAAAAAGGGCAAATAAAATAGAAATGAACTTCAAAACTGGGCCCTTGTCTTCCATTTGTTTTTTTCTCTGGCTAGTTACTAGTAAACCCTTTTCTATCTCCTTTCTGTTCCATAAGTGATTCCTTATTTCTTCTGTGTTGATGCATGTCACTCTAATAGGATAGTTTCCAATAGCCTTTGACACATTTCCACTTTCATTTATTAGAGATAAATGTTCCAGCATGTGCCCCATCAAAAATTAATTTCATCTAAATGCTCTTAGGCTTACTATCTGAAAATGTAAATACTCCTATTGTAAATTTTGATCCAGCTGGTTTTTAGTTTAAGTAGTTGAGGTGATTGTGGGAGAGCAGTTGCACATGTGTATGTATATGTATATGTGTATGTGTATGTGTATGTATGTGTATATGTAATGTATATGATGTATATGTATATGTATACCATGGATTATTTTGAGCAAACAAGAAAGTTTACAAATTAACCAGAAGACAGAAGCTACTTCTTTTTTTCCTTCTGGAACTGACATTAAGCAAGACTTGGTTAGAGCTCTAGACAACAAATACCGGACTTAGGGGAAAAAAA